>NC_066369.1:3016000-3328625 GCF_013377495.2 Cygnus atratus
TGAAAGTCCTTGGTCCAATACCACATCTTGCAGGACTGGAGGTGGAATTGGATTTTCTTTCAAATTCTGCACAGAGTGCTTCCTCCCACATATTTCCTTATACTGCTGTCAAAGTTCATTCTCACTAGCATTGTCATTTTTATTTTGAAAATGTTTTCAGATTACAAGAGGCTGCAATGGAAAGAAACACTGACACAAATTTGGCATGCTTTTCTGTAAGCAGTAGAAGGAAACTGCCTGCATCGCAGACACGACAATCAGCATATCCCACTGGTAAGACTATTTGTTTCCCTCACCTGAAAGCAGCACAGAATGTAGCTGCACCAACAGTCATCATTTATTTTTGTATCTGCACACCGGTGGTCAGCAACAGAGGAAATGAAGAACCTAGTAAATCTATTATGTTCTGCTTGAATATGCAGTGTCTGGAGTGTTTCTGCAGGAAAATACTGACCCGAAAATCCAGATGGTTTGTAAACAGTGCTCTTACAAGTGATTTTCACTCTGACCAAGCCAATTTAAAATCTGCTATGTTTGTTCCTACTGAGAACAGCTTCTGGCACATCTCAAACACGTTGTAGAGTGGTTTTCATTTTTGAGAAACTTTGTTTCTTCCTCTTACATCTAATTCATTTGAACTTCCATGGAAGGACTAATCAAAACAAAAGAATTTTCTGTCATAGGCTGCATGTGGACCAGATGTGCTTATGTTGATTTTGCCAAGAGATTTCTCCCAGCAGATTTGAACTGGGAACACGAACAGGCCATGTGGTAGTAAAGATAATTTACATGGCACCTTTTATCACCAAATATCACAAAGCACCTTGCAAATCACCCACTGTACAGGAAGAATTTTACTCAGAACTGAAATGCAAATACCTTTGGGGTAAAACTTGGCAAATACTTAACAGCACACAGTAATGCTATGAAATAACTCGGAACTAGTTGTGAAGAATAAAGTCATAGCTAACTGAAACTGTGAGAGGAATATAGATTGACAAATTTTAGTTACAAATCAGTTTTAATCTGCACAATTTGATCCTATATGGGAAGCAATAATTTATTAAAGCTAGCTTCTTCCATTTGATAAATGCAATACTGTTAAAATGATCTGCAAATATATAGGACATTGAAAACAGAACATAAGACTAAGTGTATAACAATATTAGTTTTGCAGACTTACTGTACATATATACAGTGAATGTGTATGCATCACCTTAATCACAATGCCCAAAAAAGTAATGTGGCCAAGAAAAGTTATACTATTTTTTTATATTTAGTATTAGGTGGTAGTTTGAGAGGTTCTGGACAGTTTCTGGTACTGTCATGTATATCACTACACAAGTTAGAATTATCAAGAAAAAGCAGTTGTTTCAAATTCTATAAAATTTTCTTTCTGTCCTTCCTGGGAAAAATGAACAGTAGGAAAAAGAGCGCATGATAGAGTGCAGTATGCATCAGAGTCAACAAAGAAAATAGTCAGCATTTAATTTTCAAATGAAACAACATGAAATTTCTTAGTAAAGTCTATTACTGAAAAATGTCACTTTCTTTAGTCACATTCTACCACTTCCAGACTGATGCTTTGTTTCATCCCAGAGTCTGCCTTATCTCTTGTAGGTGTATTCATGTTATGTTTATGTGCTGTAAGAAAGCAATTCTACAAGCTGCGCACCAAATCAAATGAATAGAGATAGTAGACATACAACATAGTTTAATTTTTGCAGTATATTTGTAGAGCTCCCAGAAGAACTTTCTATAGAATTGTTCACTGCACTTAAAATGAAACAGGAAATGGAGTTTCATTTAAAGGGATTTTATGTTGAGGGTTTTCATAGAAGCCAGGAAGTTCAGCTGTCATATCCTACCTTTTGATTTTCTCTTTCTAAGAACTGCTCTCCTCCACCTGCAGTAATTCAGGCCTGGTCACACAAAATCACAGCACTCATGTTTAGCCTCATAACCTAGCCACAGTGATTCTCCACTTCCTAGAAAGGATAAAACATAAAGACAGTATTATTGATTCTATAATAATCAGCCAACAGGTCTTGTCCTTAAGCCAGCACAAGGAACCTTTTGTAACCAAAAGTGCAACATTTTTAAGCATAGCCAAGTGACAGCTGCAAAACTTTTGCATATTAAACTAGCTACAAAGTAGGAGCAAGGTGTTTCCTTGGAGCTGTTCAAATGCTTAAAATGAACTGTGGCAAGATACAGTGTCAGGATATTCCTGTTCGCTTTGAAGGAATAACAGCACAGACTGTACAGCACGAACACTGATACTTTGCTGTCTTGAAAATTATGGGTTAGAAAAGATAGCAAAGATTTCATGAATAGAAACGCACATCTCTGAGGGCAGCAGCACAGTTATATATTGAGGTTCTGTGTGCTTACCCCTGACATGCACCTAATTGGCATTCCTAGAAAATGCACACTAGCAGTATCACTCCACAATTATGATGCCCATTTTCACGGTCCCATTTTGTTCACCGTTCTGATTGTAGTACTTGTAATCAGAGATGCAGAATAGCATGAATATAGTGCATTCAAACCCCAGGAACAATTTTCTTTTTTTATTTTTAAAATAAGAGTCACATGCACTAAAAGGATGTGAAAAGACTATTATTAAGCTACGTTTAAATATGTTTAATGGCACCACATGCTGACTCAGAAATTCCTTTCCTCCAAGCCTATACAAAGTACAGGGTCTAATTGCAAATGCTTTATTACTGTGTTGATAGAAGAACCACATCATTCATTCTTTTCCAGAAAAGTTTCACTCAAGCCTTTTTTAATACATTTTAAAGATAAAACTCCAATATATTTAGAAGAGCAATATTAGCTGCCCTAGTAAAAATAATAATAATAACACTTAAACTACTTCAGATCTTCGAAGTGCTGTATGGATATCAAGCAATTTGTCCCTGTTGGCAAGGTCTGGTTTTAGTTTGCATTGGAGAGCAAGTAGCAGCAGGTATCTTTTTTTCCATTAAGGTATTTCCCCCTTCCCCTTTTTTTTTTGCACATACACTAGATGAGGGCTTAGCTTCTCTGTCAATGGGAATTCCAGACATCATTCATGGGTGCTACTGAATGGTTTGAATTTGCTTTTATGAGCCAGAGAAGCCCATCAGATATCTGTTATCTGTTTGATCTCTCAGGACAGGAACGGAGTTAAAGTTCTTCTGAAGTCTGCCCTTTTGCCATAACACTGAGCTGCCCTGAATAGGTTTTACAAGGGTATATCTATCTTTGTCTCCTTTTTTCTAGCTCCAATTCTCACTACCACAACTAATGGAAGCTGAACAAATCAGAATCTTGTCTTTGGCAGGTGTTGGTGTGGAAACGTATAATAAGCACAGTACATGGGATGATCCTTACACAAATATAAGGAAAAAAAAATTTACCGTCTTTGAGTTTTTTGGAGTAATCCAGTGAAGCAGGGCCTAAAAATTCTTAATGCATATAGGAGACTGCCTCCTTTTCAGATGGCAGGAAGTGCAGGCAAAAGAGTCAGCTCTACAGACTAAGGTGAAATGCAAAATAACTGAGATCTGTAGGGCCAGACCTGTCCCAGAAGCAATGAGAGAGTTTGCCATGACAGAAAACACTTGAATCTAAAATGTTCAGTAGTGTAAATTACCCATGTTCTTGGAATTTCAAATTACACCCCTAGGAAATTGGGTAGTTTGCAGATTTAATGAGCATTAATTCAGTATTCTATACTGACATAAGAGCATTCAATGTTAAAGTACATTGCAGCTATTTATCTTTTGCTTAACCATTAAACTATTTCTATGTGTTTGTGAGAGGATCAGAGTCAATAAAAATGAAAATAAAACCACTGGAGTAACTTGGCTTTCAGAATCTGTCCCAAAACTGAGAATTACCATCATGCGTAGCTATAATTCCATTTCCAAATGCTACCAGCATAGAGGGAACCTTGTGTTGTTTCACTATCTCATAGCACTTCATGTTCCTGAAAGTACTCTGCCACAGCCTTACATCCCCTGAGACTGTGTGGCTACCTCTATAGAAGCAATTCTGAATGGTTAAACACTGAACTCCTGCTCTGGTGGCCAATACAACCAGCAGATCTAGAGCAAACAGCGTCTGCATGGTGATTACCCTGTCCTTTGCCAATGCCATCAAATAGTGCCTCCAGTAAGACACAGGATTTTGCCACAGACAGCACTTCTTTATTAAGTGACCAAAGCAGGCATTATGTTTGTTAGGTGACCAAGTCAATCATCTCTGATTCAGACATCGGTTGTTAAGCTTTTTGTTTAAAATAATAATGTGCATGTGGCTTGTATTTCTCATTATATCTAGAGGTGTATTTTGAATTGCCTTAGAGACTGCAGTAGTTACAGATTAGTTTTCATGACAAGAATTAGCAAGGTAGAATTTGTAGAGCATACGACTAGCTAGAAGAATTTATACTGCTAAGGAAAAGAGACGAGATTTCTGGATCTGAAAGGATGAAGCAGAACTATTTATCACTGATGCCACACGAAAGATTTCTGGGCTGATTTATTGCATAGCTTATGAAAGATCAGCACATGTACACAGAACACAATCATTGTTTTCTTTTCTCCTTCCCAGAGCCATAGCCCTATATTTCAAAAGCCACTGCTAAAGTGGAGGATGATATGGAAAGGTTGAACTCTGACTCCATTTTCAAGGGCAGTTCTGTTGCTACTTAACCCAGGAATTTTCTCAGTCTTCTATTGCATTCTATGCTGCCATCATCTGGCTCTCTTCATAAAACCTGACGTTTTCTAATTCTTATTTATCCTCACACCTGAGTTCTTCCACTGGTAAGAATCTTCAATGCTTTTCCTGAAGATATTTCACAGTGAGGATTTACTCCCAGAATATTCACACACAGAATATTTACCTTAGTATAGGTAAATAGAATATTTACCTTAGTTAGGAGTCTGTCCTCCTAACTTAGGCAATGCAGACATCTGGTCATGGAAAACAGCTTTCCTCATACAGTAAGTGGGTGTCACTTCCAGTGATTAACTTAAATATAAACAGGTTGTTTACTTACTCTGAGGTAAATATTACTTTTTACATGACAGAGCAATGATAAAAGGTGAGAGAATTTTTACAATCAGTTTACACTGATCCAAAGCCACTTGCTTCGAAGAGGTCACAACCTTCACTTCCTTCCCTTTCAACTGGCAACCAAACACCGTGTAAAGATTCAGAAACATTGATCTGGCTGAAAGTTGTTTTTCTGATGGCTGATAAAACTCTCAGGGAGTCATGAAAGCACTAACACTAATGCAGACATGGGGGAGAATACACACAATAAACTTTGCTTCATCATTGAATAATAGCACAACACTGTGGGTCCTCTGGCAAGTCTTCTCTCTTTCAGCACTTCCAGTACTTGGGCTTCGTGTCTATGCTTTTTTTTTTTCTTTCCTCTCTTCTTCTTCATATGAGTCCTCTAGTCTCTGCATATGCCAAACAAAAGTCTACACAGCAGAACACGCTCAGCTGCTCCCAGGAATGGTGCTGTTTTGTCTTTCTGCCAAAGGATCCACCCAACCTGTTATGTGGGTAGCAAGGACAAGGAAATAATGTTGCCTGCCTCTCTGCTGTCCAGCCACACCCCAGTTAGCAGTGCAGAACAGAAAGAAACCACATAGTACACTTTTGTTATACATGAACTGCAAACCAACAAAGACAGCAGGTACCCTCTACCACACAGCGCATCAATTAGACTAATGCATGCAGTTCTTTACAAGACACTAATCAATCACCACAGGGAGACAAAGCACAGGGTTACTGGGAGACATTCCAATATTCTTTTCTTCTTCCTTTATCCTGAACCGTTGCCCAGGAGAGGTAGGTTAGATAAAGCTCCTTTGGAGCTTGATACATTTTTTCAGAGTATGGGAATTACTGCATACAAAGGAGACTTTCAGGCCTGTAAATTAAAATTAACAAGTCTTGGGGCAAACTAGAAAAAAGGGCATATTTGCATGAAGACAGTAAGGAGAGACAAACCTAAAAAGGAGAAAAGGAGGAGGAAGACTTGATCGTAAGAACTTGAAGAACAGCTGCTTGGATTTAATCCTCACAGCTGAGTCCTGAGGAATTCTGTAGAATCAAAACTGAAAATAAACGAAGACTTATTTAATGAACAAAATAAAACCATGGATAATATTGGATATGCAGAAATCACCATGTGTTCTGCCTCAGAGCTTACTTCAAATGGCAGTGTGCTGAAATTTGCAGATTCTCTGTTCACTATTTATTTTCATATTGACAGACCAGAGGTGGGACAGGGAGGCTGGAGGATGTGACAGATGAATCAAACCTTCATTTTTAATTCAAATCTGAAATGGACCTGAATCAATCATGTCTTGAGCACCACTGCATGCCTCCCCTAGAAATCTCCAATGGCCTGAATACTAGATGAATGCCTCCCTCATGCACTCTGGCAGAACTGGACTGATTTTCAGACCAATTTAGGAACTGGCAGAAATAGAACCAGGCTCCCAAAGCTTAAAAGAAATCCCAGTCCTAAAGCAGCAACATAGAGAGCAAATGCATAGTTCTGTAAATATACTCATATCAGCACAGCTAAATATTGGATGTTTGAGGAAATAATTTACATTCAGGTGTTTGCAGAAGAAGAACAGACGGGTCCTTTATCAGCCCTACATAGCATCTCTAGTATTCATTTCTTATGCAATTTTCTTAGCCTTGACCTACAAAACTGAGGAGTAAGAAGGGCATAGTGAAGCAAATGGCGTAGAGATCAGTTGTGCCACATATTCCTTCACTTGTGGGTCAAAGAAAACAAAGAACATTTCACTTAATTTTTTAGAGCAGGCTCTTCATGTTTCCAGAGAATGCTGATGCCCTGTGATATGTGAAGATAGCATTAAGACTGTACACACTGTATTCCTCCTTGCTTTCTTAATAAAAGAATAATGAGCTCAGTGGTGCAGAAGCAACACAACATGCTGCTGTGAAGGAGAGACCTCAAAGCCCACTCAGCTGCTTCACTGGTGTATATTAAAATTAATGAGTTTCTGCTATAGAAGGAAAGAAGTGTCCTTACATGGGAATGAGATCTATGATCTTTGTATTGTAGCACAACTGCTGAGTAGCACAGAAATCTGAACAGCTCAGTCTCGTATCATAAATTTCTTTTAACAGGAGGAAAGGGAGGACAGACTGAAGATACTATATGTACTGAAAAAGGGGTTAGGAGAGCTTTTCATTTGCATCTTAAACACCTTCTTATTAGTAAAGAGCAGACTGCTGTTACAGCTCTCTTTTTCCCCCATTCATATAGCTAGCAGAGCAAAAAATTGGCAATATTGAATGCCAGCCAGCACCTGAGGCTGCTAATTCAGCCAATGTAGCCACAATATAATGGGTTTCAATTACAGAGCCCTTATTTTTGTGCATAGGAACATCTATATGGAGGTCATCACATTTCCTTAATAATTTTGATTAACACATCCTTCACAATGGTTTGGAGCTTTTAATGCTTCTCAGTTAATGAAGCAAAATTTTGAAGAAGCCATTGGTTTTGTACATAATACAGTTACAAAAAAAAAAAAATGTTGTTTCATTAAGACAGCTCAGTTTTATCCCAAATTCTTCAAGGCTTCATTCAACTGCAAAGACAAGTTAATAATACATTGCTACACTAACATCTCTTTGAAGTTTATTTCCTGCCTACAAGTTCCAGTGAGGAACAAAATGACTGTTCAACATCCAAAAGCAGAAGTCGGAAGAGACTGGCACCCACCAGATCATTTGTTCAGAGCACTGTGATCCTGACTGCTGTTAGAGGACATCCTATCTGTAGACTGATACAGTTTCAGAAGAAGAACTTGCAGCCTTCTTAGTGAGGGCTTCCTACTCTCTGTTACTCATGCCTCTGAACATCTAACATGGCATACTTCGAAGGACCCTGAATCAATCTCAAAAGCACTGTGAGGCAGCTCTTAGAAACCAGATACTTCTGCTGTGTCTCAGTTTGACCCTTTCTGTGGTCCCGCAGGCTAAGGCAACTAAAATAAGCAGTCATTTTTGGAAAAATTTCAAAACCAAATTATCATCTGTGTTGAGCACTGAATCTGTCCTATCTCCATTCAAGCCTGGAGCTTAAAAAGAGCAGACTTTGGCCTTTGAGTTTCAGGTCACAAAATGCCGGTGAAGCTCAATGCAAAATGTAGTCAGAACTAGCTGTTTTGTATCTGAACAGCACATCAAATATTTGGTGTGTTCAGCTTGAGCCATTCATTTGAACATAAATTTTACCTGGAGAACACTTTTACCATAGATACTTTATGTAACTTCCACAGAATATTTGCCCCAAATCTTAAGGAATAATGCATTTTTTTCTTAAGTGCTAGAGATACATCAACTTCAGATGTCTATACTATTGTTGAAGCCAGCTTAGATATATTTGATCCCAAACTATTCAGATTTGACATGTATGCACATTTTATTCCAGAGTTCATTGCGACCCATGGAGAACTCTAAATAAGATTTTTTTTTTTTTTGGGGGGGGGGGGAGGGGGGGAACAGAAGAAAAGCATCAACCGTTAGATCTGCTAATGTGCTAATGCGAACAGCTTTCCAAAACTTTTTCTTTTTTTCTCCTGTAGCTGTGATTTATACATGAAATTTTTGCTGTGTCAGTGACATTGAACTCAGTGTTTCCACAGTATACCTGCCTCAGTCTGCAAACTGCTTCCGTTCTAATTTAATCAAGTACAGCCTATTAATAGCATGACATAAGGGCCAGTTATTTTGCTTATCTCATTAAACTACAGAAACTTGCTACACTGCCATGGCATTTAATTGCAGTCAGTCTAGGTGTATTCCATTAGGACTGCATTAGTTCATCATTACTGCAGTTTATTTTTCATTTACACTCACTAGCCTTTCTCAACAAAGATACCACGTGAAGAAACATGACATTTGAAGGTCAGCCCCTACCACTTCCTTTTCGGAGGAAGTTTTTGGGAAGGTAAGAAAGAAAATAGAAATAAAAATGGGTCCCAGAAGATTCTAGAAATGGATATTTATATGACATAAGGAGAGAACACTCAGTTCTGTCATCTCCCTGTTGCTTGCTGGCAAGTGTCTTTTTGCATCTCTCTCCACTCCCCTACTTTCTGGGGAAGCACAAACCTAAAGTTAAGGTCCAGATCAGAACCTGAGAAACACTCTGATTCTGGGGATATTTGAACCCAAAAGCAGTTCATTCCAGCTTCTCTACTTTAGGCAAAGCAGAACCCCAACACTGACCAATCTGCTGTGTATTCAGTTAAACCTTAGACTTTGGCAAAGATCTGATTTCCTTTCTCTTTCCCTCCTAAAATAGAGAAGAGTCCATTAGTGTGTGTAAGCTTACAAAGAAGAAAAACAAACAAACAAACAAACATAAATCTCCAACCATGCTATTAGACATTTCCACAAGGCATCCCAAAGCCAAAGAGACAAATGCCACCTCTGCTAGAAGGAATCATTCCAGAACTCTGCAGGAGGCTGGAAGACTTTAACAATTCTATATGTTTGTTTGGAAACATTTACACACTTAAAAAGTAGGCAACTGATTTTAAAAATCTGGGCCCAGATTTCTAATGCCATAAATCAAATTCAGAGTGGTGCATCAGCATTTCAGATGAAAGTTCAGCAGTATTTCTTGTATGAAAACATCACATAGGATATGACATGGTGAGGGTGAGTAACTTCCATACAATACAAAATTGAGCAATATATTCAACAAATTACTTCCAAGAATACTAATCTGAAAAGCAATCTAGTGCCAAACAAAACAATTTTTATCTATTTGAGTGGATCATAACTTAATGATCAAGGGTAATATTTTTAAATCTGTATAGACCACAAGTCAGGCTGTACATTTGCATTTCAACATTTCCAGAAAAAAAAAACAAGTTTAAGGAAGTCTAAATATGTGCACAGCTCTTGACTGAATTCGGTGACACCTTATGATAACTATGAGAAAAGTTGAGACTTTACATACTTTGTGATTACTTCTCTGATCTGTCCAGCTGGACAAAACTTAATGAAGCATAAACACATCAGCTGTCCTGAGCTGTTCACATACCATCCCATCACTCTATTGTTTCTCTGTTGTGGTTAAACTGAGCAACAATAAAAAAGATGATCTCTTAAGAGAAGAGGAAAAGGTGTGGTGGGTTTTTGTTTTGTTTGTTTTTCCTGCTGGTGTTGGTTTGTGTTTGTTTGTTTGTTTTTGCTTTAAAGCTGTTTTGGGTTAAAATTCAATATCTGCAAGACTCATAAGAAAGTCATTAAGAAATTATCACATCTATAATATTGTGTAGCAGTTCTGGGAACGAAATTATCTCTTCAGAAAAGTGAAGTTTAAAAATAATACTGAGATAATTTTGATCTACAGACACTTATATGAATACAGAAGTCTCAATATAAAGTAAAGCCAACATGTGTTATGGTTCTCAATGTACATCTGCACATATTTTTGCATGTCTGTGCAAAATAAAACCTGCAGAGCACTAAATGCATGTTCCTATCTTTTGCATCATACAGATTCAGGCAATGCCTTCATGAATAAACAAGAAATATTTTATAAGGGAAGGGAAATTTTCTTACCATTCAGTCTGACAGGTACCTATCTGTTTCACTCAGCCTCTTCTGAATATTTATGTATATTTGTTACACTCCCAATCTGCATTTTACCAACAATCACTTTTTCTGTACACTTAATTCATCTTTCCGATGTCCTCAGACTTCACTATGCTTCTTATTGTTTGCTCCTGTTCTATCCATACAGAGGTGCCATAGAGATGTTGTGACAGCAATTTGGCCATGGCAGATCTGAAGGCATTTTACTGTGTCCTCTATGTGCTCCTACTTCATCTTGCAATAGGCCTCCAAATTCCAAGTTTTCAAATTTGATTATTTCCAATTTAGGCACAGTAAAAGATGAAAGGATTCAGAGTAGAAACAAACTAAGATTCAAATATTGCTTTCAGTTACTGCGTATATATTTTACTAAAACACCAAGGTTACTATTCAGGCATTAGTTTACCCCAATTTGACTTAAGCACCTCAAGTAGACCAGAGGTAAACTTTTGTGAGTAACCCTGGAACATGGCACAGTGCGAGGCTTTATTAAATGTATTACAGGGAATGCATATAAATTATATGATTATAACATCATAGTTACACTTCTGATACCTGATTTAAATGCTGACAGAATAATGCTGAAATAACAATCCTGTGTATACGTTTTTAGAGATCATCAAAACAGATGTAAGAGAAAAATACTCAAAAATAAGCTATACTGTTTCTGTCCAAGTAAGAAGCACAAACTTTTCAACGAATTAGGGCTCAGCTTGCTCTACAAGCTGCTCACGGGGGCATTAAGCAGTCGGCGGCCCAGCTGGCTGCCCGCAAGGCGCCCCCCGGGGCCAGGGGCCCTGTCACCAAGCCCCGCAATGCCGGCGGCAGCCCGCGAGAGGGAGACTTCACCTCACCAGACCTCGGAAGTGAGACACTCGGAAGCTGTTTTACCCAGATAAAATCCGCGCTACAGCCAGATACACCACAGACAGTCTGGGAAGATTGTAACGTGAACAAGCCTTTCTAAAGGATGCGCTCTGAAAATAGCACTGGGGTTCCTGTGCAACCTAAAGATGCTAATCTTGCATACAGCAGTTGATATTCAAGCTTCTGTCAGTATATATGTATTTTTAAATCTCCTTTAAAATTATTTCCTCACTAACGTTTAACTTTTTTTTCTAATCATCTCCTGAAGACAAATAACTGGAGCAATATATACATGAGAAACATGGGATTTTCATAAGTTTAACCTGACCAAACGTAGAAAGAACAACTACAACATTATATTTTCCATTTCATCTAAGTTTACCTATCTAAATGATGGGAACACAAATTAAGAAGAATATTGAAAAAATTAAAAAGACTCTGTCTTTCTCTGGAGTTCAGAGATTTACACTGCAGACTTGCAGCCCTTGAAACTTCTACTGCAGGTAGCAGAGGCCACTCTCCTTTCTGGTCGGTTCCCAAGCAGCCTGCTTCCTTATCTCTTTGTTTCTGACATATCTGTTTAGAGAAGCAGCTTCTCCTGATTTTCCAATCTAACAAACATATCTTTAATATGTCTTTAGAGCAACTTTGCATGAAACAAAACACATATTGATTCCACATCCAGTGTAGCATACTCATCCTATCTTCAAGAAAATTTAGCATTCCCGATCACGGAAGTTCAATTTTAGCATGGATTTGCTGTGATTTTTCCTGCAGACTCTCAACATGTTTATTACATTTTTAAATAGTTTATGACATGAAAGTTTATGACTTATGTTCAAAGCAACCTTTATCATCTGCCTAGCATTTTTATCAGTCCAGCAACTACAGTAAGTCATCATCATCTTTACCTCACCCACTAATTTAGCTAGGATTTGTCTAGAACAAAAGGCCATAATAAATGCCAGAGTAAGAGCTACACCCACTTACAAATCACGCGTACCCAAGTCTCATATAGTGAGTTAAATATTTACTAGACTATAACGGGCAAGCAACTCAACAAGGTCTCTTAGATGATAAAGTGATCTGTTAGAGGAAATATCTTTAGCAAGTATTTCTTAGACCCACCACAGGGATTTCTAAAATATATTTTTCCATCTACTCTTCTTAATTCCACAGAAGAAGGTCATACTTCACCTGGAAGTGTGAATGAATAAAGCACAGGAACACAGCATCAAACGGATTTATCACCCCAGCCTGTACTTCTTTCAGTCCTCTACCGTTTTCTCGTTTGTAAAGTGGTAGCGATAAATGTGACATCAAAATGCAAGCTGATGCTTTTGTTTCCAAACATCAAAGACACAAAAGGTAAGATCCCAACTTCTTGAAACATATTGAGGCTGTATACTGCTCTTAGGAAATATGACTATCAAAATCTGCATTTCCCTATTGTTTTGATTCTTCTCTTTATTCTGCTTTTCTCTTTCTTACTAAAAAAATCTAATTCCTAGTTCATACGTCAACAATTATGGTGTGAGTTTGGATTTTGAGTTCTTATGCCTTCAGATGTGTGAGGACAGGACAGAGAACTTTAGATTTATCCAAAATACTTTCAATGTATTTGTGCTATAGATGAACATTTATTTCAAAGTTAGAACTGAACTAAAATTTTAAAATGTGTGTGTGACCATGACTGTAAGCCGGTTTTGGGAGACAAGAGGAAGGCAAGGAGAGAGAGAGGATGGAAAGAGAGGTGACAAAGAAAGGACAAAGGAACGTTGAAATGGAGTTGAATTTCATACAGCTGTTCTAAACCTGCTTCTATCTGACACTAAACTTTATTAAAGAGCGATCTTAAATAGAGAAGAAATGGTGTGGTCTCTCAGGGAAGAAAATTATGCTTAGTTATTTTTGCCTATTTTGCGGAAGGCAAATAATGTTAATAGTTTTGCTAGAGATATTTATACGTTTTATAGAAATAAGCAGATACATTATAAACTGGTTTAGAAATTAACTAATTTCTCCCATGTGTGTTTTTCTGTGTTGCTAATTTAACCATAGCTGTTAGTGTTTATTATTTCATTTAAGTAATACATACAGTATACATGTTTTTTTTTTCCCCTAATATGCTTAGGTACAAATTTAATGAATGTTCCTCTGTAGATTATGATGGATTATATCTACTTAGAACTGTAGAATCTCAGTTCTGTTATCAATCAACACACCACACACACAGCATAACAAAAACTGAAATTATTACACAAAGGGATCCAAGCACACTAGGTGAACAGATGCAATGATGAGAAAGAAAATCAAAGCTGATAAACACAAAGTGTGAATTACTAGCGCAATTTGTCAAACCCCAAATTAGTTGTAATTACACTTACACAGCAATATTTGCTAAAGAAACTGACATTAGCATTATCTTACAAGACTTCTACATTTGCTGTCTAATTAAACTGTACAACCTGTTGCCATAGGAAGATGTTGAAATCTATGATTCAATATTAAGAAAAGGATTAAGTAGTTATTTCCAGAATTAAGTATAATTAAGATATCAGCTTTATGTAAGAAGTATTTAATGTTTCAGAATTCCAGCCAATCATTAAATGCTACAGATCAGCCCCCTGAGAGAAGGAGAAAGGGTGGATTATTCCATATCTGCCTATTGTGAGGCTGATAGGTCTTTGTCAGAAGCATCAGTGCTGGACTGCACAGCACTGGCAAAGGGATGGCAGACAGGGATCCAGCTTGGTTCCTTTTCAGGATGGCATTTCATTTTTTCTAGATTTAACAGTAGACAGCAATCCAATTGAGTTAAAACTATTGAATGTTCACATTAGGGGGGATAAAGAATATACATTAACATCAAAATACAACATAAATGTTTCTGTTCATGTTAAAATATTCATTTAATATATTTGCAGTCTGTAGACTTTGACTTGCCTATATATTATTTTTAACCTGGATTTTTTCAAAGAAAGAATCAAGAACATTTTTTTGTTAACAAGAAAAGTAGCGCAGCAGAAAGAGGCTCTGTAGTCAGCAGAGGGAGTCAGACACTTCCAGAGCCACTCATCTGTTTCAGGAATGGTGGAAGTGCCCTCCCTGTGGAGATGCCCATCTCCACTGACTCCACTGCACTGGCGATCTAAACTCTAGTTTAAATCTATAGTAAATTATGAAACTTGCACATGGAATTGAGTGAATTGCACTCTCCCACAAACTCCTAATCAACATTGGTACATAATTAGTTTAATCTCGGGATGTCCACCACAACAGAGGACTGCTTTGTTAACTTTCTGTGAGAAGTATTAAGCAGATATAAGTGAATACATAGTGAAGATTTTCACTATGGTTTTAAAAATATCACTCGTTTATAAAATTAAAATAAATCCAACCTCAGGCATAGCGAAGGCTGAAATCAAATTCTGGCAGCTTCAGTCCAACAAACTGCAATTGATATCTATTGTCTTTTTCCTCAATAAAGGATGCCTGAAGTTGTTGCAGTGTTTGTGTGTTCCTGTTGGCTGAAGAGTTGTGGTAACAGCACCTCCCTCCCCCAACAATTCAGGAACTAGATGAACATAAAGGTTTTCCAGTCTTTCAGCAGTGATCTAGTGCCGTTCCTGTTCCAATTTGCATCAGAAAATTGTTTTTTAAAAAATTACATCTACAATCATCTTCCATGGGTAGCGATATTCACTTGCAAACCCTTATCACCATAAAATCGTTAGTCAGACTTTTCCCCTAAAATAAATGGATTCTTGTATAAACCACAGTATTTAAAATACAACACAAAATCAAGTCACACTAGTTTCATATCAGAGAGGGGGTGCTCAGAGGGATCAGAAAGGGAAGATACTCCACACACCAAACTCCAGCAGTAGACTAAAAATGTCCATTGCCATGAAAGACTTTAGTAATACACTTCTGAGGGATTTCTTTTCATTTTGGAGCTCCCAAAGGGTTTAACTGCTACTGTCATATCAGTGATATTTACTACATTGGGATTCCTGGTGGGACTTTCACAAGTGCAGAGAACATGGCTATATAGAGCAAAAGGTAGATAGCAAACAGCAGATGTGATTGCCTGGCGCTGTACATAACACCTTCAGGCTAGGACTTACATAAAATCAGTCCCAGCTGGCTACACAGCTGATAGCAAAGTTTATCTGCACACAGATCAGCAGGACCCTGTACCATCTCACTAATATAAGTATTTGGAAACAGCAAAGAAAAGGCATAAAAGGTCATGACATGAAATCTGAAGGTAGAAGTGTTCAAGGGTGGGTAGGAAGGCTGGGTGTTGGAGGGAAGTCTGGACTGACTCAGTGACAGCCGTAATAACCTGTTTGACTATGATCTATCAGTGCACACAATTTCCAGCAGTGCTGCAGAGCAGGATTCATTGCCCAACACCTATCCAGCCGTTTCCAGGTGATATTTTCTGTAACAAAACAGAGTAACTTCATGGAGGCATTTGAATCAGAGTAAATTGATATGCATAAAATGCTCTCATTACCAAAGATTCAAGAGAGCGTCTTCTATTTGTTTAAAGACATTTCAAGTTTTGGAATTCCAGGGAGAATTCACAATTTGGCATGGAAATGCAGTGTCAGATTCTCCACCACTATACATTTTTCATACCGAGCTGTGAACGATGTGATTCCTAGCAAACACCATGAAGGTGTAGTTACAGACTTGTTTATACCTATACCAATGAACTTTCACTTATCCTTTTAGAAAGGTTTCCTTTGCTTCCACTACAGACAACACCATTCTTTTATCCTATTTAACTCCTGCCCCTGTACCCCCTAAGATATGTCCATATTGACTACTAAATAGATTACAAGAATCAAGTTTCCCAAATGCTATATAGCAAGTGCTAAGTATGAAAGGGAAACCTTTAATGAATAGCACCTACCTATTAGCCACTACCTTGGAAGGTTCAACAATCATTCCATTTCATCTGTTGAATGAGAAATATTGCAACAGAAAGATTACCCAGCTCTGATAAGGAATATTCCCAGCATAGGAAAATCTCATGCTTAACAGATGATAAAGATATTAGTTCGATATTTAAAGAGAGTAGAGCAGTGCAAACAAGTTCAGAAGTATTTGATTATGGATTCATTGTGTTATAAATAAATTAAAACTCAGTGTTGCTATGCTAATGGATTAGTTCTTAAAATTCGTGTGTCATTTTCTACTTTGGACAAGCTATGCATTGAATAAAAAATTCAATGCAGACCTCTGGACAAATTCAGTCATGGAAAAAGAGGTGAATTTTTACTGGTTTATTTTATAACACTGTTCTTACCTTTGGCCTGTAATAAAATCCCTGAAATGAGCACACCATAGCAATTTTCAAGCAATTAACTAATACAGAAAAGGCTTTGGAGGGATCATTGACAAAGCACTTGCCAGACCTTCTAGCTAATGTTCTTATGAGAAAAAATAGGTAGAACCAAGGTTCTCAAAATCTCTGCCGGGGGACAGATATCAAGTGGAATGTGACTGGTCACTCACTATTCCTGAAAAGCAAGTATTTCTAGCAATTACATAGTCTATACAGATATGCAAATAAAGGTATACAAACCTGTACTTTATGTTGGATTCTTTGCTTGTTCTTTTCTGGAAGTTGCCACATGAAAGTTACGGAAAAGCACGGTTCCCTTTGTGATATATAACCATAAAAAGAATGACAAGCAATTCATTCTGTTGATATTTCCATTTACTACTCTGGCTTTAAAAACAGGGAGATCATAATATCTTAATATTTAACTATGAAATCTGGTCTATCTAAAGCTTGTTACACAAAGTTAGGACATTTTTATATGTCCACTTGTAGCTTTTTTCTGAGCTTCTATATTTTCTAGATGGGCATTTCTAAATCTGCAAAATTGCTTTAACTATGAAGTTATTCTATACACCAGATCCATTTGAGAAATCACTCACGAGATCAGCATTTTATGTCCTTAATTATGTCCTTTATTATGCCATGCTCTGGCTGCAGATTTCAGAAAAAGAATGAAGACAGCAGCCATGTTGGTTTGGGAGGCCTGAAAATGCTGGGGAGAGAACAAAAAAGAGGCCAGATTTGTAGTGCCATGAATCCCTGTCCCAAAAATTACATGAGGCCTCTCTTTAGGTAGGTTACAGACACCTCTGGCACTGTGGTTGCATCCACAATACTTAACCACTCCCATTTATCAAACAGGATCAACCAACTGATGTACCGAAAGTACATCAGGACACAGACTCAGAGATCCTTGCACTTTAACTGCTCCACATGGAGGTGGACACGTGGCCCCTGTGCCCAGTTCTAAAGTTTCTGCTGACGACAGCAGTGGAATTTGGGCGTGAATCCATTCATCTTGCATTCCTCTATCTAGACTGTGATAAAACGAAGCCAACAACTCAGGCTACAGTTGTGCTTCTTCCTTAAATGCCTTCCTTTCCTGTTTGCCACATTTCCTTTTTCAAAAGGCCATGTCCTGTGGGAATAAAAGGCTCAAGAAGCAAAATAAGAGAATAACCTTCTCCATTTCATGATTAGATGTTTAGAATACCCATCTTCCATCACATTCCCAAATGTTTTTCCAGCTCACAGCTATTTCAAACACATTTGAAATCTGGGAACGAACAGTGCTTTGCTTCTATATTTATGGTAAGATCTTATTTCTTTGTATATAAAGATTACAAATGTTTTCCATTTTCAAACAGTACAACTTGCTTCATTCAGAAGGAAGTTTCCATTGGTCTGGAAACAGCTCATGTTGGCAATGCTAGCTGAGGAAACAGTGAACTGGAAAGTATAGGAACTGTTATGTGAAAGAACAAAGTGGGAAAACTAGCAAACATTTTTCTCCAAGCTTGGGTTTGTCCATCAGAGTTTCAGAGTGATAACCTCACACTGAAAGCAAGTACTTGAAGTTAAGTATTTGTTACATAGGCTGGAATGACAAGTATTTGCAACTTGCTCTTGGTTGTGAGTCAGTCCTTTTGGAATTCTGACACGGCTAAAATCACAGTATCAAGCATTATCAGCTGCAGAAAAAAAAAATTATTTTTCACTTAAAATTGAGAAAAGGCAAAAAGAACTCTTTGCAAATACAACTTTTGAACAGACAGCAGGGTGACTCATGATGAACAATGAATACTAAACACTACATTCAGTTAAAGAAAAGCTCTCAAAAGGGAACTCTCCTGCAAGATTCAGCACAGCCAGTACACTAAGAAGCTTGGGTCTTAATACAACTATAACTCTTCTGACTTCAAAGGTACCCAAAGAATTAATTTGGTCCTGTTTTGGTAATAGCTGACTAGCCAAAAAAATAAAGTTGAAAGACTTTGGAGACTCCAGGATAATCTTATTTCTCTCTCCCCTGACACAATAAGTATGGAGCTCTCAGCTGACTAAAGAATAGCCAGGCTGACGTGTGTCTTGACTATCATTTGGCCATATGCTTCTGGTAGAAATGTCTCTTTTCCAAAAAAACTGCTTGGCAGATAGTCCTAATTGCACTGTAGAGTAATTCAGTGTAGTGAAGCACATTAATGCAGTTTGTGTTGTATTTGAGCAGAGCCAAATATATTCCTCTATAAACTTAATCCTTAACTGCCATCTCCCATAAAGGTTCTCCGTCTTAAAGCAGCAAGCTTGACCTTGAATCTTCCCAGACATAGCTTGTAATTGCATGTTTTGAGCTACAAATACTTTATTTCTAGGTGCTCTTTGCCACCTCAGCCCCTGCACCATTGAGATTGCCATGCCATGGAATCGCTCATTGGAGTCCAAAAAGAATCAACAAATTCCATAAGAGACATTCCTTATAATGGGACTGAGAAAAGAGAAATTTTTCTAGTCACTACTTATATACCAGGATGCAGTTTTATATAGTGAAACTAAATCTAAACTGTATCTAAAAACATATTACTTGAGAATTGTACTTTAGGGATGCTTAAACTAATCATGAATGGATGATATTTTGGGGCATGCAATGTAATCCATGCAAAAATGAGCATAGTTCATCTGCCAAGTGAGATTTTTGGTTGATGTTCAAGAATTTTTCTTTCAAAACAAATGTGTTCTTTCAAAGAGGTTTACAGGGTACACAGAAAAGACCTTCTTTGATGTGAGAATTGAACTGCAGTAAAAAGTAATATTTCCCATCTACAGGGAGCTTTTCAAGGGCTCCCAGGTAGAGGATAGATCCAGGTTGTTTATTATTCCTAGCATCTATCAGAGTAACAGACAATGGTACTCAATCTTGCTTACAAAGTCAATGCTGGGGGATAAAGATGGTGTGTGTAGCTTTAGAAAGATACCTGTAAGAAAAGTTCTCTTAGAAAACCATCCCCAGGAGACTATGAATGAGCTAAAACCTACCTTTCTGTGTGCCACTGAAAATTACTTCTAGCTCAGTCAAGTTTGAGCATTAAAAGAATAGCGTTCCGTTGGCTGGCTCCCTCAGTGCGGGTGAGATGCTAAGCTGTTTAACTGGCCCCTCCTGCAGCCCAAGCTTGCAGTATCCCAGGGGATGTTATAAAGAAGAGAAATTAAATTGCACAGTCACACCCTTCTTTAATGAATTTGATCTCTCTAAATAATTAAAGCTACTTTTTTTCCCCCTGCAAGAGTAAACTGTGCAGTAACTCAGTGGACTAAAGCTCTTTGGAACCTCATGGCAGTCAACAGTCAACTGCTCACTAATAGCAGGCCTGACTCTGTGCATTATTCATACTCACACAAACATTAAGCATCTCTGTCAAGACCCCAGATTTGGGGCAGTCACGCTAGATCTGAACCAGTGATTAGACATAGAGGATCAGGCTCTATATAATGAGGATCAGATTCCATATAGTGAAGTCCTAGCTACCTTGATTTGTTAATACTAATTTCCCTATACTGCAGGCTGGAAAGATCAGAATCAGTAACTGTGAACTGTGTGTTAGCAGTCATGTGGCTCTTAGAGCCATGGTATACAAGAACCTACAACCACCTCCTTAGCATCATTAGTTTCATCCAGTACAAAAACACAAGGAGTGTGTTTTGTGTGCTAATACACTCAGAAAGAACCATTATCATGTCAGGACCTCAGAAGAGGAAGAACTCTTACATTAAAACCCCAGCTAAAGCAGTGTTTTTCTGCTCTTGCCAAGTTTCATGCAGCCTGACAATTGCATCATTATGTTGTTTCCATACTTTAACTACTGTGTTTTCCTACCTTTACCTGTCAGAACACAAACCAGCTCTCTTCCCAGGCAGTACATACCTTGCCAGAATCTGACAAAACATGTAGAATCTACTCATCCACTTGAGACAGCTGACATCTACAAGACCTGGCAGGTTCACCCTTGAAGCAAGGCCAGTTTCTATCTATACTTCCTTTTACTTCCTTTTCTTTTTTTTTTTTTTTTTTCTGAAAGTGCTCTAGCTGAACAATAGTAGATGTGCTGCTATTGGTTACCCTTTCCATGCTCTTCCCTACAAACAATGGTTGGTGGAGATTTACTTTATCATTCTTACTGATGCCACACCAACTCCTGCTCTATGCCCATCCTGTAACTCAATTTATTTGTCAGAATGAGGTATCAGCTGAGCAAGCCCTGACTCATTACCAGCGTGGGAACTGAACTGCTGATCAAAGACTTTTCAGGCTGCTATTATGTATCTGCTGTTAGCCAGACAAAACACCAAATTATGGATCACAAACACTGCTTCTTCAGCAACTTACTTTCTCAAATACCAGCCAACCTCTTCCTAGTGTTCATCATGATTTCTGATTCTCACAATCTCTTCCTTGTTTTGCGTTCTTGAGGTCACCTTAATAATAAAATCTGTTCCAGAAGTTCAAGCATGATTTATTTGAATGTTTCCAGAGGTGTTAAGGAAGATGTATAAGTTAGTCATTGACATGAAATAGAACTTAAAATGAAGTTGCCTAGTTTAAAAATGAGTTATCTAGTTATAGCTAAAGCAAAGGGAGTAGAAGGCTAAGTCCAGCTATCTCCTGATGATCTTTGGTCACTAAGCATTGAATCATATTATGTTATTTAAAGTAGATTAAATACATGTTTTCTAACAGCACACTTTGCCCAGTATAGATAAGGTCTCTAACATTATCAGAAAAGGTAGGGCATGCAAAGCATCACAGATTCAAAGCCAAGCCTTTACAAAGGCCCTTTTTATTTTCTTACTGTATAAGTTCACTTCAGACACCATTGCCAGCCCAAGTGTTTACAAAACATCTAGTATAACTGGAACACAATATGCTCTGCTGCTTTGAAAAGACTCTGTACAGACTGTGTTCTGCCAGTGGTCAGTACTCTGGATGAAGGAGAAGGTATTAATAGAGATGTGTGTAGGAGGAATGTGTGGATTTTAAATGCATACATAGGTATACACTTTGCTGATATGTGCAGGCATCTAAGAGGTGTTATTATCTCTTCTGCTCAATATCATGTGGCTTGTGCTGTATATACACCATATAATAATTACCACTGAGTACCATTTATGAAGGCAGAAGGAATTAAATACCTGACTAGAAGCTCAGAAATTGACAAGCCACAATTTTCTTTTCATAATCCAATTAACAGCTCCTCTGAAAACAACAGAATTTGTGGTTGCTCCTTACATGAATAGACGTTTGCTGCACACAGAAAGAGGCCTTACCCACTGCTGTCAGAGGCAGAGTTTCTACAGCTCCTCTTTGTTCAGAGCTCACTGTCCTGGGTCTTCAGAAAACAGCCTGTAAGCATCACAGGAGTTGACAGCCATCTTGAAAATCTGCCCCCAGTGTGCTGAACCTGCCACACACATGCAATGAATTTGTAAAGAGCAGTTGTGTCTGCTGCAGCAAACATACTTGTCACAGCAATTAAACTGAGGCAGCGTTACTGCTGCAATGTAACAAAGACGATGCATCTGCCAAGTGGGAAGTGCTGTTCCTCCCAGGTAATTTCTCATCATGTCATCAGGCTGACTCCTAAAGCAACCGTGAGTGCAAGGAGACTCAGGATTTAGCAAAGCCCTGCTTACTGGTTGCATCTTCTTCTCCATATCAAATCAGCCAGGGGCTCTTGCACAAGCTGTGAGTGAGGAGAAATGCTGTGGCAACACCTGGCTCAACCTCCAGTCTCTTGGGGTGAAAAATGCCACTCATTACCAAACCGAGCACTATCATCTGCTAATGCATAACATGTCTGGTTGCTGATTTAGACGGGCACTAAGACAAGATCTGAACTATAGCCCCCTATGAAGACAGTCAGCCTCCTACAGTCTCAGTACGCAAAGAATTAAGTCAGCCAAGCCACGCTGAGACATTTTTTGAGAGGTACTAAATCACATGACAGGACCTTCCCTTGGCATATTGACAGGGGCAAGTTGCATTTAGCAAATGCAGTTACTTCTGAAAAAAGAATGGTGATATCATAAAAAGATTAGCATAAGAGACAGTTCAAGGGCAAATGACATTTGCTAATAAAGACTATGGCCTATTAGCCTGCTACTGGGTCTGTGCCATCCAAAATAATTCATGAAAAGCTAAATTATGGAGACCAGGAAGACACAACAGCCTATTGCAACAGAAATAAAATAAAAGAGACACCCTTTGAAACATTGGCAGCTCATACTGGTAAGCACTTGCTTAAGACTTCCAGGGCGTTCAGTGGGAATCAAGCAGCTGTTTCAATTCTCTGGCCTGGCCTGGCCTGTATTTTAGTAGTTCAATTTCAGTAATATACCATTACTGCTATGGTCAGTTGCACCTGTAAGCTAAGAAAAGGCATTTTAAAGGGATTGTTTTCAATGTTTATTTTACCAAATAAGCAACTGTCGTCTCACCTAGGTTCTGAATAATTCAGTTCTCATCCAAACTACTGAGCTTCAGCTAGGCTTATGATATGACAGCGAAGAGATACACAGTCTTTACACTTCCGTTTCATTACTAATACCACCAAACTGGCAAATCCAGTCCACATTTGAAAAACACTGGTTCCATTTTATAAAAGACAGATTACAATGTACAAGCTTGGAGGAAGGGTGCAAGCGAGTGAATTCAATAGCTGTCACAACAAGCACGTTCTGTAAATATGGTCTGTAACCAGTACAGTAGGACTGTAGATGCTATAATACTCTCAGCTAAGTGCCAAAAACACCACCTCCCTGTGACAAATAGCAAATTCTGATGTGCTAATTATTATTTTTTTAAATGACAACGTGAAAAGTCAGAAATAAATGAAAAAATATTCATAAGAGATAATTTAAATTGTTCTGTAGTGTTTTCAATCATACAGTAAGACATTTGCTTCAAATATCTTGAATAATTTTACTTGTCTTCATTCATCTAACACTAATTGCAAAAAAGTGATAGATGAATAAATGAATAAGTATGTTATTTAAATACAAGTCAGACTTAGTTTAAGGTATAAGTGTATTGTTTAGGTACAAGTCTTAAATAAATTTAATTCAATAGAAAAGTCCTGCTCCTACCTGCACTCTTACTTTTGTCTGTCAGTCCCTATAACAGCTTTATCTTCAAAGAAAAGCAAGGAAATGTTTCATTAAAACCAGAAGGCGGTGTCTGTGACTCTAAGGAAAGCTTAGGTGTTCCTAGAACCTGAAAACTGCTCTAGAGAAGCTGTGGACGAGCAAAGAGCATTTCTGATAGCTGGAGTGGCAGAATTGCTGGGCACATGAAAATACCAGCTCCATGTCAGGGATTTTTGATGCCCTTATTTAAAGGCTGAAACAGTACTGAGTTGTACTGATAAGTTTGGCTGACCTTTTAAGCCATTTTTATTATGATCTAATTTGTCATTTTCCTAAGCATGCTAAGAAATTTGTCAGTTTTTGTTATATGTTTCATAATTTTCCTTTAGCCACTCCACAAACATTATGGTCCCCTGATTATAAAGCCAAGGAAATCTGCTTGTTTTTTTCTTTCTTTTTTTTTTTTTTTTTTTTTTTTTTTAAGTCTGCAGCAGTAGAGATTGCACTCAGACCTTGTTGCATTAACTGCTTCAAATCCCTGTTAAAAATCTCTCCTAGTGTGCTGAAATCTCAACTTTCAACATCCTGTCACTGAATTTCGTTATCATTTTGCTAAAGTAGGAAACCCTTTATTGTCAATTTTCTTATAAAGGATTTCTGAAGAACTTGAACTCATTTTGCAGAACATGGTTTCTAACTATTAAATCTTTCTATCATTCTTCTTTTAACATTCCAGTCAGAGTTCAGCATTCTTCTTGAAACACTGCTTGCAGAATTGGGTAATCTATTCCCCATAACAGTTGCACTCATTCACAAACACAGAGGAAGTTTAAATCTCTTTAGACCTACTCTGAAACCCTATTTGGAGTTCCTAGGATCACGTTATCCATTTTAGCTACAGGCTTGCTATCAGAGTTAATATTCATCTATTCATCTGATTATCCAACACGACTCCCAACATCTCTTCAGCATCAGAAGTTTTCAAGATAGTGCCTTAATCTTATGAATTTCAATTTTCCTAAACATGACCCTGCACACGAGAATATTAAAATGAATGTTGGTTATGAAAAACAGTCTGCTAATGTTCCAGATCACCCCATGACAGTGAACTGTAGTCTTTGCTTTTAAAAAATAAATAAATAAAAAAAAATCCTTGCGTTCTTGAGTTGGCTTTTTGTAAGTTTGGTTCTTATTGAAGACATCAATGGAAATAATACATCAACTCTATTAGATTTCCCAAAAGAAGCATCAGATGAATGTGATGAAATATTTTCCATTTATTGGTACTCACTATATCACCTTCCTTTAATGCATTATTAGACCTTGTATCAGCCTACTCAACATTTTCCCTGGAACAGATGTTAGGCTGACAAGCCAAAAATTATCTGGGCTATACTATTTCTCTCTTCTAATACCATCATACATTTCACTGAAGAATTTTAAGCTATACTATATGCTACAGTTTACATCAGTAACTTTTGTGAAAGACTGCATTTCTACTTATTGTACTAGAGAAGGGCAGAGATAAAATTATTCCTCTCCATTCAAGAGCAAATGACATCTGCAAAGGAAAGAAACCACAGCCAGGGCTTTAAGACTTTGTGAAAGAGTCTATTACTCTCTTCAAATACCACAGGAATTCAGTATGAAAGTAATATAGTCCGTCAGAAGCCAATAGAAACTCTGTCAAGCTTTAATATGATGTAGTAGATGTATAAACCACCTCTTTCCTGTGTAGCATTACTCATTTTTCATTTACTGCCAGACTATGAAGACTAATTTTGATCTCTCATGGTGCTGGGGAAAAAACAAAACAAAATAAAACAAATCAACTCTTCTTCAAAATGCTGTCAACTTATTCTTTCCTTCTACATCAGAAGTTTCTATTGCTTTTCTAAGGCAATGAAGAAAAGTTGTAAATTGCTAGCATTTATTATTATTATTATTGAATGGAACAAAGAAGAATTTGCAACAACATTATTTTCCCAGTCAGTATATTAATCCTAAACTAAGAATTGTTTGATCAAGATAACTATACAGGAAGGTATCGACAGTTGAATCAGATGTTTTCAGATTCAGTTGCTTTCATTTAGTTTCTGTTTTTAAAAGGTGCCATGGATTAAAAAACTGAAGAGTACAAAAGGCCACTTCTTATAATTTGATTTAATGTATACAGTCTTCCTACTACATAATAGCACATAAAAATCTCAATCATTGAATACCATACTGTTGTTTTAGCACTTAGCTCTACTGGGTTTGAATTATCTTAACTGCAAGTCAAGAAAAAAAATTAAGATTCAGTTCCTTAGAACTAAAGAAAGCAGTTTGTCACTTCTGAATTGCACAGTGGGCCACTGCAAAAGTATATTTGCATCATTTAAGCTTAGAGGAATACTACAAAACATCTCTAATTAAGAATTTTCATGATATGCAGAATTCCAAAGGGGAATAGAGAAATAGAGATCTTCAGCTGTTCCTACCCAATGTATTATTCTTAATATTATACTTTCAAACCAGAATTTTAAAATTTAAAAAAAAAAAAAACCTGATTAGACAACTGCTTTGTAATTAAGGAGATTGGAGGTGGATGCCATCAGAGACTTTCTGTAAACTTTTAAAACAATGATATTAACCCAGGCAGACTAACATCTTAATCTATAGATAAATGAGAATGCATGGCAGGTCTGAAACTCTTTATTTCGAATCCCGCATTCGCTTGGAAAGACGTGGCACCTTGTTTATGAGTTGCTGTAAACCTTTTCGTTACTGAGAAGGATCCACTTATTCTGAAAGACTAAATGGCAAAATAATTGAATAATCAAAGATGTATAAACCAAAGAATCAAAATAATTCTTATCCCACTTTCATGCCTGTAACTGAGCATATCTAGGAACTAGAAGTAACTAAAGTAACTAAAGTAGGCAGTCATTGTCTCAATAGCTAGGAGTGTTTCTGTAAACCAGACCAGTTTGCTTGCCAATCACTCAAAAGGTCAAGTATGAAAATTAAAAGCAAAACTAGATCTAAGAGATTAATCTGGACAATGATATTGTAGGATTCATTCACAGGGTGAAGATAGGACTATGTAAAAAAATATAAAATAAAGTGGATCTGAAAGTACTGATTTAGCACAGGAGGATTTGTCTCAGTCTCTAGTATATTTGTCTTTCATAAAAAATGTTTTTGACAAGCTGTACTACAGATAGCTTTTACCTACAGGAATTAGAAAACCATTAGAGAATCGCTACTTCAAAGGAAATGTTGATTGGAGAGTTTAAAGTAATATTCTAGAAGAGAAGCAAGAAGAATTCAGTCAAGATGTTCTATTGATTCAAAATTCTCTTTTGAAAGCTCTGTGTGAGAATAAAATCCTCATTGCTTCAGTCATGCTTATGATCTTTCAAAGTCTGTCCTGTATATCTATTATTGTATTATTCATGTTGCTTTCAAAACTGGCATTTAATTTTACTCAGAGTCCTACACCACAAGCATTATACAGCCATTATTGACAATACAACCCAAGGGACAGGTATGCAAGGAATATTTTCAGAATGTCCTATGACTGCTTAAAGCTGCTGTAAGGATTTCACAATTTCTTAGGCCAGGGACACTTAAAGCAAGGGATTCAAACTGTGGTCAGGTTTGTTAGTAGCCTGTCAGTGCAGGCTGTGCACACTGAGACCCGGCACCCTGGAGAACAGGACCTTCCTCACCAAACACAGACAGAGGTAGACAAATTGGCTCAGGGTTTATAGGATTAATAAAGGATAGGAGAAAGACTGAGTATTAGGAGAATGTCTAAGTGGGAGGAGGAGGTGGAGGAGGCTGAGACTCGCACAAGTGTTTTTTTTGGAAAACAGACTGTCAGTTTGGTGAAAGTACCACACAACCACTCAAGTGTTGCTGTCAGTTTTGCTAAAGCTGCCACAATAATAAGGCAATTAAGGCAAAAGGCTGCAGTCAAAGGAATTAGGACTCAGAAGAAGATTTATTTTCAATCCCCTAGCAGGAGCCATTGAACAGATCCATTCTACTACCAGCATCATCGATTATAATTGCTATTTTTCATATGGTATCACAAAACAGGCAGTGTTAGCTCAGCCCTTGCCAATGCAGTTAGTGCAAGCATGTGGCACTCACACAGCTCTGAAAATCCCCAACACACACCTTCATATGTTTTTCAGGATGGGTCCCCAGATTGCTATCTGAACGTTGCCAAACATAGCTAAGCATAGTTAAGTGTTTGGTCATAATGTACAGAAGTTGCTCCTTTTCTAGTCTATATTGCACATCTTGAGAATTCACACAAAATGTAAAAGTTCTGTTTTTGTTTTTAACCTAGCTTCAGAAATTCAGTAATCAGCTCTGCCAGTAAGAGGAACTTTTTTCTGAAGTTCTCTGGGGGCAAATGAATACAAAGCCATTTGCTGCCTCTGTCAAGAACAGGTATTCCTCAAGACATCTCTTAACTGCAAAAGTTATTTAACTTGTGTTGGTAGCAGGGTACTCTTAAAAAAAATGCAAAAAAGTTTTTTTTATTATTATTATTATTCCAACTGTTTTGCTACAATCAATATTCAAAATAGGAAACTGAAATCACGGTTTGCCAATACTTCAAGATATTTACAGAATTATGAAATGAGTGAAAGGCTGAGAGATATTGTAATACATGACTATATGATTAATAAGCATGACGTTCTCTAGAGGTGATCAACACATTAAATGAAACTGTGAAATGAAATAAATTCCATGCACTCATACTGGTAGAAAGAATAACTTCAGAATAACATGACCTTGATGTAGGACTTTTCTTGGGACTAAGGAGAGCTAAGGTCCCTCAGCTACATTTAAGCTGTCATTTCCTTCAGATATATCATTAGGTCCCCAAAAGTGCCTCTCTGCTAGCTGGAGGTCTAAACAGATTAAACAACTTCAATAACATCAATCTAACTTCAGCTCGTCAATTTCTAAACTACCACATTAAACAACTCAGCAATAAATCTATGCAACAGTTATGACAACTTCTGATTAAAATTCTGAGCTGAATTAGCCAAAATAAATAAGAGAACAGACCAATTAAATATATCTAAATCATCTTTATTTATTTATTTGAGCTATTATAATACTCTGTGAAAGGAGAACTTACCTGACAAGCCTCTTTCCCAGATTAACTCTATGCCTCAAAACCCATTCCAAAAAGTCATTTCACCTACAGGCAAAATGTAGTAGTCATATTTTCAAAATTAAAAACGTTTTGCTAAAAGCTATAGATGGTTAAAATAGCATCCATCTGCAGACTTTGCAGGCCATCAGCCTTCAGGTGCGTTTGGACAAGATCTCCTATCCAACCAAAGATCCTGCTTGCTAGAACAATGAGAAATATATGAAGACACCCTTCACAAATCACATCTGATTTGGAAGTGCCGTGAGCTGCACATTAGCTCAATTTTCCTGATGTCACTCAGTGAAGAGCTTGTTCATAGCTGAGAAGATACAACAGTAAAAGAGCCTTTATATTCCCCAAAATATTATTTCATATAAGCTGCAGCCAGATTAGTGTTTGCATTATTCATGAATTATAATAAAATATTAACCTTTGATCTGCCAAAAGCATTCGAAAGACCTACAAAAAAAAAAAAAAGTGGTTTCCCACATTGTGTTAAATAGTCTCTAAAGATAAGTTTACATATAACAGTGAAACTTATCTAACAGCTTACCACCACTTCCTTTTCTTCATGCTCCTCCCTCCTCTTTCCCTGTTTTCCCCCCTCCTTTGCATTTTCCGGTAGCCAAACAGTTCCACCCTCTACCATCTTCCTTTACTGTATTTTGGCACTTATCAGACTTCTCTGGGCAATTATATTACTCACTAGCTCAGCAACAGCCACTTTTTTTTGCTTGGTTAGTTCCCTGCCAGCTTAGTGAGCTGATAGCTAAATTAGCTAAATAAGCTGTGGGAGTGCATGTCCAGGAGAAAAAGAGAGAGAGAGAGAAGCAGGATGCCTCTTCTGAACACCGTGCAGTGTCTATTCAGAATTCTCATGTAATTTTACCCTAAATAACTACCAAGCAAGTAGTATAATATTACTTAGATGATCCAGTTCATATTTAAGTGAAAAGAAGGAACATAACATCTTTCTGCTAAGAAAACATAGCCATGAAACAGGTCTAAAATCCCGATAATCAAAGTAAATCTTAAGAGAATAATATAGGAATTATATTCCCATTCCATATATTCCGCATTAAACTAAGATTTTTTTTTGTTCCTATTTAATAATCATCGCTCTGGGATAAGGGGTTAACTAAACAGGGTGCTATGAGAAGCAAAAGTTAAATGTTTGAATGATGAAAAATCTAAGATGGTGACATACTCTCCCAGGCATCCAGATGACTAGTCAGCTTCAGCTCCTTGCACTGCATCACTCAGTATTCCACTTGGTAGGCTCCAGCCATTCAGTCAGAATCGGTGTTATTCAGATGGCCTACTAGCACTCCAAACAAACAGGGGACAGCTGGAGTTAACAGTCTGAATGACTGACAAGTTGCAAGTTGTTGCAAGTTTTCCTCAGCCACTGCTACCAAATAACAAACCTCAGAAGGAAAAAAAAAAAAAAAAAAAAAAAAAGTCTGCCTCACTGAAGAAAATAGGCCCACATTCGCAAAAAGAGTTATCTGCAATAAATAATATTATCAGCCTTGCTAACAGTAACATTTTGCATAATCTTATGTTTTTTCCCCATTAATACTTGGAAGGGCTTACACAAAACACATTGAACAGAAATATTTTTTGCCCACCCACAGCACAGGGCAGTGAATATCAGAAAGCACAGGAAGGATTGCCAGAGTCTGAAGTCATCATGTTTTCACAGCAGTTTCAAGTTTCAGATAAATAGCTAAGCATACATGCTTATTATATCCGTCAGTGTAAGAGGTCTCAGACGCTGGAACACTGTGGTGAGGCAGGCCTGAGGCTTGCAAGATGGCGGCGTTCACCCAGTCACTCACTGCTGCCAAGAGCCACATTTCCTCCATCCTTCCCCTCTCTCTGTTCATCTCCAGCCAGAATCCCGCTCCCTCTTACCCACTAGTGCTACTGTTCCTCCTATCTCTCAGCAAGCCTATTCAACTCACTGGCATAGCAGACTTTCATGAATTTGGGGTTTCAGGTATTTTGTTTTGTTTAATTATTTTCCTAACAGATTAGCAAATTCAATGCGTTCACAGACTAGCCAGAGGAAGGAAAGTGGCTGGAAAACATGTCTGGAAGCGTGGGTGGAGAAAGTAGTAATTCCTCCTTGCCTTGCTGAGAGCCATCAGACAAGGTTAATCCAGTCTTGCAGAACACCCAAGCTCCGGTATTCAAGGTAGACCTCGCTACAGGCACAGGCTGGCTAGGCAGCTTCCCAGGGGAGCAGAGCTCTGCCCATGCCTCAGGAGATGGGAATCAACTGTTGTAACCTACACAGCTTCCACTCTTCAGCAAAGAGATTGGTCATTAGAGGTACTTGTTGAATGGCTTCACTATCTCCTGTCTCCCTCAGCTGCAGAAGAAAGGCTCTCCCCTAAGGGATTCCTATGTCAGCTTTGCTTTCTAGAGCAAGTCATCTGTATGTTCAGCATTTCCACCAGCAGCATTGTGCTCTGAACACAGCTCTTGTGAACGTGAAGTGTTTGCAAAAATATCTGCAAGGCCCTAGTTTTGCTCTGCTGTCCTTCTGAAACCTGTTAGTCACAAACACCACCGTTTACTGTTCTCTTTGTGTTCTCCAAACGTTTTGGCAAACAAAAATCAGAAGAATATGTCATCCAGTTTACATTACTATGGACAGCAACATACCCGTGTGGGTTTTACTTTCCACAGGATTGGCCTTGGTCATGGGATATTTGGTTTCACTTAATTAAACCAACTAAACTACATAACTAAAGCTAGTTTTCAGAGCCCTGCTAAAAATTCCCCACACAGTTGGCTGGGTAGGATTTAGATCTCTGCACTATTCTTAGACATGCATATCTGCAGCAACTGGAAAATGCTAGGTTGCAATTGATGCATTCCACAAAATGTTTAAGGCTGTGACCCTGAGTACTTCAAATTGTGGTTTCATTTATTTCAGTTTACAAAAACAAACACACACACAACTATCAGTTATTTAGGCACCTGAACACGTTCTGTTAAGAATCTCACATTCAGTATCACCACAGTAATTAAACTTAAATTAAACAATTCACAGAAGTGTAATCTTTGACTGAGAAACAACACAGTGAAAATTGCTTTGGAAACCTCCCACATTCAGAATTTCATAAAACACTTCCAATATACACAAAGCCAAGAACTGACAAGAGTCTGGGAACATGAAGTAGGCTACAAAAGCATGTTTAACTTACTAAAAAACAATCAGACTGACAAATTTCATGGTGTAATTTTAGAAAATGGGGGCAAGGTGAGTCATATTTAGCTAAATAGCATTTATAGATTAGCTCCATTGTGCATATAGTTTATACACGTGCATATAATTTTTCTAGTGTGGAAGAGAAAGCAGAGACTATGCTGTGTTTTAAGAACTCTCTAATATTGAAAGATATCTGTCAAGGAAACCTATTACAAAATATGATTAAAATAATCAATGTTTTTAAAACAATTGAAGGCAATGACCAACAGCTGTCTCTTTAGTTTGATTTCTAAAGACTTTATATATTCATGACTATTAATAGCAACAGGAAGGGAGTTGTACCAACAGAAACATAATACTTCAAGGCTTTTCCTCCCAGAGATTCAGGGTGTGTGCCTACTCAATCAAGGTAAAATTTAGCTTCATTAACACTGTAAGAACAGGAGTATTTGGACTTTTTTTCCTTCAGTGAGAGGACCCAAGAAATTCATTGTTAATTCATTTACCTATGTGGTAAGTAAATTTTTTCAAGCATTGCTTTGCCAAAATTGGCCTCCAAGGCAACAATTTAATCCCTCTTGAAAGCTGGCAGAGGCTTTGTTATGAACTTCCTCTAGGATCCTAGAAATGTACACAACTCATTTTTATATAATTTCTAACGTTGTATAATTTGCTGGAAAGATATGGTTTTGTTCTTCTCCTTTTTCACCTTATTTTACCACATGCCTGCAAGTATACAAACTAATATAATCTGTATTACAACTAAAGTATAAAAGAAAGCATCCTTAACTGTTATTTATCTGATGATGGCCATGCAATCCCACATGCTAAACAGGCCATTAGATTAAAATTTAGTGACCAAGAGAAGCTAAGATAGAAAACTGTGGAAGAAAAACAAGCTATTATCTTTACTAACTGCTAATAGCTTTTGTGTATTTTTATATATGTATGCACACACACATTTACATGCCTACACATATTTAGATATATAACATTCTAGGGATAGTTTAACTTCCTTTGTCTACGTTATTCTCACTTTAAAATTTTTTCCCCTTTACGAACACATTTTTCCATGAAACACCTATCAGTTTAGTTCAGAATTTATGATTTGATGGATGCATGACAACATTATTTATAATACTAAAGAGATCAGGTTAAAGTAAAACAGATGTAATGGGTGTTGCTACTGGCTAGTATCCTTTTCCTATGTAAGTTTTCCATCACTAAGAAGTATACAGTTTATGCTTTTAAACCAGATAATACCACCACATTGAGCCCCAGAAGAGTCTAGCTGGATACATCCAAGACAAAAGCTATTTGCTGCTTACTGTGCAACATTAATACACTGTTGAATGAACCAGCTGGAAGTAGTTTGCAGACTACTGGTGGAAACCGCCTTCAGCTTTGAAGGCATTAAACTAGCCTTTGACTAAGACAAATGAACCTCATATCTTTTGGGAATGATGTGAAATAGCATACAGCCAACAAGAAAGTTTCTAACAAAACAGTCTGGGGAAAAACTGCCCAAATATTTTAGTTGTCTATTTATTCATATTTCATCTAGAATAAACACAAGCTTTCAGATTTTCAATTTTTCTATTTCTTGTTGGCATATTTCTCACTTTTAAAATGCAAAATCTTGGTTCTATCTGTTGAAGAGACCACTCCTCATTCAACAGAGGCATCTCAGACACCAGGGCTTTGGGTTGATTTACAGCAGGCTGTGGTAGGCATTTTCAGTGAGGGACCTTCAATAAAATTTATCTCCTCTCCATTCCTCTGCTGTCAGAAGTTCAAGAGTAGATGCAGACAGATGCATAGCAGCAATGCATTTGTTCAGTGTAAGAATACAAATTTAACTTTAATACTGAGTAAGAGGCCCCTTTTGTGCTCCTAAAAAACAAAAACAAACAAAAAAAACAACAGCTACAGAAGTCAGCTCATCAAGAAGCAAAATAATCAGACAAGTTAAGATATACAAAATGGTGAGTCATGAACTTAGTAACCATGCTTTCCAGAAAGTATAGGCTATGTTTTCAACTAGTAACCATCTATCAATGCCATTTACTTCAAACTAACTTTTTCACGTATATTTTTCAAAAGGTGAAGGCTTCTAGCTGTTTACCTGTAATGAGATGTTTTTTCCTAGAAAGAATTTTTACTACAACAATAATCTATAATTCACTATACAGGTATTACCTTAGGTTGTTTTTTTTATTATTATTACTTTTATTTTTCTAAGGAAATCAGTGTGACAAATAAATCTGAGCATGGTTTTGCTTGTAGAGAACAGCTCCGGACAGCTGCTATGGTTATGAAATGACAAGATTTCTTTGCACCAATATTCAGACTTTGCTCTAGAAATGGACAGCAGAATTTGTACTTCCAGATGTGAAAGTGCTTCTGAGGTCCTACTTCTGGATTTTTGTTGAAGATATTCCATTCTTCTAAATTTTAACCCACTTTTCTGTATTACTTCATCATGCAACCATTTCACCACATGCTTTTGATTCTCATTATTACTCCTGTATTAGGTATCCAGCACAAAATAGAAGTGAACAAAGGAAGTAAAGCCAAAAAATACAACTTGTATTGCATAGTTAGTCATATAACGAACAGGTTCTGCATGACTTTAACAAAGGAAAAATATACAGTTGCCAATTATGGAAACAGGTTAACAAATTATTCTTCCAGGGTTGTTTTTTTTTTTTTTTTTTGGCTTTAGGTTGCAGAATAGGTAAATAGTTTCCTCTGGATATGTTGCTGGCAGGCAAGTTCTGAAAACCTCGTTCCAAGAATCCTGAAAACAGACTGAAAACACAGCTGTTCAGATTCACTGATCTGACGACAAGACACTGCGCATACTCCTATTGGTGAAGCAGGCTCAAGGGGCAGACAGAGTGACAGCTGGTCCATTTCTTCTCTTGTCCATAAATCCCATTTCAAATAGGATTAAGATAACTGGAAAACAACCTACTGACTGGACAACAAATCCTTCCTAGCAAGAGGATATATATGATTTAAACAATTTAAAACGTTTTAAGTGGGCTTTAAATACTTTCTTAATAATGGTCACTTAAAAAGGGAAGCAACATTTTAGAAGCCATCTTCAGGTTAGTTGAAAAATCTGGGGCCTTAGATTAGTGAAAGACGTTAAATCATTTTCAGGTCTGTAAATATGTAACACTGATAAGTAAGGTTTTTAAATGTGTTTAAATAATTTTGAAGAGTAACATTAAAAAAATACTCTAGATCACAAAAATTCAAAGCAATGTAATCCCAGTCCCATTGATTCTAATTTGAACCTGAACTACTGGTCTCGTTTCTTCACCCTATGAAAATTTAATCATGTTTATATCAGAGAACAGATTCTGGCCCAAAACATAATCATTTCTGATGTAATCATTTGCTGCTTCAAATATTTTTGAACAGTTGGAAATCCACATAAACAGTTAAACTTTAAGATGAACTTCACAGAATACAAAAATTAAAGAAATCTATACTAATTTATGAAAGATTAAACAGAAAGCCTATCCTGGCTTTCACAGCAAGAGTATATTTAATTCAGTGGCGTGGTTGAATTTATTCTCAAATCCATAAACTGAATACATTTAAATTCCCGTGTAATCTGGCTCTTGATATACTTCAGTACACTTGCCTTTGAACTTCTCATTTGCTTTTAAGTGGTAATTTTTTTAAAATTTTGGGTGCTGGCCAAATTAAGCATATATTAATATTCTAAAAAAGCATCTTCATTGGAGAATCAAATATGGGGTCTTTGCATGTTTGAACAAAACTTCAGGGTGGATCACAGTATAAACAAAGCATTAATGCATCCTTAATCTCAGTCTGGAGAGGAATATTTTGTTTGGGTATGTGAACTAGTGATGACATACTAGAAAGGTAGAAATTGAAATTAGATATTAATTCATATTGGATTATGAGTATGTAACTGTAAGCGTTCAATCTGGTAGTGTCTTAGAGTTTTTTAGTAATGAGCCTGATTTCCCACCAAGCTTCAGGTAATTGTACTGACATGTAAGGTAAAATCCCTCACCAAATCCCATTGAGTTTTTTCACCTCAATGTATTAGTAGGAAAAAAAAAAATTTAATGCTCACTCATGTTGGTGCCCTTGCAGAGATTTAAGTTACATGATACTGAGGGGTAAACAAAGATTTTGGATTCACGTTACATCTTTATGCTGTTTGAATTTAGCTTTATCTTGTTGCTTTGTTAGAATTGTTTCCACAACTGGATCATGCTAGAGGCAGTTCCACTTGTTTTACAAGCTTCCTAAATTGATTTTGGGAGGCTCACTCCCACCCATGTAATTGGAAAGGGTGAAATGTATGTCTTCCTTTAAGGAGCATAATGCAGTTTTCAGCAGAAACCCAAAGCGCACGCGCACACACAAAAACCTTCAACTCAGCTGAATGGAAATTTGGTGTGAGAGTCAATGGCATTTTAGATTCACCTAACACAGCACTGTCATCTTAGACACTGAAATGATGATCCCTAAAATCCTTACTTAGACAAAGCTTCCACTGAGTCTTATATAGCTGACAAGTAATTGCATAGATTAACATGCATTCAGTGGTAGACCTGATTGCCTTAAGTTCATTTTACTTTAAGTTAGCATCTTTAAAACATTCTTTCAGCTATGAATACAGCTTTTCTAAAAATGAATCTTGGAAATTAAACTAAAGGTGTTACCTCTGCAAACCCTGTGCCAGCTACAGTGCTAACATTACAACGGGTTAAAACATTACAGGTGAAACAAGCTGCACAAGAAATAGAAATACTTAAATTTAAAATATCTGTTTGTCACCAGAGGCATACGCAAAAGGGAAGAAAGAAATAGGAACATAAAAATTTACTTCTACTATGGTCCTGAAAGATTCTGTTTTGGGCATTTAACAGTTAAAGAAGCAATGGCATGCTAACTGAGCACATTAAAACAAAGAGTTGGCAGCTTCTGAAGGAAAAGGGCTTGTGCTTCACTGTTCCAACTTGTCAGTCAACTCATGCCAGCACTCTCCACGTCTGCCTCTTCTACACACCCTCATTACATGTGTCTGTCTGGACTGATCTGTTCATCTGTTCAGAGACTCTCCCGACAAGTCAAAAATTCTGCCTTCTCTCTGCTCTGGAATTGGATCAAATCACCTCAGCATTTTTTGTAGCCCCATCAGGAGGCTTTTGTTTATGGTCTCATTCGGTTTTCCTTCACTACTTGTCTGTTTTTGATTTCCAGAATGGAGGAAGCTGAATTGCTGAAGGAAAGATTCCAGGCCATAACAGTAAGTGCTTATAGTTATAACTTGCTATTAAAAAAAAGCTTAGAAGTAGTATTGTAGTAATGAGCTACTTTGTGTTTCCTGCCTACTTTGTGTTTCCTGAAGAATGTTTTAATCTCAGGAAGGAGAATGAAAAAGACTTATGTGTGCTGGAAATTGTTACATTTTGATTCTGTTTTATAAGCTATTGATTTAAGACAGCGCAGTTGCCTGTATTGATCTTACTGTGTTGTATTACACTTTCAAATTTAAATTTAAAGCAGTGAAATTGTGTGCAAACAGCTACTGGACAGTTTAAAATGCATATTATCATCACAACTGAATGTTTGCTTGAAGGACAGCAGGTCAAAAGGCAGATAGAGAAATCCAGAACAAATCAATTTTCCCCTTTCACAACCAAATGAAGAGGTGAAAGATTTTCCTTTTTGCATTGTAGAATTAAATAAAAATGCTGAATTGATGATGCTCTACCTTAAATATTGATGTCTGAAAACTAAAAAGGACAAGCATAGATTAAGCAAATTCCTACCTGTCGGTTTTCAGAGGAGAAAAAAAGGACTGAGTGAAAGTAACGCTGAAGACCTAAGTAAACATTTTCAGTTTCTGTTCTAATGGGAAATCTGCCTCGAAAAGATATAATGTTTTAAAGGAAATACTGAGGGTTTGGGTTTTTTTTTTTTTTAAACAAACGTAAGTTGATTCTACAAAAAAATGGCCAAATCCAAGTTCTCCTCTGATTTAATCTCCACTCCAAACTATTCAGTTGCAAAAGAATTAAATTGAAAGAATTTGGCTGTTTGGGATAAGTAGAAAACTGCAGAAGGATCACTGTCACAGGAATTCTTTAAAAAATTAATAAGTTATTAACAGTTTAATTATTTAATTAAAAATTAATAAGTTATTAACAAAGTTATTTTTCACACTTTTGACATGATAGTGAGATAATTCGTGAAACAAATACTACCATCTGAATTAATTGTGGACAGAGTTAAAAAAAAAAAAAACATTTTATTGGAACTGAAAAATATGAGAACTCAAAAGGAAATCTACAGGAGGTGAAAAGGATTTGGGGTTGTTTTCCAAATATATTACACTTGATAAAAACCAACAGGCACATTTATCATATTTGCTTCAGACCTGATTCAAACTTACAGTAAGGTAACTTGAAATATTTGGGGGGTGTTTGGTTGGAGGATTTGGTTTGTTTACTGTAATGGTGTTTGAAGCTGACTCATAACCTGGACTTTGTCTCTCGTGTATGGGCTCAAAAGATAAGAAATGTTTTGAAGTTGCAGAGAAGAAATCCAGGCCTTGTAATATTTTATACTTCCTGGTATCTGACACAACAAATAGGGCAGCACACTCATCTGCTGAGGACTTCTATGCACATACAAGGATTAGTATCCAGCATCCTCCAGCAACATCTGACTGCAGAGGAATACTGGAGAAATTTTATTTATTTTTTTAGGAAGCCCATGACAGTTTCCAGGGTCTTGCAGTGCAGGAAATCAGAAATCATGCTTGGGTTCTATTCACAACTTCATTTATTACACTTGCTGCACAACATAACTATGTGCTCTCTAATATGATAGTTGTCTATCAATTCATAGCGTTTAATTGAAACAACTCAGTGTATTTGTTGCAATGTACTGCAGAAACAAAGGAGCCTAAATAAAGTGAAGTTATCAGGTTTAAGAATCAGCAATGAGCTATTCAAGAAAACAACAAAATCCTACTGCAAATAACTCCAAGGCTTTGGGAAGATATGTCCCAAAAATCATATCTTGGAATCTCAAGTGCTACCTAAAGATGTACATTGTAAAGGATCTTAAAGAGCACAGAAAGAGGCACTCAGGGATTCAAAGCAGTGAACAACACTTGCACTAAAGAGACTCCCATGTGTCTTAGATACCTCCAGGGACACGGACTCCACCAAATGGGACTCCACGTTGGGCAGCCTGTTCCACTGCTTGACCACTCTCTTAGTGAAATTAAAGTTAGGCTTTATTTGCATGGATTGACTTCATCCTAATGAACAACACACACTCTAGTTTTTAGCACCAAGTAATTTCTCTAAAGAGTTTTTGTTCTTTTAATTTGTAGGACAAAAGAAAACTGCAAGAAGAAATTACACAGAAACGTCGAAAAGTAGAAGAGGAAAAACTGAAGCACCAGCACTTAAAAGTAAGTAAGGTGTCGGAGTTATATAACTAAAGATAGCCTTAAGTTGTTCAACTTGCATAAGGGTTTTGGATTTTGGAATGCAAATCTTCATGCATTTAAGTCATGCTTTTACTGTCAAATTTTCACAGCTTTTTGGAGTCTTGCCAGGACTCCATTTGACTTTAATAAGCATCATTCCTTATAAAAAAAAAAAAATCACACTCAGGAGCTAATGTTATTTGATCACTTTCATGGCTTAAAATGAGATCATAACCAGGAATAACTCACAGCTGAAAATTAAGCCTCACATTTCAGACTGGGTGTGTACATTCCCTAATTCCACTACAGCAACCTTGCTTGCTACAGGACACGGCACAATAACGATGTGCAGTTGCACTTTTATCAGGCATAGAGGGAGAGAAAAGAAAAAAGAAAATCCAACACTGACCAATTTTTGTTTCTAGAAATATGCAAGATGTGGTATTTTACATGTCGTCTTATTTAGGAGTGAATAAAAAGTTTTCAAGAAAGACATGGAACGCAATACCTGAAGTGTGGTGTCTCTTTGAGCAAGCATGGGAGAAACATAATTAAAGCAGACTCCTCTTCAATACAGACACCTGCTCCAAGGTTGCATCTACCCTCTCTTTAGTGTCAAGCCAAGTTATGATACACTGGTTCACTGGGACAGGCAAGCCACTGCAAGTCACCTGTGCTTCAGGTTTTATCAGAAGGTAGTGACCACAAGGACAGGCTTAACCAATTGTGTAATACAATGGGCCTAGATGAGAAAAATATGTTTTCCAAATCCTATAACAGCAAAAGTGCAACTATGTTCTTCCATATATATGGTGTACTACAATTTACGTTTCAAGTTTCTTTGCCTATTAATTCTAACTGACTCTTCTGCCTTTCTTTTGAGGAGGAACTGATCTGTTCTAGACACCTCACTAATTCTCACTAGTGTTGCAGACAGTACTAGAGCAGTTCGCCAATATATTTAGTACGTGCTTTCACTTAGCACTAATAGGTACCATAGAGTTAAAACATCATCTAGAGGTTTACTTTAAAAATAAAAATACTCTGAAGGTGTTTTATGGAATTTGACAAAAACTAAAATGCTCCTAGAAAAATATTTGAGATACTAAGCTTAGCAAGGAAGAATCCTCTCCCCACAAACATACATGCACAGACAGACAAATGCTTGTTTTACAAATAACTATAGGCCAATGTTTCTAGAAACTCTTTTTACATTAAATCATGTGCTAAAAGAACCTACCATGACAGAGGTACACATTGCAATCCAAAGCCACATATGACATACCACTTTTGTAAATGTGGCAACAGAAGACCATCACAAGCAGGTTTTTTTTTGTTATTGAGCAACTTTTTCAGACAAAGAGTAGTAATATTTCACACACACACTTCCTCTGGAAGAAAACTGAGGATATAATTTGTTTGTCCTATAGAAAGTCACAAATCGTACATAAAGGTTTTTAAAATCAGTCACATTGCACATGAAATGAATCCAGGAACTGTATGGGAATTGATTCACTTGGCACAGAGGGATCAAGCATACATTAAAGTATTTATATGTATATAATGTACATATAAATATATTGTATTAGCTGCTCAGAGCACTCAAAATAGAGATTTTTTCTTCCAAATGAGTGCTAAGACAGGCACCTAATAACAGACATTTACTATATGAACATCCTCTGCTGCATGTCCTCAGAGACTTGCTCTTTAATAAGGATTGATGCTTCAGACTAACTCAGGTATTTCAACAGAGTCAAACAACACAAGAAACCTGTGCATAAATCACTTCAAAACAAGTTTAGACCTCTAGAATATTTAGTAATTTCTGTAAACATTACTGAGGGCTCATTTCCCTAGTGACTAAGGCTGATTTCACTCATTTATAGTATCGCCAGTTGTGTGTGGTGAAATTTAGAGCTCAATGACCTAGTCAGCATAACTCACACCTTTCCCTTGTGAAGCTATTGCAGGTTCATGATTCTCACTGTTATATAGATGTTCCTGTTAGATGGATATCGCTATTCTATTCCTAGTTTTGTCCTTGATTCCTATTTACAACCCTTAGCTTTTAGTTTATAAAAAGGTTTGGGATGGTTTGTTTTTAGTTTGGGTTGGGCTTTTGTTGTGAGTTCCTCTTTGTAAAGTGGAATCTAGCTTCCAACAACTTTGCTGCCCCCAGTCTAACTCCTTACTAGAAAGAGATAGATGAGGTGTAACACGTCCTATTTATCCAGTAGAGCTACATTGGAGAAGGAATATTTATTCCATACATGTGCCTCTCTGCCACATGGAGTAGAGGACATGAAAGCAACTACAGCACACCTGGGTGACCAGGGCTCTATGGAACTGCAAGGGCCTAACTGGCACCACAAGGGAGAGTATATGGGAAATTTCATCTTCAAGTACTTCTATTTACTGGCAACTAGTACTTCCTACTGTCTGGAATATTCCTCACTGAGGCAACAACGGAAAGGATCAGAGTTGCTTGAAAAGCATCGTCAGCAGTGGTGTGCATGTGTTTTCCAAGAGCTTTTCCAGTCTAGTTTACTATGTTTTTTGTTCTCTGACATGTCTGAATTCCATTAAATACTATCTTGTAGATGCTGGTCACACACCTTTTTCCAGGTGTTAATATTGAACTACAGCTTGAATGAAAATTACAAAAATTATTTATACTTCTCCCAGTTTCATGTAAGGTGAACTGCCATACCACTGGGAGAGCAAGACCTGCAAACTCAAAACACCTGTGCCTTCCTGTGGGCAACTGTGTCTTTATGGGTTAGTTCAGCCTTGTTAAGGATTACAATGGACTTATACCAGCAGCAGGCAAAGGACAGTATTCACAGAATTTGCAGACTGTAGTCACATTGCTGTGACAATGAACTACAGAAGAAAAGGATCATTTTCCAGCATTCTGGCCATTTTTAGGGTCTTACATCTTCCTTTAACATAACAAGGGCAATATGAAATAAATGTTCTTTCATATTAGAGCTGTAACAGGGCATAACATGCACAACCTAAATACTGTGCTAAAGATGCTTTACAACAGAAGGAAATGTTAGACAGCAGAAAGAACCTGACATCCCCAAGGCAGCTGCTCCTGCTCTGGCTTGTGCCAATGCCTCATCGGAGTAGCCTTCTGACTAACACCTAGAAATTGTCTGTTGTTCAAAGCCTGTTTCCACTGTGAAGTGTGTTACTCTTTCAGAAGTGGCTAAGGAAATTCATGAGGTTACATGACATTCAGTTGTGAGCAGCAAACTATTCTAGGAAAACACAGAAATAACACCATTGTCTATCCCTGTATTTCGGGAGTTTGTTTTCTTGGGTCTGACCCTACACATACATGAAGCTTTTGTTGATTTCAATGGGGGTTATCAGTTAGTAAGGTCCACAGCGCCAGCCTTGCTGTAGTTCTCACAAGGAATTACAGATTTGAGTCAGCAGTGCAAAACTTTCAGTTCCAACCAGGATTAAAATCTCACTTTTCTAGGAGTCCTACCCAGCACTAAAACCTGAATTCCTCAATTCAGAGGAAATTAATAACTGTGCTCCCTCTGACTTGGGAGAACAGTGTTTTGCAGTCAATAAAAGTTGTGCCAACACCAAACTGTATGCATCTACTAGATCAGATAAAACCATCCCATTAAAGTATCTGCATCCATTTCATCTGAGCCTTTTTAAAAGGCATCTGCCATGAAGTTGGAAGGGGCTGCTAAGTCCCCAGAGCCAGAGTCAAGGCTCAGAACTTCAGTCTTGAGCAGCCCTTGTTTCCTACAGATTTCCTAGGATCCAGTGTTGCGGGAGAGAACATTGTCGTACAGGACTAGTGTGACCATAAACGTTGCTCTTACCTTCTGCAGAAAATACTACCAAAGAGTGCCACAGAACTCCCAGCAAGCTTGCTTTATGCACAGTTTCTATCACACTGTTTGTGTCGCACGTGAAGCCAGTTGAAAATATGTATTTAACTACAGCCAGGTTCCCTATGCATCCTCCACCATCAGTCGGCCCTCAGTGATAACCTCACGTGAAGCATACAGGAAACAGAAAAGAGTGGGAAGCGACAGTTTAAATAACTCAATGCACAGGATGCGGGCAAGGACCCCAGCAGCCACTCCAAGCAGCACTGAGGCTAATGCAACCTTCTCACCAGTGCTGGGCATGGCTCTGCCTCAAAGCAGCAGTAGTCACAATCCAATTTAATTTTCATCCACATCCTACAATTAACACAATTATATATTAAAAAAAAAAAAAAAAACACAATGTGGATATCAGACATTTCAAGAAATCTAAATTACAAATGGAAAAATTTTGGTTAATTAAAAGCTTCATATACATGCTTCCCCCCAGTTGAAAAAGTTTCACTAAAGAGCCCTAACTCTCTCTTCTTCCCCAAGGCAGCACTGGATTTATGTTCTTGAGTTAGACTGAAGGGAGGGAAAAGATGACAAGAAAGTCTGCATGACTTTCAGCCTCTAGCCTACCAATATGAATTTATCTCCATGAATATCTTTCCCCTGAAATAACAGAGAACTCAGATGACTTTCAGATGCCACTGTTCACATAGTAGAGTGGCTGTAGGAATCAGTGCATACAGACAGATTTTGCAAAATTTGAAGACAACCTAGAGATCTACTTACCTATATACATGGCAGGACACTCATTTATAAACCACTACTATACAAAAAAAACCCTCCACCTAAACAGGTGTGGACCTAAATATGCAGTCCCTGGATCTGACCCTATGGTAGCAGTCCTAAATATGTTGTAGGTCTGCTCAAAGACTAACCACATATCAGCATTCTGGCCTTCACGTTTCCAGTCCTACTCTTGCCCCACATCCCCTCACCAGAGCCCTCTCTAGACGAAATGCTGAATTACACAAGTTCTTTTAAACTCAGGAGATAGTGTTGCATCATTAACTCCCCAGAGATCTCTTACCCGCAAACCACCTTATTTACAGAAACTTCTCATCTTTTTCCTCTCTTCCCCAGCATTTATGTAGTGCCATGACCCAATAAACTAGGGCTATTGAAATAAACCATAGCACTTCTGACCGAGGCCTTTTGCATGAATTTGTATTGTATGCGCTTTGGCCCAACCGTTCTGCTTTACTGAGGATAAAAGCACCATTCAGAAATGCTGAATACCTTAGGATGTCAGGTAGAAACTGATGTCCTACACCTTTACTTTGGGTAAACTAATAAAATGGGACACTGTTCTGACTGATTTTCTTTTTAAGTCAATCTCAAAACTCGTTTTTTAGTATTTCTCTTTCAGTAGCAGTTGCCCTGTTAGATTGCTTTATGCTAGATACAACACAAAAGTGTGGAGCACATCTATGACAGCAAGGCAAATACAGTAAATGACTGAATAGAGTAACTTCTAAAGTACACTTGTCTGTATTTTTCCTGTCAGAAAAAGGCCTTGCGAGAAAAATGGCTTTTGGATGGCCTTAGTTCTCTCACTCCAAAAGAGCAAGAAGAAATGCAAAAGCAGAATCGAGAGGACCAACAACGAACTCATGAGCTGGAACAAGACATCTTCAGGTAGGGTAGTAGCCCTTTCCCTCTGTCTGGGTTTAAGTGGTCCTTCCTTAAATGTCTCACCTTACTTTGTGAAAGATTACGATGTCAGTGAAGGCTAAACGCACGCAGTGTGATACAGAGTAAAGCAATCTTTGTTGTATTTTATGATCAGCTAGAATTAGAGCATAAAAAATGCTTCTATGTCACAAAGCTTCTATGTCACAAATTTTGTCAAACCGCACAGTAAATATTTTGAAAAGTATTTGTTTCTAATTCCAGATACATGTCATACTATAGTCAGACGTAATCCACAGTGTATGGTTTTGCTCTAAGAGAGTCATCATTGAGTCAGATTTTTAAAATATCAGTAAATCATTTTAGAAATTCTTCAATTTCGCTAGATCCCACACAGCCTTTAATACTTGATTTCTACCAGACCACAGCACTTCTAAACATCACAAGCTGTCTACCCCTATTAGTGTCACTTGCCTTACTTTCACTTATCTTCCATGCAATTTAATCACAGAAGCCTGTTACAGTGAAGGCATTTTTGTATCTTTTTCTTTATTAAAAATGTCCCTATAAGTCTTATTCCCTAGTGCTGCCCTCCCACACAGGGATAGCTTTGACCTACACAGGCAGTCACACATACGGCTCCTTTATTCACTATGAATGTAATTCTAGGCACTCACTACCTTGTCTGCAGTTAGCTTTTCCCAAACACAGTACAGCTCTGGATAAAAACTGGATCCAGGCATCCTGAGCAGTACCTCCTATTAGCATCCACAGCAAAGCTGAAGTGTTTTGGTTGCTTTAGATTCAGGAAAGTAACAACACACACCCACACACACACCACTTTTTTTTTTTTTTAAGGCTTCTTCGTCTATTTAAGTTCAATAGCACATTCCTCCGTACTCCCTTCTTCCTCCACTGTCCTCCTACACACTCTTTTGGCAAAGTTGTCACCCAGATTATCTCCACTGGTTATCTCACACCCACTCCCCCCCTTACTCCATCTGACACAAATGATAATTCTCCTCACTGACAGGCAACAGCCTGTGCTAGTTCTTCCTATAATTATGCTGATTTCTTGCTTGAAAGCACTTTTCTCAACAGAACAGCTTTTCAAGTAGCTCTCTGGAATTCTTTGTTGCAATGGTAGGAGGAAGACTGTGCTCTAAAAACGTCCCCACAGGAGGTGTTTATGAAGATGTGAGAGGGGTCCCTGTGACAGTGTGATCACAGGAAATGGAGCTGTGTGAGGCAGGAGCACTGGGGAAGTTGCACAGAGCAGGCAACTCCCCACCAATCTAGTGGAAGTTCAACCCTTCTCCAGACACTGGGAGGGTAGAATAGATTTTCAAAATCCTGTTAACTTCAAGTAAGAGCTGGAGGTTTAGCTGAAGTCTCCTTTGTGCCCCAACAAATTTGGTGAGGGGAGAATTATTTTTTTTTTTAGGCTTCAGAACCAAGTCTGGTAAGATATGTTGGGGAAAGGATGTTTTTATTCTCCTGACATAACCTACGCTGGTGCTAATGAATTTGATGACATCTGAGTAAAGAATAAGCAATACTATTATAGTGGAGGCCTGTAAGTGTCTATGCCACAAAAAAAGAAAAACTGTTTAACTTCTGCTGTATAAACTGCCTTATAAACACTGAGGTATTCCATCAGGAAGGGTAATCTCCAGCATCTAAATCTAGTCTGTTACCTGATAACAAACCTTAAGGGTTACCTGCACCTGAGTCATCGCAATTAAGCTGTCTCACAGCAATGCTGGCAGCAGGTCCAAGTCTTCCCAGAAACAGGACAGGAGGGAAAGCAGGATTGAGACTTAATTAGTATTATAGGATGGTTTTTAAGAGATTTCAGCAAATAGGGCTGATAAGTCAGATATGCAATGCCACTTCAACATTTCTCAGGATCTGGGTTTCTACTTCCAGTTGTAGAGTATTTTGATGCTGTTCTTGTAATTACTGTCTTGACTTTGTCTTCAGTTCAGCATCCTTAATTTCTATTTACACTCTTTCTATTTTTAATTCTCTATTACACCCATATTAAGCTTTACTTCTCTGAATGCAGCCATACAACTTTTTAGCCTGATTAGAATTTAACACTATTAGATATAGTAAAACAGTAACCAAGCTGGAGCTTCAAACAAAACTTTAACTCTTAGAGGTAAATTAGCATCAAAGAAATTTTAATTTTTCTGCTTCAATTCCAGATTGCAGTTGAGTTGAGAAGGAGTAATAAATTTATAAAATTTACCTGAATTAGAAGCTTACAGGTCCTTTGAAATATAGTCATAGACATTAAAATGAAAATTTCTAAATGCATTTTTGCTTTAAGGAAGAAGTGAGAGAAATGAGAGTGCTAAACCATTCATTTATACCTGATTGCTTACTTAAACAACATCATGAATCCCAGAGCAAAATCTCAGACCACCTCTTTTTTATATATATGTAAATATAATATATAAACATTTGTATAGTTTTATATATATAAAATTACAAGGCCCATATGCAGATGCACTGTGAATGGGAAGGCTGCACATTTAGTACTGTATCACATGACCAATAGCGCACACATTACACCAAACAAGGCCAAAGTTCCTGAGCTCATAAGCTTAATGTATGCTTGAACCTGCAACAGCCAAACTACAGAAATGTCTGCTACATTCCAACTGGAATTTTTACCAGAAACTTGATTAACATTCAGCCTACACCCCAAAAAAAGAGTTCAGTATTCCTTTCCCATGTAGGTCAGATTCAGGGATGCCAGTTTTTGTTGTTTTTCAAACTAGTTTCTATTTATATGCCTGCATTTCAGAGAAATGTATTAGGCATGAGTTCTCCTACATAAATCCAATTGAGTTAATTACAAGCACAAACAATGTTTGTGCATCTAGATGGCTGAGATTCTGACCGTAAATCAGCAATTTAAATGTTGATGAAAATGGAATAACTTTGCTTGCAACCATAAGTAGCACAATGGAAAAGTTGCATTAAATGTTTGGTTTTAGACACAGGCCTTTCTCCTCCTATTAAAATTGTTATTCTCTTTACAACACCCCTGCATGTTTCATGTTTTATATACATACATATGTATATATATATACACACACACACACACCACCATTCCATGGCAATTGATTTTTTTCCCCACTAAATATTTCTACAAATATTTGTTGTTAATACCAGACTCACCAACTAACTTTTCTTGCCCATGACCTTCTGGCAACCTCCCCTAGAAAGCTTCCTCCTAAAAATGATTCCTACTTGTTGTGGTTTAGCCCGGCTGGCAGCCAAACACCACACAGCCGTTCGCTCACCCTCCCCCCTCGCTCTCCGGGATGGGGGAGAGAAACGGGAAAGTGAAGCCTGTGAGTTGAGATAAGGACAGTTTATTAAGACAGGGAAAATAATAACAATAATAATAATAATAATAATAATAATAGTAATAATGTGTACAAAGTGATGCACAATGCAATTGCTCACCACCCGTTGACCGATGCCCAGCCTATCCCCGAGCAGCCGGCCCCCCACCCCGGCTAGCCACCCCTATATATTGTTCAGCATGACGTCAGATGGTATGGAATACCCCTTTGGCCAGTTTGGGTCAGCTGTCCTGGGTCTGTCCCCTCCCAGCTCCTGCTGCACCCCCAGCCTGCTCGCTAGCAGGACAGAGCGAGAAGCTGAAAAGTCCTTGGCTTGGTGTAAGCACTGCTCTACAACAATTAAAACATCAGCATGTTATCAGCGCTCTTCTCATCCTAATCCAAAACATAGCACCCTGCCAGCTACTAGGAGGAAAATTAACTCTGTCCTACCTGAAACCAGGACACTACTACCTGATGTACATGTGAAATACTTCAGATTTATTTGGAGTGAAAGACATCAGACAAATGACAAGCATAAAATGAAAAGATTAAATATAAGAGAATGACACTGTCTTCACTCTTACAATAACTTCACAGGTACAATGAAGTAGTACTTATGTAGCAAATATTGTTTCCTTCTATTGTGGATGTGTTTTGCCAGACAGCATATAGAAAAAAATAAGTGGTGATGTTCACCCACTATAAATCAAAAAAAGGATGAAAAAACAGTTTCATCACCAAGCAAGATACAATACGACAAGAAACCTGCATCCTGGAACTAAGAATAGGTACAGAAATGGTCCTAACTATATTCCTGACCCACCTAGCAGTAGAAAAAGTACTTCTATCACCATTGCTAAAGTTTTAAAGACAATTTGGAGGTTTTAAGGCCTTACTAGCAAAAGAAACATTTTCATTATTGATATATTTATTCTCATAACTAGGCAATCCATACTTTAGAAACTTGGGCAGCTTTTGTCCTCATTACACACAGAGGAGATAGGCAAGGCATTTGACTTTACAGATGGAGAACTGAGGCAGAAGAACATAGCTTGAGTCATATGGAAACTTCCCTCTGAACTAAAAATTTAAGCAGGTTTATTCTCAAACATCTCCTCCTGTAAGTTATACCTCCTACCACTGTTCAATAGTGGTCTGGCAAAGGCCTCCAGAGAGGCATCTATGCTTTCTTCCATATCATGTCTTGTTTAGACATACTCAACCCAGTTTCAAACTAGACAGAGATACAGAAACCTAGTAATGCCAAGTCTAGCATGAACAAAGTCCACTAAAAAGCACAACATATGCACTCACCATACTTGCACAGCACTTTTGCTGTGCCATAGATGGTACCCAAGCTAGTAAAAGCTTGCCTGACTACATATACATAAAATGAAGTCACACCTTTGACCTATGCTGTCAGATTGCAATACTGATCATGTACATACTTGTCATGCAGTAACAATACGATATATTGAGAAGCTCAGTAGAAATTTTCTGCTGTGCATCCAATTATTAAAATTCACTGTTGCTTCAAGTAGATTCTGTCCACTCTGACAGTTATGTGGTTTTCATTATCAATTAAAAAACTGAATCGCTTTAAAGAGTTTTTTTTCAATACCCCTAGAACCATGGATGTTTCTCTCAGCTGAGAGCACAATTGCTTGCCGCTGTATGCAAGTTATTTACAACAGTGGCATTTCCATTACCCTCCTAAACCTGCTTTAAAACACTCTTTACTTGGATGTCAAATAGAGCTAGCATTTATGTTAGGATTTGGGCATTTTTCAATAAAAGGGAAGGTTCCATTCCTTATACTGACAGTAAAACAGTGAACAGTGGGTGGCCTGAGCCACCTTGCAGACAAGTAACTCAAAGCTCGGGTTACAGACAAAAACAGCATTTACACTTTTTTTTCTATTCACCCTGTTTATCTGTTAGAAGTTGCAGTGAACCAAGTGAGCAAGTCGTGGGTCAGGGAACAAGGTGAATTAAGATTCAGTCCCATTTTATCATTTGATTTTCAGCAAATAGCATTCATTTGTGACAGACTTAGTTGCTAAACGACATACTTAAAAAAATGCACAAACATCACCATGTTACTAAGAACTACTCTAGTTTGTAATGTGATACATACATTAAGGCAGGCTAAGGCTAGATAGTTTCCAATGCTGCTAAAGCATTGACTCACCTCAAAACATGCAAGGACTTGCTAAGCTGCCTTTTCCTCTCAGTCTGGTATCCTCCAGGGTGGTATCCTACTATCTGTTTTTCACCCATAAGCCTTTTTCTTCTGGGGTGGTAGTGGTGCCAATCGCAGATCAGCTGGTGGCCAGCAGCAGTCAGGTATACACTGAAGGATTTGTTAACTCAGCTACTGCTTTGGCAGAGACACCACCAGTTTAGAATCTCATCTTCTAAAGCTCCTTATTTAATCCATATCTCCATACTACTTTCTTTGCCCTCTAAAACAACAAACACTACTCAAGGAGGAAAGGACAAATATCCAGAGGACTGATTTAATGCAGTAACTGCATTATGCTTCCAGTACTCTGCAAGACACAACAACACCATGAAAAAAAAATATTGGCTTTAGTTTGTTTTAAAATAGTCACTGTTTCAGCTGCTAGACCCTTTCAAACCAGACTGTGATTAACTTCCTAAAAATGGCATTGATTCAGAGTATTTAGAAGCTGCTAAAGATGGAAAGAGATCCTGGTCTAAATTTTGAACTGTACAAAGTCAAAAGGACTTTGATTTTTTAAACAACGTATATTGTGTTTTTAAAAAGTTGCCTTTCAACAAGTTCTAGTGTGCACATACACAACATTCTCTGAAAAAATGAACCATAAGAGGTATTTACATCTATATACTACTATGTGTTAAAAAAGAGACAAGTTCTAGATGCAATTTTTCATTTGCATGGGTATAATTTTTCTTTAGCACCACTGATCACTGAATCAGTCCTCTTAATTACCACTTGAAGTGGGTGTTTGTATGGGCGTGAGAGCATACATAAAATTAAATACATTTCTTGATCTCCCAGATAACCTTTTTTTTCTTTTTGCCTAGCCATCTCCCCCACCCCCACTTTGCTATTTTAATAACTTTCCAAGATTTTTCTTCTTCTTACACCTGAGTCTAGCAGCAGTTACAGTCCAGACTAAAACAAACTCATAGTAAAGGTTAATGATCCTTTAGTTCATTATGCTTCTATGAGTTTTTAATGCTTAATTTTAACATTATAATATTGCAATCAAAGTCTCCTGTAAAACCACATTTCAATATATTAAGTAGTATTCCATAAGAAATGCAGAAATATAGAATGCGGTCATTACATTAGTTTCTTTCATAGCAGTGTAAGAGTTCTTATTTTTATTTGTTTTACTTTCATCCTGAATGCACTTTTCTTCACATCTCAGTTCTGAGATCTGCGATACCATATGTGTTGCAAAAAAGAGGATCTTCTTACCACCAGCTGAAAATCCACATAGTATTCTACTATTGTAGCTCTTCAACTTTGATTTTAAAAAGGGCAAGAGCCACAGCATTATTCAGAGTCCTCAAGCAATCACACAAAAGCAGTTAAATAATGCTTCTCTGCTAGCCTGCATTCAACTATTCTGGTCTGCTTACTGTTTTAAATGCAGTTGAAATTTCTACTATTAGCATTGACTTTGGTATGGTGTCTTAGATCTTAGTCCATACTAAAGAATAAGTCAAATCAGAATGCAGTTTTTCCTAGCATATTGGAGTACAGTCCATCATTATTTTATTTTTAGTTTTGGATCTGATCATCCAGTGATAATTCCCTTATGACTAGAGAGTCAGCAACTGTGATATCATTTGCAGTTGCCTTAAGTCTACAGTCATCAACTTCTACAGGGATTCAAAAACAATGGAAGACATTTTAGTCAAATATGGAACATTTTAAAATTTACTTCTGTTTTTTCCTATAAGTTGAAGCAAAAGGGTTTGCAAGAATGAGAAAGAGATGAACCAGAAGGCTAAGGCTATATAGCACTCATCCATAGCGGGAGAGATCCAGTTCAGAGCTAAATTTGGACTTGATTATGAATCTCCTTCATGGAAAAGTGACTTTATGACTAGTAGGCTACAAAGAAAGCTTCTATCTAAACCCCCCAAAATATGTGCTTATGCGGAATGGAAGTGTCTCGACTACAGAGGAAAAAATAGGTTGTGGGACACCTCCCTAAAGTCACTACCTTAGTCACACCAGAGAAAAGAATTTGATTGAGATACTTTACCTTATAGACGTGCTTTAACAACCAGGCATAGATTTCTCCCTCTCACATATACAGAAGTTAAATATTTTGTCCTGGACCTTTCTGACTAGAAGTGTTTCATCGAGCACCTCAGTGCTGAGAAAATAAGAACTCCAGTTAAGAAAGAGACACCTTAAACATTTTACTCAGCTTTAATACGCAAGAAACCATATCATATAGCTTTAACATACAACAGAAAAGGGGAAGAAGAAAGGGAGCTGTGGCCCCTTTTAAATCAAGTACAAGCCTAGAGTACAAATCAATAGCCAAAAAAATTCTGACTGCTGAGCTTCAATCTTTTACAGAATGAGGGCTTTTAAAGAAAATAACCCACCAGCCATGTCTTCACTGGCAAGTGACTTGCACTACTAAAATCTGATGGAGATGAGCCAAGTGCTGAATATCCTTCTGTTCTAGAGAATATCCAAAGTTATTGTGTTTGGTATCCTTAAGTTATCTTTGTAAAACAAAGCTCTCATTGACTAGACTGAGGTGCAATCAAAGGCTCCTTCTATACTAAATGGACCCTTAAAAATTGTTTTAGTGCAGGAAATCTCATCTAAATGCAAGTTTAGAAAGTGGTTATTAACACCTGATGTGACATGTATCATAACTGTATGAACTACTCAGTTTCTCTTGCCAGTGCATTGGTAATACAGGTGAGGATATTACTTGAGCAAACACTTCAAACATTAGCCTTCCAAGCTGCTTGTCCTAGGTGCATTGAACTGGTGCATCTCACATGACTACTGTTATGCTGAAAACAAATCCTTTCTAGAGACTTGATTTCAGCATTTTCCCAGAGAATCAAGTAAAAAAACTGATGAACAACTAGGAAGCACACCTATGTCTGTAGACACCTTAGCTCACAATTCTGAAGTGGAACCCTTAAAACTGCCTGGTGTTTTAAAGTTTGTAGACTAGACAAGAGCTGTTGCAGCTATCAGAAATGCTACAGTCACACACCCATCCCGACCCCAGCCCCCACACTTATCCTGCATATATAAATATCTTATAATCATAAATATCTTGCATTTATTCACCTCAAGAACCAAGTTTCTACTGTCAGTCAGGCTTTGTTACATTTTTCACCAAAGGAAAGAAATTTGAAATCCCAGAACCCACATTCACACATGCAAAACTGTACAGAACTGTCTTGGTGTCCGAGCCTACCTTCGGAAAGCCTCTTTACCACTCTAGGTGACTGCAAATTCTTCATTCTTGATCCCAAAACAAACTCATAAAAAAGCTTCAGAATTCAGTCTCTCTTATCATCCTCTGGTGTGCAGTTTGCATAGTATTCAAAATCCACATGATTATGTAGTTTTCGCTTCATAAAAATAGTCTGCAAAACATATCACTATTATGATTCCTAGCTATAATAATTTTTACATTAGAAAATCAGTTAAGTACTGTTTTACCTATTTTAGTTCTACGAAAAGTATTTGCAAATGCCATTATTTTATCAAATAAAGCCTTGATATATCAGCACAATACCTGCTCTCTCTCAGAAATATGAATGCAATTTTATTTCCATGGATAAAGATGGTCCTACGGGAATTGCAGCTTCTACTAGATTGATTAGACCTTTTCTCTTTGTGTTATCCTCCTGAATTCAGCTTAGCTACATATATTAAAATATAGTGTGCGAGGTGACCTCATATAACTCCAACTCTTGGGGTTAGAAGAACATCCTTCTGACTTTTACAACCAGAGACTTCACAGATTTTGTCCTAAATGTTCAAGTACACACAGAATGAAGAAACAAGCAAGTCATAACCCTGGTGTGTGTAACTAGACTAGTTTCCTACATCATAATTACCATGGAATGATCACATTTCTTGAGACAATGTAGAGAGAAAATTTGCTTAAAGATGAGGTAATCCCATGGGGGCATACATTCCTTACCTATTCTCTCATGAAAAATAAATAAGTTAACATCAGTCATTGTTTTCACAGTAGGCCCAGCAGGAATCTGGCAGGTACGTTTTTTAAAAACTGAGAATACTATTTCAGTTTTTCCTGAGGCATGTGAAATTACAAGCTGATTCTATATCAGAGTGAGATTTGCCAGGGTAAGTAGAATCAGCCCCACTAGTGTCCGTATTCAAAATGAATCGAATCTGCAGCGTTGTTCTCTACCTGATATTAAATCAAAGGGAATTGTAATTGCAGACTGGAGAAGGAAATTGAGGCCCTTGAAAAAGAGGAAATGAAAGTCTCAGCTAAGGAAGAATCTATTTTAAAGAAACTTAAGTCAGTTGAGAAAACAACAGAAGACATAATAAAGGTAAGTGCCAAATTACTCCAGAGGTAGAATGTGTTACTTATTCATCATCATAATCAGGGAAAGAAGAGCTAGCTGGATCATGCAAGTGGTCATGAACCTTTGTTCTGAAACAACGGTAGATCAAATACAAAGAGGGGCCAAGAAATTATATTGTTCAAGTGTCCATATGTTTCCATTTGCTTTTTGGAGCAGGGCTTGGAGGTCAGGAAACAATTCCTGTCATAACTTATCTATAGCACATCTCAAGAAAACAGCACTGCCACCAATCAACAACTTTGCACCTCAGCAAAAGATAGACACAATGGTACAGAGACCGACTTATGCTCCTTCAGGTGATGCATCCAACTAAACTGCATCATGCTTTCCCCTCAGTCCCCAAGAGAAGTTATAGTGAAAAGTGATTTATCATTAGTCATTCGCCTTTGTCTAAAGGTCATTTTGATATGAAACTGATGAAACTCAACCTCAGTTTTCCAGTTGTTCTTACATATGCACACATATATTTTAAAAATAAGCAGGGAGATAATTAACTGGAAAGCCAAAGTACGGCCTTTGGAAAAATCATTGAAGTCAATCAGTCTGGGCTACAGCATGAGGCTGTCTCACTGAGTAACACTTTCTGATGTCTTGTCTTTACCAGTATGATTCTAAGTGACACAGAGTAAGATGACCAGAAGCAAGTTCCTCTTTCCCACTTGCCATACTCCAAGCTGAGTAGATTCCACCTTTAGGTACCTGTCAGTATGAAGCCATGTACAGAAGTTAAAACTATTATGTAAAGCAAAACACTGTCTAGTTAACATCTTAAAACTGACTAATCACATTTATTATTAATGGTTCTCTTTCCTAGTCAGTGAAGACTGAAAAAGCAGGAGCTGAAGAAGGTAAGTTTAGTAAAAAACAATTCAAAAAAGGTTCTCGTAAAAGTCAGTAAAAACAAATAAGTGCATTGGTGATATTCTTTATTCAGAGGCAGCAGACTACATATATGCCAGCATACCTGACCTTCCCAAGTATTTCAGACCTTCTGCACTGAAAAGGGCAGGACATACTGTCACTGATGATGAAGAAAAGAGAAAAGGTACTGCTTACTAACAACTGCAAAGGGTGCCAGTATTTGCAAAGGCTTCCTAAAAATTGAATCTAACACTTTAAGGAAAGGATGAGCATTATAGATATGAGATGATGTTCTCAGTTAAGCTGCGTTATGTTATCAGTGATGTCAATAAAACTGAGAGGTGGGACACAAGGCATTTGCTTTTGAGAATAAGATCAAATGTTTTCAACACTGAAGCTTCCTTCCAGTACTTCATTCCTCTATCTGGCATAATTTAGTAGCTCCTCCCTTCATACTACACATTTCACATTTTCTGCCAGCAGTTACATCCACCAGTTAGTTGGCAGTACCTGGTTATTTCCTACCAACTCCACTTTCTAACCCCTGAGTGCCCAAAACTCTCAGTTTGTAGCATGTCAAGGTCCTTCAACTGCTATTGCCAAGCACACCACTGGAGGCTAAGGTTAAATGTGTCTTTCTCAGTCAGAATCACATAACAAAAACTGGCTCCTCATCAGCTTATTTTTCCTTGCAGAAGTAGATCCAACCAAAAATATTTTTCAACTTCAAGTTTTGACAAGGTGGAAAGGGGGGGATTCAGAATGAGAACCTAGTACATTGGTTATGTATGCGATAATTTTACGTCTTTGATAATTCGTTCTGACAGTCTTTCTCCATCACTGTCAGAACTCTTCTAAAATATCTCTTCCAGCCACTGCATCATCAGTTTAAGCACTTGTTTCTTTCAACAGCATTGTTTGCAATGGAAATTAAAGTTGAAAAAGACATGAAGACAGGAGAAAACACAGTGTTGTCAACAATACCTCTTCCCTCGAATGAGTTTACAGAGACAGGTATTAAAGTCTATGATGATGGTAGGAAGTCAGTCTATGCAGTGTCCTCAAATGGCAGCACAACACAAAATGGGATGGATGAACTTGCTCCTGTTGAGGTGGAGGACCTTCTAAGGCAGGCAACTGAAAAAAATTCCCAGTCTCCCACAGAGTATCACGAGCCTGTGTTTGCAAACAAGTTTTGCAGACCAGTTACTCCTCAGAAAGACAAATTAGTCCCCGGACTAAAACTGGAAGACACACATAGAAGAGAGATGAATGGACTCAGTCAGACAGAATTCTCTCCTAAGGGGGAACACTTCATGCAGCAACATAAAGAGAACGGGCTTGGTCTTCCAAAGCCAACACCAAAGTCTCCCTCTCCAGAGCTTTCACATTCAGAGAAGAAAGCACACACTAATCCTGAGAACAGAATGATACATAATGAAAAAAGAAAAGCTGCACATGAGGAATTAAAACCTTATCAGAATACAATAGAAAGACATAATGAGACAAGGTTTTTACACTCCTACCATCATAATGAAACATCCCCTGCACCTCAAGATGAGGAAGATGTTCAGTACAGGATCGTCCAAGCTGTACCATGTTACGTGGATGACTCAGAACCAGTTACAATGATTTTCATGGGTTATCAGCGCATTGATGACGATGATGCAGAAGCAGATCAAAAGTTGTCAAGATATGATGGGGTTATCCGCGCAGAATTAGTTATTATTGATGACGACGATGATGACAACAGCAAATCTGAGAAACCATCATATCATCCCGTAGGCCATTATAGTCAGGTTTATCAGCCACCAAGCAGAAAAACCACAGAAGTGCCACAGATGAACCTGATGAGAAGCCTGGGCTCAAGCCTGAACAAGGCAACCCACAAGAACTCCATCTCCCTACAAGAACAAGAGGAACGCTTAAGCTCACCTATGCACCACATTCATCTTCAGAGTCAGGTATCTGGAGACGGTACTGAAGATCCCTCATTAACAGGTAACAGAAAAGGAAAATCATGCCGCTGCTGCTCACTCATGTAGCAAACCTGATACTACTCTCTGGTAGCAGCTATTTCCCTTATTACTTTGATTGTTTCGTGGACCAATATGCAATTACTAATCATTTCTTTGCTTCTTTGTTAACAAACGCTAATCTGCATTTTGGTACTGTTGAATTATTTCATCTTTAGCAATGCACTAGTTACCATATCAAAATTTTGTAAAAAATACCACCTTTCACAGAAAAGCCAGTTTCTGTGATTATCAAAGATTAAAAGTTGTTCTCTTTAAAGTTACAATTAAGGGATTCATTTATACTACCTCAGTTAGAAGGATAATTTTCATTTCTACAAGGTAACTAACAGCATTGCTTCTTGATGCTGTCTCCATACTGGAATTTTTTGTGCCTATCTGCATTCTAACCACTTCCTAGATAATCCAAATTGCACCTTAAATCAGAAAGGCTGTTTAATAACCAGTTTTACTCATCATTTTTCTGGAACCAACACTTCCAGCCTTGCCTTGACAATGTCTATGCAAGTTTTAACATTTTTGTTGACCTGAGTTAAATATCTTTATAGTTTCTGAAAAACGATGTAAGTTTTCCTCTCTACATTTGGTTAGTCCATACTATTATTTCTTAGCACTTTTTATAACCTATTCATATTTAAGATGTCTGTTTCTTACTATAACGTTTATAATAAAAGGCTGAAAGAACAATAGCAAGAAAGGTTGAAGGGATAATAGCATGGTTATGTTGTATTTTAGTGCATATAATTAAACTACATTTAGGAGTATTTACAGATCACCATATTTCAGACAGTAGCCACATTCTGCACTAGAGAATGTTGTATTTGAATTAAAGGGATGCCAGGGGTGCTGATTCTACATTCTCTCCCTCCCCTCTCTCCTTTTTCCTGACTATATCCTGAGTAATCTTGCAATTTGGAAGCAAAAGTGCAAGGCCCTGCCTACAGATGCACTGGAAGTCCAGAATTTCTTTACAATGAAAGTAAAGCCAGGAGAGAGGGTGGACATTAGATCACATAAAGAAATTTCAAGTATTTGTGCAGCTGTATGCATTGACTGGGAAGAGCTGTTAAGTAATTCTCTCAGTTGAGGAGCATCAACCTCATGCAGTCACGCACAACACAGCCTGAAATACTCCAGCAGTGCTGCCCAGTGCTTCTGATCATTCACTGCCCTTGTCTATCACTCAGGAGAACCTTTGCTTCCCTCAAGCACCAATTCTGCTGTCTGTGCAATTCCTGTGTCCCCCAGGAGCAAAGGCTGCTGCCAAGAACCCTATGCCAACAAATGAAAGCACCAGTGGCTGGCTACAGACAAGATAAACCATTCCAGCAACTGTTCCAGCCCCTTGTGTTTTGGGAATAGTCTCTTAATTCCCCTATAACATATGTCTGGACAATACAGAGAAGCGATACCCACCCTCCAGAAGCTAGTTGCTAGCAAAAACAATTTGTTCATCCTCCAGCCTGCTGTGTGGCTAGACCTGAATAGGCCCCGGGAAAGAGGAAAGCTGGTAGCACCATTCAGGTGGGCCACATACCTGAGCCGTTAGCTGAGCGCCTCCACCTGTAACAATCTTTTGCCTATTTTTGTCTCCTGAAAGAAGCTTCTGATGCTTCATTTTTCCTGCCAATCTCTGAGCAATTTGGTTTCCCTCTTTTGAGGCTAGTGGAAAACAAATAATGACTTTTGGGGAAGTGGAAAACATAGCAAAGACATTTGAGAACCTGTTCTATTAATTTATATTTGTCTTACCCATTTACTTACAAGTACAATACTAAGGAGAAAATAGCCATTTAGGAAAAATCCTTGTTCCATTTAATAGCAGCTTGCTAACTGCCCCAATAAAGTCAAAAATACACCTGCGTCTTCAGCTCTGCCTCCAAGTGAGCACCTTCAAGTGCCCAGTAGAATCAGAAATTAAGCCATATTCCTCTTTGCCCCTCCACATATATATTACCACTCCTTAGGACATTTTCATCAGTGGGAAAAAAACAGGAAATGACTCATTTTTTCCCCAAGCAGCCCTGTAATCCCACTGCTAATTCTAAGAAAGAAACAAAACCAGGAAAGCCTCTTACACCTAGAACAATGAATGACAAAGAGCAAGGAAATAAACTCTTTTCAAGCCTCAGCCTACCAGGTTAACCATAAACACCACCAGTGAAAAGAGGGGAGTCAAAATCATTTTGGTATCTCAACATTCATTACTAAAGCAACAAGCCATAAAAGAAAAATAATCCTCTCTGAAATTAAGACTTGGGAAGCAATGGCAGTATTTGAATATTAAATAGACACCGAGGGCTCTTTGAAAGAACAGAAAGCAAGAAAGCACAGGACAGACCACGAAGCAAGTCCATTATGTTACAGTCTTGCTTTGGGAGCAAAATGAAACTCCAGAGCAAGTTACTGAAATGTTAGGGATGATAAAAGACAACTTAGATGCAGAGGAAGTGTTCCATGTCCAAACCAATATGGAGAAATATGGGATTAAATTAGTAGACTTCAGCATAGCCCTAACTTGACAGAAGCACAGGACATACCTCTTTCCGTACTGGAGTAATTTTCATTTCCCTATGAGCTTGGTGGGAGATCAATATCTCATGGCACACGCCTTCAGAAATACAGATAGAGAGGGATGGTAGTGCTGTAATTAGCACCCTAGCATTCAGGATTATTAAGCTTATTTTCTTCTTTAAATTTCAATCATGCAAATATTTTGAAGATTCAATACTCACTAGGGAAAATGAAGTCCTTGGGGGCGTAACAAAGGCTAGACATAATGGAATGAATGAAGAAAGGAAAAACTGAAGCTCAGTAGGCAGAAAAACCTCCTGACAGCATGGAATAGACTTTCATGGGAAGTGAAAGTGTAACTTTGGGCAGGTAGCTGGTCTAGATGAGCTAACTTTTTCTTTACCACTGGAAGATATACAACCATGGAAAACAATACTTGCCCAATTTGTGCTGAAGAAAGTATTGTACAACAAAACTGTTTAACAGAGAAGGAAAATGCATACATGCCACCTGTTTCTATAACGCAGAGTGAAAGACAAAAACACATCCCTGGACTATTGGTTATGACAGGCTAATTGCTCTCAAACCACAACCAGGATTTGAATCCACCAGAGTACCTTGGTCTACAAACAGTACAGTCCTTGTAAGAGCTAAGCTTAACATCAGTGGTCCCATAATAAGGTTATGCTCAGATGCTTCTGTGATTTGCAACAAACTTCAAAACATGACTTGAACTGGACATTTGTTTGACCTGCATATATCAAGTAAACAGCTGCTTTGGCCCCCTGTCTCCCAGTACAGAGGAACATGCATGTTGGAGGGAAGAAATGCTATTTCGGGTGACTCTTCAAACTAACAGGTCAGAGGGCTGGAGATTATTCCCACTGCATTCTCAGATCAAGAGCTTAGTGGGGGGAGGCTCTTACATATCAAACAAAAGCACTATATTGCTGTTCTAAAAATAACCTTAACATTTAATCATCTGCCCTGCATTGTCACTTTCAAATGAACCTACCTTATACCCAGTTAAAGACTATAGCCATACTGATGTTTATACAGATAAATTACTCCGTCAGATTTAATTCAGGAATATGACTAACTCCCACCCTGACTCACTGCACCAGGAAGAGGGAAGTTTGCTTTGAACATCAACAAAAGAAAAAGGCTTCCAAACAGTTACAGTGCCCACTGAGGAGTTTAGTTTAAACAACGGGTTTAATTATTCGTGCATCCTTTTAATCTGTCAGCTTCTAGTCAAGAACAATACCATCTGTCTGTAATGTGTTAGTGAAGGTAACAGAAACAGAACAGATAAGAGAGCTGTGCTAATTTTCAAATAGTGATAATGGAATACGTTTCTTATTACTCACTTTATTGCCAAATTACTAGAACTAACAGCTTCTACTAATTTCTTTCTGTAACACTAAAACAATGCTTATTCTGCTGGATTAACCATTGGAGGTACGTGTATTCTTCGTTATTCTAAATACAAAGATTTAACATCAGAAATAGGAAGACTTAAAATACAATGGCTTTGTTTGTTTTCTTTTTTTCAGCTCTAAGGATGAGAATGGCAAAGCTGGGGAAAAAGGTGATTTAACAGCTATAAGATGGAAGTAAATTTCACTACTCAAAGCAGAATAAAGCTATGAAGATTTTCTTCAACATACCTTTTGGATCTTAATGCTTAATGTTTTGTTCTTCTATTTTATGCATCTGGGTTATTTTGCCTATTGCATAACCCAATGGACTCTAACAGACTTTTAGATTCAGCCAGCTGCCACACACAAATCAAATCTTGTATTTTGAAGGTAGTGAGAAGTTACCCAAGACCATAAATGCAGTGTATATCCAAGTGTGAAGATGTGGGGACAGGTATGCACGATCAGGAATACATTGTTGCCATATACACAGAACAGATAAACATCCCTCTCCAGGAACTTCACAGCATATCCTTTCAGTTTTAAACACACCTACTTTGACTTTTGATTGAAAATGTTTCAGTCATTAAAAAAAAAAAAAAAGTTATTTAAAAAACTAAGCATAAGACAAAGTAGCAGGAAGAAGTGTAAATATAAAAGCTAGTTTCCAAGCTTCACATCTTGGCCAAAATTTAAAGCATTCCTTTTTAAGTAACAGCAAAACAATCCAAAAACAGCAAAATCAGCATTTACATATTTAGCCACCTTCTAGAGCGCCCCAGTCTACCCACCCTTCTACTTCACGTATGACAGTATAGCCATCAAAAGACCTTGCTCACTTCCCGAGACCACGTATGACTCCCACCCATAACCTCACAGATCCTGCACATAATGCTGTAAACAGCTTGATCTCCCAAGCATGGCTTCACCTCCTAGCTCGCTACAGAAAGCCCCACGTTTCCAGGAAGCTGACTACCAGACAAGCAGCACCTGTCAGGCACTAAGAAGTAGCGCTTAGTACACATTTCAGTTGGCCAGGGGAGCTAAAATTAGTTCAAGGCCCCTTTCAGAAATAGTGAGTTGCCAGTGACTTGTCCTGCAGCCACAACAGGTCTGCTGTAGGTGCAGCCACTACTGGGCTTAGCTCTCCAGCAAGGTCCATGACTCCCACCAAGCAACATACTAATTCTTTCCACATGAGGGAGTAGCTAGGGAACTTAGAGCAGCCCTAAAGCACAACCGCATCTGGAAAAGTCATGGGCAAGTCAGATTTTTCCAGTACCTTCTTCTTGGGGAAAAAGTGCCTCAAAGCACTACATCCTTATATTCAAATCATTATGATACTTTATTTCATTGGGTCTCAGGCTGGTTTGAATGGCTAAGCAGATAAAAAGCTCAGGTTGTATTATTCTTATATAGCTGACTCAGAAATTGTGTACCATCTAAAAGCAACTGTAACCTTCTGCTTGTCTTCCTTGTTTCAAAGCAGGCAACTAAAACTACTACCTCATACTGAGGGTGGATGGTAGTAATCAGCTGACATGTAGCCTCTAAACACTTGGTGGCTCCTAGTCTCAAGTAGAACAGTAAGTAGGATAATCTCAAATTTTGGGATTTGAGAGATTGTTACCTGGAGATTGGAATAGTAGATAAAAGTGAATAAACTATATTACATTTTCTCTATGTCTAGCCTGTGCTGCTTTGTTGTGAGTTTTCCCCCCCTCCCCTTTTCACTAGAGATGTTTATTCTCCCATTACGTGTTGGTTTTGTGAGCAGAGGGAGTTACCTTTAATTCAACTCAGATGTTCTCAATAGGATACAATTTAGATGTAGAAAAGAGTGACATGAACTAACAGTGAACTAACAGTGGCAGTTTTTACAACAGAGGCACATTGCTTTGTGAATCTGTCCCTGCCTTGCCCCAGTGATCTCTGCTATCAAACTTAAGTGAGCTGACAAAGGGATAAAAATACTGTTCCCTACATATTGCTGCAGTAGCTTAAAAGAATGAAAACAAAAGAGACATCACAAGTGTGATTATGTAAGTAAATTGGCAAGTGAAATTCAGTACTGAAAGACAGAAGCATAAAAACAGAAAACCTTAACCTTACACAGCACAAGTAGCTGTTGAGTAGGTACTACCAACCTCTTGGGGAAGAGGGGAACACAATAGCAGTATTTTAGACAGGCCTTTGCAAAATATCAACTCCATAAACACAGAAGTTCAGGATTCATTACAAATGGAAAACAAACCCAAACAACTGTGGCAAGGTCTTGCATGCTTACATGTTGAGGTATTTTTTTATTTTTTTTTTTCTCCACATGTTAAGTAGAGTTTTGGTCACCCTTTGGAGAAAGGGTGAAAGAGAAGGGTAATCAAGATAAATCAGAAGTGCAAAGTGACTGAACACAGCAATCATATAGGAAAAAACAGTAAGACTGATATGAGATGTCTGCACAACCATGATAAAGGCAGGAAGATAAAGTACAGGTCATTAAACAATATCAAGAAACAGACTTAAAAGCAAATGCTTTGACAATGAATAATTAAATAGGAAGACAACCATTGATGGATTTATGAATTTTAATTTTTTTTCTAGAATTCATTGTACATTTCATGGATAAGTCCCATCATTAAAAAGGTTCAGTCCAACTGCAGTATCTACCTTAGGATTTCCTTACATTGATTCTGGCAAGCAGCAATGAGATCTTGCCAGGAGGACAAAGTATCACTGTAGTCTCATTACATCTCTTGCCCTAAGCACACATTAGTGCTACTTGTGTAGACTATACTAGGCTCAGTAGATCTGCTTTGCCCTGTGGCACTTCTGGCATCGCATATTAAAACTATTGTTTGTGTGAGTCTGAACTGCCCCACACTAATACACTATTTGTATACAGACCCCTGAGCAAATGGCTGTGTAGTGCTTAGCTGCTAGACAGGTTAAACCACAGCACTAGGTAGCAGCATGGATAGCAGTTAATTACTTTGGAAGAACGGAGACAAAATGGAGCACTCAAGAAATGTGTTTCTGGGAAGTAGAGAGATTCATCAGCTGAGTGTTGCAGCCCCAGAGCTCTCCCACATTCTATATCAAGAACAGAATTGAAAGAAGGCAAATAATTTTTCACATCAGTACAAGCACCATATAAAATCCCAATTCACTATTATAGCTGAATAATTTCAATGGTCCAGCAAAAAAAAGTCTGAAGTAAAGCCAAAGTTGGAGTCTTAAGCACAGTTTCATTTGTCCAGGATGACTGTCATAGATCACTCGTTCAGTGTGATGCAGCTGTTCAGCTTTTATAGCAAGTAGTATGTAAAGTCACTTCTGAAGAGCACAAGGAAGACCAAAAGCAGAAGTTATGCAACAGCTGAATTAGCTTACATTTGAGCTAAAACATGTTCTGAAGCATTTGCCACGTGCTGATTCTGCTGTGTAACTCCCTCAGGTAAATTTATGCAACAGCTTCCCCTTCACATATGCACTCCCTTTAGAGAGCTTGGAATCAAGCTGAACTGAACAAAGAATCTCAGTTTTAGCAGATCATCCTTCTTAACCATCTTCCTATTCACATGGAGTCTCTAGGTCAGAAATCACAGATATTAACTTGCGCATTGAAATGCAGACTTCGGTTCCTCCTCCGTGATTGCCATTTATCTTAAGTTGTTTGGAAAAGGATGTACACATGTAAAGTACAATTTACATGACAAAAGAAAACAGGTAATAACTATAGAAACAAAAGCTTAGACATAATGAAACATTTATTTTCATCTGTATGAACTGCTTTAAAGTGAACTTAAATTCACTGAATAAATCAGCTAATCATAAAAATTCTCAAGCTTTAGGAACAGTTCCTATTTTCAACATTTGTTGAAAGCAAAATAAAAACGCTGTTATTTAAGCAAGAGCGCCACATAGCGTTATAAATACAGATACAAAACAAAAGCTAGGCAAGCTCTCTCCAACCTTTTCAAACCTTTTCAAAAGGAAAAAAATTACGCTCAATACAAGTCTCCCCCAAATGTGTTTTGTTGTTGTTTTTTTTGATAAAAGGAATAAAAGGAAATAGTGTAGCATTCACCATAAAAAAAGTTTTATTTCTTAATTCATTCTACAGCCTGCATATCAACTAGCAAAAACTTGATTCCAAGTAAAGCAAAATAGCAAAGAGTTCAAAAGCATTCAAGCAACTTGCACCACTTAGTTTTCTTCTAAACATATACAAGAAACATTATTTGTAGTTGTAAAGAGCAGATGATTTGAAGTATTTGAAGACTTCATTTAACAATTCAATCAAAACAATAAACTTCTGTGGTGAATTTCCACTCACTAGGGAGTATTTGCCTATCTAGAAGAATCCAAGCAGAAATATACTACTGTTGATTTGTCACCACAAGTTTAATCTGAGTCTGAAAGAACATCAAAACCTTCTTGATCTCTTCTTATGAAGTTCTCTTCAGTGGGATTCCTTTATGAAGAAAAGGGAAATCTTCCTCCAAACAATATTAAGTTATCAATAAAGAAAAGATATGTACAGCAGCCAGTAGTGCCTCTAGAGCCAAAATTCCTGCTACCTGCCTTTTGTTAGCAAACTCTTGCATAGCTTATTTTTTAAGAGAATATAATAGGAATGTAGGGATAGTCACTAGAATATAATCACACATTGCTTCCTTTTACTAGTCATGCAGGGGGAACACAAAATTAACAAGTCTTTAAATCAAAGATGTTAGAATATGCTACAGAGGCCTCACACAAACTACACAATATTGCCAGTACCAGGAAAGAAAAAGTTATCCAAAGAGCAACTAAAAAAATCTGCCAGCTCTATAGCTCTTGGGAGAGAGCTATTCTACGTTAGAGAAACATGTTAATATTCCAACATTCAATTTCAGTACAAGTTTCTCCAGGAAGAATTTAAATAGTTTTAATTTATAAAATAAGCACCTACTATGAAAACAGACAATCCATTTTGCTGCTAGACAAAACTATTCTTTTCTAATTTCTATTTGATAGTGTTTTCACTTTACTAAAAAAGCTTTTATTAAGATACCTACATTCATGTTTTAAAAACCCTGTGATCACTTTCACATGAGAATGAAGCAACATAGCACAGCTATTGTATTACAGAAATAATTTGGCATTGACTTAATTTAAAAAGCCAATCACACCTAAGCTTAGAGATTCTTCTATAAACTTATAGTATACAAAAGTCCCTCAAAATTTTAGTATTAAGTAGACCTGTGATTCCCAGGTTTCTGAGATCAAAAAGATCAAAAAACGCACAAGGAAGTGCTTGTTGCCCTTCAGCCTGTGTTTTGCCGTATTTCTTCATGGTCTTCCGCTTCTCAATCTGAGATAGACTTCTCCAGTTGGGAGGAAAGGGACCATTCAACTTACACTCACCTTTCAGTCTACTGCTGCTGCTGACAGAGGGATTAATCTCAGCTATATATATGCTCTTATGGCTAAGGAAATTTCTTGAGCAGCCAAGATAACTGACTACAAACTTGTAGCTTTCTGAATGTTTTGTCACTGCAGACTGCATTGTGGATTTCAGAAGAGGCCAAACTAGACTGCATTAGTAAATGGAGAGAACTATTTCCTGACCCATATGAGTGTTTTAACCCTGTCTGTCAGGTAGTAGAGAGCTCTTGCTAAAACAGTCGATAACAAGATATGCTCCAGTATTTGCTGTTCTAGTACTCCAACACCTTTATTCTTAGCTAGGTTAATAGCCCTAGGCTAGAAGTATACTTTGAATTGTTACAAGAAATGTGTCATGCAGTTCAGTGCTTTGTTAAGGGTTAACTTCTGAGATTCTGTTCTAGAGTGATCCTCCATATCTAAGTAAACCATGAACCAAAGAATTAAGAATAATCTCTTTCCATGACCCTTACCTAGTTCATATCATTCAGATGAATCTGTTATTGACTAGAAAATGCTCTCCCTTATCCACATAGAGACAAGTCAGTCTCCTAGGTACAACAGCTCAAAGAACCCATTTAACATTAACAGAAGCTGTGTTTTCCTGAAGTCAGGTCAACTCCAAGTCTCCATTTCACTCAACAGTGCAAACACAAGAGTAACATTATCCAACAAATATTTTCATTTAAGTTAAATTTAAGAATCAAGTAGCATAAACCCATCTTATTCATACAGAACAGTAATTCAGAAGCCACAACTGGCCAAGACCATAAACAAATACATGCATATACTGATAGGTTCTTCCTGTTTGATTGTTATATAAGCACAACTGGTTTTAATGCATTTGTATTGCCAACATACTTTCTCTTTATGGTTTAGAAGCACTGAGGGGAACAAAACAGTATTTTGAGTGATGTAAATGGTGTTTTAACTACAGGACTGAAGTTCCCAAACCCGTATGCACATGTGTACTGCTCTTAGAGCAGAGAATAACTTTTGCATTTAACTGCAAAGATAAAGAATGCATTAATCTGCATTTGTGACAGTTGTCTTCAGTAAGTTTTTGTGATGGTCAACTGTCACGAGCAGGAAATTGTCACATTTCACATCATTAGAACACAGTAAAGTGAACAGATATGATAGATTTGGGATCACGCTTTCCATTAACATTCCCAAAAGGTTTAGGGAACTAACTATCAAAACAGTGGTTTCAGTACATCTCAGTCTTCTTAGCCTATAAACTCCAATCAAGTTAGTTACTACGCTTACTAAAAATAGAAACTTAATTCCTTACTCAGGCAAAGACTCACACTAAAAATCACATCAGAAGACAGTTTTTGCAGGATTCCAGCATCCTTCTACTGATTTGAATTCAAGTTCTCCCTAACATGTGCTATTATTCTTCGATTACATCTTCAGGGATGTGTTGAGGGAAACATAATAAAGTATTCCTCACAGGTTTTTCAAGTGCACAGTACTTCACTGCAGAGTCTTCAGTTACTTATTTCATATTTGGTAGACTGCTGCCAGGAAGGCAATGAGGAATACTATATTTCCACAGACATAGATCGTTAACACAATCTGTTTAAACAGATGACCCTGCAAGGGAAAAAAAAAAAGTGTGTCAGTCTTTACGTTTAAAAAAACATTTCCCATCCCATAGCAGGTATTTACAAGTGTTGCCTTACCTCTGCTTCTGCAGATGTGAGTGACTGCAATATCTGTACTCTGTCATCCTCTATCAATTCAGCTGTTAGTAGGAAGAGAAAAGCAGTTATTTACTGTTGTTTTGTGTTTAGATTGTTTAAACATTAGACTCATTCATCTAGTTCTAGGAGTGAAACACTAACCTAAAGTTATTTTAATCACTCCTCTACTTGCCCCCTTATACCATCTGTTAAGATACCATGCTGCTTCAATCCTGCAAATGTCTCCTCTCTGCTTTAGATACAGGTCATTTACTTGTGTACAGTGATCTCCTTTCAGTGACAGCAGCCAGCAAGATTAAGAATTTCCAATGAAGTTATTATCAGTCTTAGACATACTGGAGCCATAATTTCACTTTTGTTCCCTTGTTCACTCAAAATTGCAAGCATTTGTGGTTACATTTCAGATCATTTTGCTCATACAATATATCCATTCATACCAGTAAATTATGACAATAAAAAGACGACTAAATCTGTGTGAATTAATCTGTGCTAGTCCTACCCCACCTGGTATCAGGACCACAGCAAGAGGTGATAGATTCTGGGAAAACACTTGCACATTTCAGTCTGCCCTATGAATTGTGATTTGAGAAATAAGAGGCTACCACTTGAGACAGCACAAAAACAATTTTTCTGTAACACAGTCTCAAAAACTGTTTTACTCCCATACCAATTTATAAAGAAGATATCACACCATTACTCAACAGTTATTCCCTTCAACTTCTAAGTTAGGAGCCAAAACGCACCTCCACAAATTCAATTCACTTACATTTTTTTTTGTCACAAATCTCACCAAGCAAGGTAAAAACAAGAGATTGGTTGGGCTTGTACCTTTCTGTATGAGACAGTAGCTGTGTATTTCAAGAAGAACATCAATACCAACATGCCAAGCTACAAAACCAATCATTGTATAGGTGTCCCATGGGTCTGGTAGGTCAAGTGCTGGTAGATCCATTCCCAAGAACATAGTCACCACTAGTTCGCAAAAATGAGAGAGACATTCAGTACTGCATCAGTGCAATTAAAACAAGTTTCTCACCTTTGGAAACAGATTTCCCACAGACTGCCTACAGTTGCTTGGGGAGTGAGGTTAAAGGAATCCTTGCAGCTAAAAAGCTTTTGCTGGGCAGGGTGGGTGTGGAAACAGGGAAGGAAGGAGAAGGCCAGGATGCCAAAGTAGTTTTCATCCTGCTCAGTGCCCTATGCAGTCACACAAATCACTAGCATGTGTGACGACCAACAAGACCAAAGTCACCCGAACTTGTGTTTAAGCTGCCTGTGGAACCTTATGGAAATAGAATGAAGACCCAATTATGGTTATTTAAGTTAAATAGTGATTTATTGAGCTATGTTACAATAAGAACACTATCTTCAAAAAATTCAAAGAGGAAAACAGGACTCAAGATAAAAAACAGTTCCTCACTATAAAGATCCTTAACATTTGTCTGAAGTATCTTTGATATTAGATACCTTTAAGGTTGCAGTTGATGGCAACTTAAAAACTCATGCAGAAGATGGCCAGCAAAAAGGTGGAAGGAAAACATCTCTAGAGTTTATGTGAAGAGGTGGAAACCATGAGGTAAAAAGTAAGACAACACATTCTGAACCTACCTTAAACAGGGCTGAGCAAGTGAAACATGGTAAAAAAGGATTTAACTATCACCTGTGGTTTAATTTTACTTCAGAGTTGAAATGGCACAGAAGATCCCACGTGCTAAGACTCAATACCTAGATGTCCAGATGCTTTAGATGAGCAATAGTCCAGATAATTAACAAGAGTTCCTTCAAGTCATTTAAAAGGGAGTTACAACTTACTCTTACTCACCAGCTAGTATTCTAGCTGTTGTACCAGTACTCCAGTGAAACCAGTTAAACAATTGCCTCCTACAAAAATGAAGAAAAGCATTATGTTGTTCGGGAAAGTAATTTAAAATAAAAATCAAAGAATATTAAAAAATATTTTAAGCAGTAACAATGAAGTGAAAACATCACATTTTGTAACTGAGTGAGTTGAGTACCTTGGTGCATGAGGAGATGGTCTGAAACCTGCCATAAGTGGTTGAAAGATTGTGAGAGCCATCACAGTACAGCCGAGATAGGGATGAAAACCTGCTTGCTAAACATAAGACATTTTTTGTTGAGTATCATATTTATGTAAAGTTACAGGAAAAAAAAATGTTAATTTCATTTAAGCTTATAAAAATTACGGTGGTGGAAAAGTAATGTGCTTAGCCTGGCAGAGATAACAGGACAGAACAAGCTGCTCTGCAGATGGATGGAGATGGTTCTCCCAGGAAGAAGACAGACACTGATTAGTCCGCCCAGGATTTGTCCCACCTTTATGCTGCATTGAGAAATTCTTCCATGTAAACAGCAGACAGCACTAGCTTTAAAGTCTCCTTTAGCTACAGTTGTAAAAGAGACAACATTCTTCTGTGTTGCTAGAATTTGAAGTTTGCCTTCTCAATAACTTTTGCAACAATTCCCTTGACAATAGTTGTAACATTAGAGTCAATGGACTTCTCATTTATTTGGTGCTATTTTTACAATGAAGTTAAAAACAAACCACACACTTACTTTGCTCCAACCTCCTCGGTATATAAAAGGCAAAACAAAAGATATGCTTGTAAGCATGACGGTGGTCAGCATAAGCATACGATGCACCTAGAAAATTGAAGTCTGCTTTTAGAAACTATGACTTTCTTAATACACAATTAAAATACATCTAATGATCTGCAGATAAGGATGTTCTTAGCTGCCTCTTTGGACTTTGCTTTTATTATTCAAGTCTGAATTTCCAATTTGCAGTTATTCCATTCTATAAGACTAAAAAAAGAAAACCACACCAAGTTTGACCTCTTATTTCTTGAATCTAGTAGGTTTAAGTTTTGCTAATAGAAATAGAACATACAGCTAGGGGGAGATTTTGCCCACCTGAAACCACATCTCCTTTCCAAACAGGAATGAATGAGACCAGACAGGTTTGAAGAATCGTGCAACAATGACACCAATACTAACTGCGGTAATCCAAGCAACAAACATTAGTGCTCCTTAAAAAAAAGGAAAAAACACAAGTTAAACATAGGTCATTTAGCTGTATGCTAATACTGCTTCAAAGACCATATAATATTTTAGCCCATGCGTATACCATCAGAATTTACTGGTGATAAGTTTTTAATCACCTGGTTTAGACTACAATTTTATAACATTTATCTTGCTAGAGGTCAGAATCATCCATAAGAAGGATGATTAGACAACACCCTCAGCATGACAGAGCATCTCTGGCTACTTTACCTTTCACATACATCCCTACATACAGTGAGAGATACTGTCTTGTTACCAATTTATACAAGAGAGAATGAGGGGTGACCTTTATTACAGGCTTTCATCAACAGGATGAATGACAGTTCTCTTATGGGCCTAGTTTACAGTCCAGAACTAGGAGAGAAAATTCACTTCAACAGCTCTGGACAATCAGTCGAAGGGTTTCTCATTTCAGACAGATCTAGACCAACAATGCAATGAAAATAAGTGAAACCAGAGAGAAAGGTGCAAAGAGAAACAAGTTCTAAGTAAAATTTAAGAGGAAAGGCAAACACAGATTCATTTTCCTAGGTAAAGAGAATCTTATAACTGTTTTGAAATGGAAAATTATTAATAGCTTAACTGTTTTGACAATCTCAAATCTTGCTACCCAACAGTAAAAATAAAGTGAATGACAAGAAGAGGAAATACATACTCAGCAATAGTGAGGAAAACTCAGTCTCAGCTAATTTTGAACTGGAAGTCAAAGCTGAGAGGTACAACTTACCATGAGCCTTGATGAGTCTTGGGGACCGAGAACCTCCAATATCCTGAGGAACACCTGTGACATTGTACATTCCATTGGTAATTAGAGGCTGACGACGATGTTTGTATATTGGCCCACCTAAACAGTGACAAAGTAGTTTATTTAAAGCAGATGCAAGTCACACTTGTAAAGTCAGCCTATTCCTTATTCATGAATGTAAGCCCCGTTACAACTATGGAACTTAATTATACAAAACCTCTAACGTGCAATATGGTAGGAACTTAACTTGTGAATTAAAGTTTGAAGGTAATCTAAATTGTCTTGCATACTTAATATACAAGAACCTATTCAACCCTCTACAGAGAAAAGCATTCTCCACTACACACAAAATGTGAAGAATAATTTCCATTGATGCTATACTCCATTTTTTAAGAGGTATGGCTAGATCTTAAGAAGCTAACAGTTCTTAGCATCAAGTGCACATGCAACACAACACAAGTATAAGTCGTCTTTAACTTTGAAAATCAAAGCCATGACCCAGATAGCCAGTAAAGATGACTGGACTAAATGCCTCTCTCAAATTTGGAAACTTGTGTCCTTAGGTCAGATACTAATTCTCAGCTAAGGTGTATCTTATGTTACAGTAATTCATTTAGAGTTGTTCAAAGAACAGCAACCACGCAAGTCAAGTTTACCTTCACTAGCTTCCCCATCTGCCAGAAAGATATAATAACTGGCATCTAGATTAAACCTCTCTTTATATGCTGCAAGACGAATACTCCTTCTAAAAGAACACTGAAGAACACCATCGACAAGCCTCCATGACACATCTTCAAGGGCATTCTGTGAAACAGAAGATTTAATACTTAGTCTTTCCAGAAAAATAGGATTCGTTATTGCTTTTAAGGCTACTGTTTGGGCTAATTTCAAATTAGCAAACACAAGCATCATCCTATATCTCAGGTAATGAGATAAAACATTTCTTATGCTAACGCAGCCAAGAGGTCGTTTTCTCCCCTGCAATTCAGATGACCACAGTACAATAGCAGAACATAAAATATAAAAAAGTTCAGTTGGAAGGAAACTACAAAGACAGAGTTCAGCTGCCTGACCACTTCAGGGCTAACCAAAATTTAAAGCATGTTAGGGGCATTATCCAAATGCTTCTTGAACATTGACAGGCATCAACTATCTCACTAGGAAGCCTGTTCCAATGCTTGGTCACCCCCACAGTAAAGAATTTTCTTAACATCTAGTCTGACCCTAGGGGCCGATCATCACAATTTGGGTCAACTGCTTTCAAGATATACATTTATAGTAGATAAATGAACAGTCTTCTCCCATAGACCTGTTTAGCTCTACAAAAACAGCTGGAAGATAAGAATCCAGCACAACCATAAGGAAGCAGGTATAAAGGTAAGAACAGCAATCCTAACAACGATGTACTGTAGAGATCCTGACTTGCTGCTCTTCTGTATTAAAGGCCCTAGTTAAGCAGATACTTCCAGCTTATGTCAAGACTTTTTTTGTGATACCTTCTGCTGTACTAGTACATCAAAAGGGATTTGGAGAGTAATTGGTTTAAAATTAACCCCGTGCAAGTGACTCTTGTCGCTTGCAAAGAAATGACACAGCAATGATCTGAGGAAAGAAGAGTCTTGCATACCAACTTAGAAAGTATGTCAGTAAGTTAATGTAGCAACCTAAGGCTTAGATTTATTACTACAAGTTTTTACAATTCACAGTGATAACCCCCTGCTTCCCTTCTATCCTCTAACCCAAGATACATAGATCACAACCTCAGCCCTAGCAAAAGGGTAGGGTTGCATGAGTAATTTGCACAAAGTTCCTAAATCATGTAAATTCCCACTATGACTTCCTTCCTGGTAAACGTTACCTTCAGAAGTCTAACTTTCATTTTTGAGGAGGAGCCCAATCAATCTCAACTTAAAGAATTCTAAATCCAATTGACTATTTACATTTGCTTTGTAAAATAAAAGCACAAAGCAGTAGCATACCATTCATCACTTCAAACCCACATTTGTGGAATGGTTTAGGTGTTTCCATGCGTACCTCTGAATCCAACACAGGAGGTCTTCGTCCCTTCAGGTATGCAGTGCTTACACTAACATGGTGGTCCTCGTTAATACACAGATATGCATCATCATCACCCTATAAATTTGAGAAAAAGTTATTTCTAGACCAGTAAAGACCTATAATGACAATTTCCAAAAGTCTAGCAAAAGACTCAAATCTCAAGCTGTTAAGCTGTATCCCAGCTTTCAAACACCTCAGTGGTACAGTGGAACCATGTTAAGTCAAACAGTAAGGCATATTATGATTTAACATGTTCCTCCCCCACCTCCAAAGTAACAACCATATTATCATAAGTTTCTTTATTTAAAATTTTACTAAAACAAGAAAGAGATGGATGTTAATGGTATTTTAAAACCCTTTAGTTACAAGTTGTTTTTCATAACTGTAAGTGTACAAATATACTGTTAAGAACAAATTGCTCTTGCAGTAGGAACATGAATAAAAAGCATCTTTGTGCAACACTTTATGGATTTCACATTTTCAGCATTGTCCCTTCACTTTAAAAGCAATTAGAAAAAAGAATCCTTTAACACTTTATAAAGATAGGATTGAGTCACTCTTATATGAACAACGCTGAAATGCAAGTGGTTTTCAGAAAACAGCAATGCAAGTTCTGAGAGGTAGTGTTTTTTTCTTCCTAGGTAACAAAGCAAAATTTATCCAGCCAGGAATTCCAGTCAGCTACTGTGCTATTACTAAGGCTGAATTCAGTGAAAACAGGTATATCCACTGGGAGATTTAATGCAGAAATCCAGTCTCAAGCTAAGACAGCAAGCCTCTCTAAAAAGCCACCTGTGCTTTCTTTCAGCACTACAGGGAAGAAATTTCTTTGTTTTGAATCTAACCCATTTCTCATATGCATGTTTCCTGAAGCATCATTGAAACTCTACCAGGATCACAAAAGTAACCAGAGAAGCAGAAATAGGATACTCACCATCCACTGGTCATAGGACAATGCAAATGACAAGTACCCTTCACTGGCGCCACTCATTTCAATAAGTACCGAACTCTTCTGCAGCTGGAAGGATAAGAAAAGGCACGAAGCACTTCCAGGATCACAGTTTGAAGGATTCCTAATGCAGAACTTCATACTTCCACAACCTGATGCATTAAACTAGAAAACAAATCAAAAATAAGTCATAAACAATGTGAATTCCTCTTGTTTTTCCCTTTGTAATGTACTGTAGAAGAAAGCATACAAGGAACTGGAAAGAAGTGCCATCTACACCCACATACCAATTTCTTAACCCATCCCTATAGTTACCAGATAGGCAGAATTCACTATTATTTTACTTACTAAGGTGTACTTTTATTTAAGTTGAATTTTCATGTCAAAGACAATATAGCAGAATAACCTTAAACAGTAAAAACTTGAAAGAAACTTCCTTCAGTTTAATTTTAGAGAGGTCAAAATCAACTGCAGGATGAGGGCAGGAAGAAGGGAAGAGCTTTATTTCCTTTCTAAAGCAGTAAATCCACTGACAAGCAATGAGACAAGATATGTACTAAAAGTCACAATGTTATTCTGGATCAAGTAGTTATGCTTTCGCAATCCACTGAAATGTCAAGAATCAGTAGTAGAAGTCAGTAACATAGACGTACTCGGAAGTTTTTGAATGTGCAGTTACTGAATAAGTTAGGAGTCAAGACCAGAGTAAGTCTCTTCCCAGGTACACAAAATTTTCATCTGGACTTTAGAAGGCTGATAGAACATTTAAAAACTTAACCCACATGAGGCATGGTAACATTCAACCCACAGAAGTTCAAGCAACTAAACTAACACAACAGGATAGACATCTATGTTCTTAGTCTGATATGTAAGTTACTCCTATCATCTTTCCTTTTCTGTCTAACTGTATCAATGGGACTTATTAAATTTCATTCATCACAAGCATTAGAGATTGGATTATTCAGATTTATAATTACTTACTGGCTTTGTTAAGTAGGAAACTGAATGTGATGTTGATATAGCCTCAGATGTCACATATAAGGGTGTTGTTGGGAATGGTGCATTAGGCTGAGAAACAACAGGACCAGGAATCTTCACCCAGAAAGTCCTGTACTTCTTCACAACTGTGGCTCTTAAAAAATAATACATGCACACTTGCTCAGTACCGTATACATTACCAGTTAAATGTTACTTTAAAAAAGAGCTCCTATAGTTTCTACAACATACTTGCTAGACACCTATGTTTATGCCAGCCCCCACCATTTCTAGCATTTTGAAATAAGAAAGCATTTCAAGGGGGAAAATTAACTTTAAAGCATCCTACTACATGCCCTACTAGATATAAAACACATTCATGTCTCTAGTGTAGTTCATAGCCTCAGAAGGGTGATGTTTTTACACCTTGGCTTTTACCCACTAGTTCCAAAAAAAAAAAAAAGACAGTATAATGGGAGGTTATGTGCACCATTTTGTTAGGTACAAACAAAAAAAATCTTACCACTGCATACCACATATATCAGAATTAAGCAGTTAACTGGAATTACTAAAGAAACCAGTCTCAGAATTCCCTTCTACTCTCCCCTCAAAACAAAAAAAAACAACCAATAACCTCCAAACTTTACATAAAGAACAAATATCTGTATTAATGTAGACTCTGCAGTAAGTGTTGACTTTTGGGACCATTAGTCCAAGTATACTTTTGCTGGTCAGTATTTGTCACAGACAATTGTACATGCTTATTTTATTTGCATTTTAATGTTAAAACTAATACTGGACTTACTTACAGAAATTGTATGTGTTTTGGTGCATTTCCAGGAGCAATCCAATAAACTTTTACATAATTCTTTTTTGCTTTACTTGTGTGACTGACTGCTGAATTCTGAAAATGTACATATTAAGAGTTACACAGACGGTATTCACTAAAGACATTTCATTTAACACATTCATTACATAGGCTGCAGCTAAATTCTGAAGAGATATTGCACTGCTATACTGCACATATTCACTGTAAGCAACTTAAAGTCGACAACTAGCTTTTCCCCAGTCAGTCATGATCCACTCAGATGAAGTCTACCACTGAAATTCATACATACTGCCAAACAAAGCCTAGAAAGGAAAAACTAGAGATCTTTTAGTCCAGAAGACTTCAGTGACAGAAGAGATCCCTGCAGTGTTTATGCAGAAACAGCATCATAACACTTTTTGACACTGAGAACATGAAGGAACAGTGTAATGACTGTATAAAGAGAAGTGGACCAGTATTACAGAGAACAAAAATTAGTGTTCAGGTCAGAGTTACCTGTACAAGATAAACAAATCAGGCATAACACTGAACTAAGTCCTCATCAGAGAGGGCACGAAACATAACCCCATGGCATTGCAGCACTGCATACACATTACAGCATACATTAATTGGGGCAGGTGGTAAAAACAGAGAGAAAAAACATCCAGGAAGATTGAGATACTTTGTCCAGATCAGTTCACATGAGCATGAAGTTCAAGCTGGTTGCTGAAACACTAGTCAGTTCAGATCTCTTGCATGTGAAACACGATGAATTTAAATAAAATGAATATTGAGATTGTAATCTAACCTGTTACTAAGGCAGCTCCACTAACACTAATTGACACAGCTACACTAAGTATAATGGCCTATTCTAGTGTTTGCTTTCTGTCAATTATTGTGGAAGGTTTCCTTGCTGAGACATTATGTCCTTAACAAGCATGACAAACTGTTACTCTCTTCTCCAAAGTAAATAGAGCTTGTCTTCTTTCTAAGAAGTACAATAAGCATGTATGCAGTAGAACATATCCATTGTTCACTAATTATGACTGCTGTATACAGTAGTCAGTAGTCTTCTACCACCAGGAGCATTTAAATAGTTTATAAGAATAGACAAATAAAATTGCAGTAAGCCATGCCTCTATGCTGCAAGTTATAGCAATTTCCTGGGAGACTTACTGAGCTCAAAAATTATATAGCTTTGTACTAGACTACATCTGTAATGGGGCAGAACAAACACCCCAGTGCCCGATGTCCCATTTTAAGAAACCAGATTATACCTTGGTACGGCCACATGTCAGAAGCTGAGAATGTCTCCGGTCAACTAATATAAAGTAACCAACCGCAGGGCTATCCAAGTGTTCTGCATCCCGGGCTTGTATGAAAAATCCTTCAAAATCTGGTCCAGACAGGTGAACTGTAGCAATAATGAAAATAAAAGGAAGTTGAACATTCTCCAGAGGACAAATGAAGTGCCTCAGCAACGACCACTAGAAGCTCATTTTCCAAGCACCAAGTGGTTGCTGAAGGGATGGCCTGAACAACACAACTTTTTAAATAGATCTGCTGTATCTACCCAAGTAAATACATGCTGCAACACAAAGAAACAGTAAGTTAAACTCTTCAGTTATAACTGACACAATACCTTCTATAGTGTCCCCAGGTTTAAATTCAGTCCAATTAACTGTAATGATGTGCACAGGTGAAGGTTGTGGTGAGCTACCATGACAGGGTATCATGCTCATGCAGGCTTCTCTTACTCTCCCATTTGGATATCCATTCACAGATACATAGAAGCAAATAAGCATCCAAAAACCAGAAGCCAGGCCAGGCAGCTCCATCTGAATAAAGTATGAGAGTTACAGGCAATTAAATACCACAAACATTTACATTGCAGGTCACCATTCATTCTTAGAACATGTTGAATACTAAATTTTAGAAGCACATTGAAAACAAAAGCCTGCATGAGAAAACACCGTTCCCATCTTCAGTAGCTACAATTCGTAAGTGGTTGTGATAGCTACCAGACTTTGCAAGGACTTTCACAGATTGTGTTTCGGGCCATTTATATGGTCAAGAGTATAAGTACGGATCCCTTGATCCACCAGATGGACATTTACATCATCTTTTAAAATTTCTTTTATTTACAGCTCTCCCACTCTCTTAAAAAAAATCCAAGTCCCTTAAACACATCTACAGGACAGATGGATCTTAAAACATTTTAATTGATGTATAAAGATCCACAGTACTGAAAAAATACCAAGCTAACACCATTCCCACTCATTTATTCATCATAGCTCCAAACTGCGCATTATTAGGACTGCCAACATGAGTTTCCACAACTCGTGTCTATGTCTTCACTTATGACAAAGAACTCCCAGGTGACAAGTTCTCCTTTCTGCAGGGAGACTGTGGTTACCAGATGTCAGAAATAGATTTTATACATGTAAAAGAGGATTTGGTATAAAAGGTTAAACAGAAATATGTTTGTTTAAGACAAACACAGGAGTTCCTTAGAACTTCTCCTTTTCAGTATTGGACCTCCAGATAATTAGTTCAACAATATAATTGCTTGCTATAATCTCTAAGGGAACAGGAGACATGAAAAGCCATGTGAGGTAGTAGGACTGACCAGCCTAATACAGTTATAAGAACCCCCTAAATTTCAGCATTCATCATATAATAATTTGTTCTGAAACAATGCTGTTTTCAAGAAAGCTGTGGTAATTCTTTTGTTGTTCTGCAGCATGCAGGGTTTACAGTTGCACCCAGTATTTGCAGAAAGTCTTAGCCAACAAGAAAAAGCACTTGTATGTCCAAAGGGGCTGGGAGAACTAAGATACCATCCTTCCAATCCTTAGACAAAAAAAAATTTATCAGCTCTAGAGGAACATGGACCAGGCAAATAAGTCTGCTTTCTGTCCATTCTGCACTAAGTGATAAGAAACACCAGGTTAAGAAGTTCCCTGATAGCACGCATGGTTGTGAAGATAAGCAAGACACAGAGATGTTTCAGACTCAACTCTGATATCTACAGGCAGTCAAACAGAAACCTGACATATCATTAGTCTTACACACTCTTAAGAGTAATCATTATTAACTTTTCTAAAGTCCTCATACATGCAGTGCTAAACATCCAAAAAATCCAGGGCAATGCTACATTCATCTTTCAATGTAAGAGCTCCTTCTCAACTTCATACCAGTAAACAAAATCTAGGGGATGGTGATCAAACATTTCAGGAACTAGAACAAAAAGATCACCACTCAAATCCTCCTCCAAACACCCAAGATAAAAATACGATAGTATCTATAACTTCTAGTTAGTCAATGTTTTCTTTTAGTTCCAGTATCCCCCCAAGCTATCACAAATCTACAGCAATGTGATTTTATTTATAAGTTAAAGAAGTCTATAGGAAGCTAAAAACTAAGCTTCTGTACAATAGTGGTATTAAAGTAGCTTATATGTACAAGAGAAATCTTCAAAACACATTGCTGCTAGAATAGATAAGACTACATATCACAGAAAAAAAAAAATAGGTTTGCATTCTAGTTTAAGTAGCAGAGGATGTGGTAGGGATTTAAAGTGAAACAAGTTCTGCAGCAGACTCACTCAACTCAAAAGCTGGCAGAAAAGAAAAAATAAGTGGAGGAAAAGGACAAAATGCCAAAACCTGAGAAAAGTACTGTACTGAAAAACAGTATTTTTTTTTAATAGGGGTAACTATAGAGGAACAATCTTCTCTATACACTTTCAAGAATCCAAGTGAGATCTTACAAAGAATAGTACCTTCCAGATTAGAATATTGCTTTAAACAACAGTTATTCAGTTTTCCCCGTTAACCTGGAAATATATTCTAGCACTCCCCATTTTCTACCTACACAGCTAAAGAGGCAGAAAGACAGGAAGCACTCAGCACACTCATAACACCAATCATTCTGCTGTTAAAGATCCTCTCTGTATGTTTTCAGAAAACATCTCACAAACTAATTATAGACCAAACAGTATAAAAGGTCACAGTTCTAGAGAAATCAAGCTTTAAGAGATTATTCCTTAACTAGCTTCTTCAGATTGAAGAACTCTGGACTTTAATTCCAATACCATAGCAAAAACCTCTTTCATAACACGCAATCCTTTCCATAACCTAATATTTAAGGTAATAGTTTAGGAAAGCAAAAAAAAGAGTACTAGAAAGTACTCATTACAGACAGGTTGGGTTCAGGAAAGCTGAAGTGTAACGTGAATCATGCTTAACTTCATTATGAAAGAATAAGTGCCTTTTAAAGAATAAAGTAAAAACCAAAATAAGCTCCCCACCTTGTGTCAAAAAGAACCTGAGAGGCTGATCAAAACTATCTTAGAGAACTCATTCATCCAGTTATTCTACTCCTCCCATAAACAGAGCTGAAATTAAAAAATGTTCTAATAAAGGTGAATCAGCAGATGTCAGCTTGATTGTATTCTCTAGAAAAGTGAATAAAAAATCTGACTGAAAGTGAACTACGTGAAACCCTTAAATCACTAAGTGTGGCCATGAAACCTAGATTCAAAATGAGAATCTGATTCTGTTAACTCAAGTTTTGAGGCATGCAAACAGCGGAATGGTCCGTTCTTACCTACTGCATTTTAAAATACTGTTTCCACTCTAAGTTATTATAGCTTGTTGATTTGAGAACCTTTGGTCATAGTGACTTATTTACAAACCTTTGAAATACAACTCCTTGACAAATAGATACTATAGCATATCACATCATTACTATATGGAAGTTATCCAAACCACTATGTTTTGTACCTTTATTTTCAAATAAAAATATTCCAACACCCAACAGTTCGAAGCATGACTACAAACATATTCCCTCCTTCACACCCTCCCGCTTCAGTATAACAACTCACCCCCTCACCCTGCCCTGGGAGGGAAGGCACAAAAGGAGAACTACATTACCATTAAGAAGGGGCTCAAATAATGAGAATGTCAGCTACTGATTATTTCATACAGAACTTGATTATAACTGTAAAATCCAATTTCATGCAGGGATCAGTCACTATTAAGAACTGAAAGACAACATATGAAGTGACAGTGCTGGCTGAATTTGAACTGGAGTTTCAGTGAAGCATCACTTGAGCTACCACGTGTTACTTGGCATTTGTTGGACAGGTCAGAACCCAAGAGAAAGAGCTTCTAGTGAGAGCACTCTTTTGGGGAACCTACACTACATATAAGTCACAAGGAATTTGGGGGAAAGTCACTTAGAAGAATCAGAATGCAGTCCTAAAGGCATGGCCCGTTACTCCAACAGTAGTGGGATGTGGGTTGCAGGTCAGTTATTTTTAATAACATGTAGCTCACTGAAAACCTACAAAAGATAGTCCTGAAAGAGTGAGCTAGAAGCCACCTTTCAGCTAGCAGAAAACTTGTGATGGGCTTGAACTTTAACTATTAGAGATGTTCTTGTCAAAGTAATTGTCTTTGGCTTTACCTCAAGAGACTGCCTGGAAAGACCGATTGCAAAGAGAAAGACAGGTTTGTTTAACAGCATCTACCAGCTTCTGTAAAGCAACAAGTGTAGCTGTGTTATCTTGACAGAACATCTGAAATTTACCATCTCATTCATGCAGGAGTCACCTCCTTCTCCTTTACGGAAAAAGAAGGGAAAGATTGGAAGCAAGTGGAAGAATTGAGAGTTATAATTGTAGAAACAGATTTTGAAAGAGCCAGAACCAACCATACAGTAAGCTACAAATAAGACTGAAAATTTGCAGTGGGTCACACGGCTTTGACTAGTAACTGGATTGCTAGGAGGGTTAGCCAGCCAGGCTGCATGTAAAGCACGGGAGGAAATTCAACTGTCTTTTAGGTGGACAACTTTAACACTGTCAAACTTCAAAGACCAAAAGCAGTTGTATATTTTCTCTCCCAAGAAGGGGGAAAGAGAGAAGTCCTGGTTACCTGCCTTCAGCTGGCTAATTTAGTAGCCTAATTTAGATATTTGCTGTGTGGCTTCAGAATCAACAAAACAACTGAAGAATTAAAACTAGAGAGATATATCTCATTTTTGCACTTACCTACAAAGAGAAATTTATAAATACACACTATCTGTAAGCTTTTTTTTTTTTCCCTGTTATCAGCATGTTCCTGAGGACAACAGAGGCGAAGAGAAGGTCCATACTAAATTTGTACTTTTTTTTTTTTAATATCTATTCCTTCCTGTGTTTAAAAGGCTTCTAGTCCCTGCAGGTAGTGTCAGGAAAGCAAGCCCTAGCAGTCTAGTTCCTCAAACACATAATGCCCACGCACAAAGGATCTCTTCACAGAAGTTGTCTTTGAGCTATTTGACAGAACTTCACTAGCTGCATAGCATGAAACCTAAAACTAGTTTCAGAGAGAGAGAGAGGATGGGCAAGACAAACATATTGCCAAGCAAGAGGTACAGAAAACATCATGGCCAAAACTTTTCTCCTGAACACCACAAGAGAAGAGGGCAAGCAGGAAAGGAAGAAGCTGTCTAAAGCAAAATAAGCTGTATGAACAGGTGTCTGCCCACATGATACTGTGCTGTGTCTCTTTAGAAACGCACTTGTACAAAGCAGAAAGCCTTGCTATTCAAGAGTCAATTTCCCTTTAAGAAAGGGAGCATGGGTCAATTTCTCCTGCTCCTTTGAAAGTTACCATATCAGATTATCCGGTTTTTGCCCTTACTTATGCGGCTAGCGTTCACATTCACAATAATTCATTATCCTTTCAAAATTAAGAAGAAAAAACACACAACCACAAAATGACAAAACATGTACACCTCAGCCTGTTGGTCTTCCTACTCTGACAACTTTGAAAGATAACTTTAAGACTTCTGGTTTAACTTTCTTCACGTTTAACTTTAAGCACGTTTAACTTTAAGCCAGTCCTTCTGTTACATTGACAGAAGTTCAAATAAAATTGCCATTAGCTTTCTACTCACAGTAAGAAAGCTTACAGGTACATCATAACTTCTGTTTGGTTCACATCTCACAATATTAACCTTTATCACATGCAGGATCAGAGGAAGTTCTTCTGCAACTAGAAACAGGACCCAGACACTAAAAAAGGAAATATTTATGAGTGTTCTTTACCTCAGGCAAACATTTTTTTTGTTCCATCCCTAGCTAAGCCCACAAGACCCTAGATTTCAGATGAAATGCATGAAGTTATCATGAAGCACTGACCCCACAGCTTTATTTGCTTCGAACTTCCACATACCTCACAACAGCTTTGCATTGTCATTACTTTAATTACCTTCTGATGCAGTTAAAGGAAAAAAAAAAAAAAAGGAAAGAAAAAATTTTGATACCTTATTACTCTAAGCATAAATTGTTATAAATTTACAGTATGATTTTAAAGCTTATTATATCAAAGAGATGTTTTCTTTCAGAAGAAGAATAAAGAAGTCTTAAAGAGGAATTTAAGCTTTTTTTTTTCCCACGCTCCCTCATATTCACCAAGAATGAGCAAGAGGCAAGGATTTCACCCTGTTTGGTGATTGATTTTGATTATTTAGTTTTATATGGGACAACCACTCTGCATACAAACTGTTAGGGCCCCAACCCTGCAAGCTTGTAAGTATGCAAAGAACCCTTTAAGGTGCATACTGTCCTAAAAAGTAGCATAAGTTTAGTTACACTCAACAAACAATTTCAACTACATCATCAACTGCAGCAGTTACCATGGGGTTACCTCCTATGAATACTAACAAAGAAATAACATAAGAAAATACTCTTATAGCATTAAGAAGCAAGGAACATGCCAGGAGCACATGAGCAGTGTGACTTTCAGATGCAATAACCCTGCATTTACCTTTAGAATCTTTTCTAGTATTTAAAAAGATATTAGGGCAAAAACAGGTCAGAGTTCTGTCTAAAGCACTTCAGAAGCGCTTACATTAACGGCAGCAGTGAAGAGGTGCTCAGAAGGGCCCCCCAGCTTTCAGTTTGCTTCACGATTGCTGCCGACTGGAAAGCACGAGCAGCTTCCAGGAAGTTTGCTGTAGCCGCGCTCCCTGGTGCCGGTTAAATCACAACCCCCAGCAGCCCCATGACCCCTCCGTCCCCCCGGCCACCCCTCACCTGCCTGCTCGACCCCCGCCGCCACACCGGGCGCTCTTCTGGTAGCGGCGCCGGGCAGGGCGGGCACCGGGGGCGGCAGCGGGGGCGGCACCGGCAGCGGGGGCGGCGCCCAGGGGCCAGGCCGGGCCGGGGGCAGCTGCACCGGGGTCTCTGCGGCGTGCGGGTGGCCGAGGTGTTGCGGGGTATCTGGGGCCTGCAGCCAGTCCTGCCTCGCGGGTTTGACTGAGACCTCGCCCTTGGAAAAGCTCCGCTGAGCCGAGCTTGTTGGCGCTGCTGGGTATAAGCCGCAGCCTGTTCGCGCGGGTGTGCTTTGCTGCCATAAAGGCGTTCATAGGGTGGAAAACCCTGCTTACAGGCCCGGCAACAGTCAAGCTCCAAGTTTATGCAGGCTACACTAGGAACTCATATCTAAATTTTTTTGAAGATCTGATTTTAGGGTCTTGACCCATTGACATAACAAGGTCTATACCTCTGAAACACTGTTAGAAATATAAACTATATGGAAGTCTGCAGATCTGCAAGGAGGGATGAAAATGCAAGCTACAATGCTGTTGGAAACTACAGAGAATTTAGAAAAATATATTAGCTTATATGCGAAAGGTAAAGTAGGTAAGGAAAGGAATGCTGCTTTGCATCTCATTTTGTATTACTTAGCCAGGCGTTAGCTACTGCGAAAGAGCTATAAAGCAAGAAAAGTAAGAGACAACAATTATTGTCTTTAACTAGTGAGTACAAGTACCTCTATCCTCCTCCACAGACAGTCACCAATCTGTCTGGAAGGATTCTTTTCAAATATATAAGTCTCTCTATTGAGAGAAAAAAAAAATCAATAGTTATGCAGACTTAATGAATATATTTTTATGACAGAATACTGCATGTTAATTTGTTCTTAAGTATCAATAGTCAAGTAGTATTAAGGAAATAAAATGCATTAGGATATGTGAACTATAAAAAGCCCACGGATTTATCTTCTTTGTAAAATGTACTGCAGTTATAGCTGTGTTAACGTGCCCGTAACAATGCTACACTTATTGCAAAGCAGAAGTTTCTACCCTAACCATATTATCCGTTAGAGACACAGAGGGCTGGCAGTTGGTTTTTAATCTTACTGCAAGCCTGAAGAGAGATAAAGTTGTATAATCTGCTATTGAACTACACCAGAGGATGACTATGGCAAGTGGCAAATGAGTTCCTTTGTTCTGTGCCCTGGAACATATCATCAAATATAAAAAGAAGTTGATGACTTTTTTTTTGCATGGTTTCTGGCAAGGCCATAAGGAAGTAGCTGAAAGCTTATAATTTTGAGAACAACAGCAATTTTACAAAGCAGACTGCATGCCGAGTATTTCAAGGGGAATTTGTGTTGCTTAAGAACTGAGGAAACAAGTAAAACATATAATTTTGGAAATTAAATAGTATGCAGTCCAATATTGGCATGTACTGATAGCTGTGCTATTTTTTCAAGCCCAAAGGAATATGGAAAACAGTAAGCCATTGCAGCTAGTTCTGAACAGGCCCCATGTTGTTATGTGGTTCCTTGTAACCAAATTTCCTCCTGGCTGGTAAGCAAACTATACAGCAAAACTGTGGAATTCTGTAAGGTCAGCTCTTGCTCAAGTGCCATATATGTGCACTAGGCAAATGATTTCTCTGTGTTACTGGTGAAATTACCAATGCAAGACAGCACTTGAGTTCAAATCAAGAGATTTTCAAGTTTTTCGGCTTTACTAGCTTAGTTAATAACTATTAATAAGTAATAATTAATAAGTAATAATAAGGGAAATAATGACAATAACATTATCTTAGGAAGAATTTTTCCTACAGTGCAATTTTCACATGCTTTTCTTTCTTTCCTTTTTTTTTTTTTTTTTTCCCCACTGAGAAGGGAATCTCGAGTCATGGAAACAATCCTGATCATTTATAAGGAAATAAACAGTGGTAAAAGTCACAATGTAGGATGAAATATTTTTCTCCATACTTAATTAATTCTTTTTCCTTGAGCTCTGACACTATTTAAAACTTGCCAGTTTTATCAACTGATTTTACCTTTGGCCTCAAGAAATACTCTTTTTATGTATTTTTTCCTTTGGTCTTTCTTTCTATCTGGTAATCAGGCTTCCCTATTTTCACTCATTTTAAATGTTTCACATTACATACAACAAATAACACTGGGAAATGTATTTAACAAAAATATTTGTTTACCCAGAGGTAAAAGTGAAATTTACTGCTTTTAGTCAATTACACTAAATAGCCACCTGGTGGCATTAGCCACTAAGTAAAATAAGGTTTTCTACTCACACTACACAGAAACCTACTTTGTTTTTGTGTCTATTCTGATTCATCAACAGCTGAAGCACACTTGTTAGATACTGTCTACCAAAATGAGCACCTACTTTGACTTAAAGAGAATTTAAATACAAAAATATTCCCTTGCTTATCTGAAATGAATTAATTGTGGTTGCCAATATCAATTTGAGCCAGGTCTGTGCAGGTGTTATGATGCAATAGCAACCTGCCACTTTACCGAAAGTCCATGCTTAACTCAAAGCACATCATAATTAAATCAGTTGATAAAGGGCTGTAGTAAAATCATTTTACCCATTTCATGAGGTGTGGGCCATAACATTATATGAAGCAAACTACTGAAGTTTTCTGACAAAAGTACTGAAATATTAACCTAATTGAGTTTTCTATGTTTTCATCATTTCTGTGGTGTTGTTTTTTGTTTTGTTTTGTTTGTTTGTTTGTTTTAATTATTAATTTCACTGTACCTGAGATCCTATTATCCCATTTCACAGGGCACAACGAGCTTGCTAGCAAAAGCTCTAACCAACAACTGCCTCAGTTTAACGCACTTAAAACCGGATTACATGGAACTGCCAGATGAATTGAAACCTAGTATAATGCTCTCCCATACACTGACAAGTTTTTTTGCTACCCAATCTCAGTTCCACCTCAAGTTCCACTTGACAAAACATTATTACAGTTACTTTAGGAATAGGATCTCTGAAGTCTTAGATCTCAACATATCTCACTGGTGTTAACTGGAATGATTTACAGTAAAATAAAAATGCTGGTAGTGATTCAGTAATCAGGTTTAATATGTCCTACATGTAAAACAAAAATTAGTCTGGTCACCCCATTCTCATAAGACCATTAATATCAAATTTATGTGAAGCTCTTATCAAAAGCACAGTAAAATGTATCTTAAAGTCAGTGAAAAAACTATATTAATAATAATAAAATTATATTTGGACTTCTTTAAGATATATGCATTGAATTTTGTGATTTTCTATTTAAATATATATATATTATCAGTGTAATGTTACACACAAGTTGAAGCAGAAAACTTGTTTTTTTGAAGCCAATGAGTAGAAGAGTGGCAAAGCTAGGATTAAAAACAAGACAAAAAATGTTTCAGCAGTCCAAAAATTCACGATGACACTAAGTTCATCTCTGAAAGGTCAAACCAATACTGCCAAATAACTAGAGTAAAGGGCATTTACAGGTTCAGTAAGAACAAACTGCAGAGGCTAGTGCCCTAGCCCCTTCATCTCATATGAATTCTTACTTATAAAAATATATTTTTTTTTCACCCTACTGTTTATTCCCTGCCTATCAGGCTATTGCAATCTGTTTAGTTATTTAGAAGGGATTTAAACAAAGAAAGAGATAAAATGGTCTGGAGGTGACCAGCTGAATGTTCTGGCCAACACTTTCTCTCAATACTAGATTCTAAAGTCCAAGGCCACATGTAAATTCCAGCTGGGCATGTAATGTGTTTAAGAACAACACTTGTTTTCAGCCACTGCATGGCAAAGATCCAACTCACAGAAAAGGCTGCAATCTAACCAAATTGCAAAGATAAACTTTTAAAGAAACAGAGCTTTCTTTCAAAATCAGGTTTGCATTTCTGAAGGAGATCTCCCCATTAGAAGAAAACAGCTAGCCCTAAGATTCAACTCCTTTGAAACTTCCTGTTGTTTGAATCATCATATAGTGTTAATTCATGAATTTACAGGTCAGAAGTGTGGGGCATTGAGAAAAACTGTGCTATCACTTTAAATTGTATAAAGTCAAATATTTCCTGCACGCAGGCCAAAAGAATCTGCTTATAATTTTAGCCTGAAGTTCAGTTAAGTTCTCTCTGTGTTAATTTGCCTTTACTGTTGTTATTGGAAGCTATTCTGATATTTAAAAAGAAAAAAAATACTGTCATGCAAGTACTCTACTTTGCTACTCTTTGCAGTCAATCTTTAAAGTAACCATGAGCAATATGACTTAAGTGTGATCTCACATCTAGCAAATAGGCCACCCAAAGCATATTGAGGCCACTGCTAGGATAAGTATTCTGTAATACTGGGGTGCAAAACAGAAGGCAGGAAGGGAGGGAATACCAGGAAGATGTATATAAAAGAACTGAAATATTCTGCTATGAATATGTTTGAAAAAGCTGGAAAATTATTTCCTGATCAATGGCATTGATCCACTGTTATTTTGAAGCTACTATTGGTCTTTTCCTGCTGTGGTGTGTCGTATCACACACACAGAAACTGCAAACTGAAGATGAAACAGCACTGTGAAATTCACCATTTAGATGCCAGTGTAACAAATACTATTCATGACTGCTGTTAACTGTGTCCTATGTGATATTTGCAATGCTAAATGGTAGCACTTGCACCTTGATCTTTTGGTGGTGTGATTCCCATGTGCAGAAAGCTGGTTTAATTTACTACTGCTGAAGTAACACAGGCCCAAAATCTTTGAGAGATGTGACAGCATGTCAGGTGATATGGATGGAGAAAGGATTAGGGCAGTCTGTTCTGCTTTCCTGATTAAACTTCATCAAGGGATCTGATATATTCATTCAGTAAATTTGTAATAGTCCTTTTTTATCATATTGAATTGAAAGTTAATGAAATTATACTGTTCTAATTATTAAGTGATTTAATAATACTTAATGAACATCTTTGCTCTGTATCACATCAAGTCCTTCATTTAGACTGTTGATGTCTGTTCTAGCTACCGTGATAAACGTTGGTCAAAATAACTGCTTTAGGGTTTGGAATCAGGAGGCTCTATGTTTGGTTTCCTACTGATTTTTGTCATGTGAAACTTAACAATCCTTTAACATAAACTTGGATATATCTCAAAAACTGTCTGAATGGATATGCTAGCAGAGACATGTCAGTGCTGACCTAGTAGCTAGAGTAAGGTGAGTTTCCCTGCTCACAGTGGAAATTCAAGTACGGAAAACAGAAGCCACATTTGGAAATTTAGTAGCACTGGTGAAATTGCATGCACGAATACCCTTCTAGTTTAAAATATTTTTCACAAGCGCATACTTTAAGGTAACTATTTATCCAAGGGACTCGGTTACATGGGTATTATTTTTTCTTCCTGTCTTAGAACTGTTCACTGCTTAAGCAGCTTACAAGACTTCTAAATCCTTCTCTGTTTTCAGCATGCGCCAGGCCACTAGCTAGCCTGGAGGAAAAGGCACTGGTGCAAGGCTCTGTGGCAGCACAACTGCTAAGTCATTTCTGGATACTGAAGCCTGCTGAGGACCATAGCAAATATACAGTCCAGATCTCTTTCAGTTACTGTTGACTTTGTTCCTGTAATTCCCGTACCTGTTGGAACTTCTTTTATTTCCTTGCTAGGACACTTCCAATTCAGAGAAAACAGGTAGTGTACTGACAGAGCTGGGCTTCTGTTGAGCACAAGTCTGTCCTGTATATGAAGCATGCAGGTTTAGCAAGCTGGGTAAGGAATAAGGAGGCTGGGAAGCGCAAAGACGAAGGGAGAATCCCATTGGGCACCCTGGAAATATCCACGTGAAACAATCCAGACTGAATCATCCACTCACACAGTTCTCTTAACAGGGTTGGGAGAACATGCAGGGGGAGCTTTTCTGAATAATTTTCCCTCAGCCTGTCTAGGGAAAGCCTGGGGCATAAAACTTGATATTTTCACTTACACTGTGAAAACCTTTTTCAACGGTATCAAAAATGTTAGCTGTAATGAGGAAAAAAAGATGCCTTAGAATTTTCTGTGGGAGGAGTGGGGGGGGGGGGGGGGGGGGGAATTACCTACTAAAAGATAACAAACTGAGTTTGAAATGGTTGGAATTGTTTCCAGAAACATCAAAGCCCTTCAGCTGTCCCTAAATGCATCTTAACTGGATGAACACGTTGCAGCAAGACACAGCTATAGGGTGCATGGGATGACTGGAAGTAAATGGTTAAGTCTAAATTGCTTTGTGGTCTTCTCATAGTTCCACAAATATACTACCTTGGGAGGGAATGATAAACTGTGTAACACAGTGACTGTAAATTGAGAAGCAAAAACGTTTCTTATAGAGTTCTAGGCCACAAAAATAGACTGACCTTCTGAAGCTGCAAGTCTGACCTTTACTGTGGGAGCAGCTAACGGCTGCTGTGGCGGGAGGCCTGAGGCAACGGCTGCAGGTACTGCGGGTACTGCAGCGCGCAGCCATGGCAAGGACAGCGTCCTTCAAAGTCAGGGTGCTCTTTTTTAAAACCAGCACCTCACACCTCGGCTATAGAAAGCCGGTGGTTGCGGGTGCCCGAGCCCCTGTGGCGAACAGACCCTGCGCGGGCACCACCCTTTAGCAGGGGGCTCAGCCCAGCCGCAGTCCCACAGCGCTAGGGATGGAGCCGACCCTCAGTGACCCGCTCGGATGGGCCAGGCTTGGCCGCGCCCCCAGGGAGGGCCCTTGGCTCTCGCGGGAGCTCGGCCGGCGCCGCCCGAGCCGATGAAGTTTATTTGTAAAACAGCGCAAAAACGGCAGGACCAGGAAGGGTTCTGCGGGGTCTGTCGCCGCTGTTGGCGAGTGTGCGAGTGACGTCTGTCCGCCCGGGGCCGCTCCTGCCCCGGCTCCTCTCAGCCTCGGCAGCCGCCGCCGCGGTCCCGCCCGTGAGTATGGCGGCCACGGGGCCCGGCGGCAGTGGGCGAGCAGGGAGAGTGACGGGGTGACAGAGTGACAGAGTGACAGGGCGACGGGATGACAGGTGTCAGGCGTGCCCCTCCCGGGGGCGGCTCGGGGCCGGGAGCTGCTCCGGGGTGCTGCTGCCGCCGGCCGGGGGAGGGCTGAAGGCTTCCTGCCGCCCTCCTCCTCTTCCCCTTTCGCCCCATCCCCGCTCTCCCCGGGGCTGCGGAAGATGTAAGCGGCACCGGCGGCGTGAGGCGCTCCCGAGCGGCCGCCTGCTTCCCGGGCCGCCGCTGACGGGTTGGCTTCGTGTGTGTGTTCCTCCCGGCAGGGCGAGCCTCCCCCGGGCCGCAGCGAGCCACCCGCCGCCGGAGGAGCGGCAGGCAGCCGGCAGCAGCCATGCCGAGCGGTAAGGAGACGCGGCTGCTGTACCTCAACGAGATGGAGAAGCTGGACAAGACCCTCTTCAGGCTGGAGCAAGGTGGGTCGGGGTCGGCTGAGGGCAGCTCGCCAGCAGCTCTCCGCCTTCCTCGGGCAGAGAGAGGGAGGGGGGTCAGCCTGTGGTCGTGGTTGGGGGGCTGTTGGTTTGGTTTTATTTTTCCCGTTCTTTTAATATGAAACAATTTCTGGTACGGTTGCTTCCACTGTGGAGCTCTGAGGGCTCCGGTCATGGTTCACAAAACTCGAGAAATGAAGAGCAGCTGGGAGCTGTTAGTCTTCGTGTGAGGCATTTTTTACAGTCTGTGCAGGACAGAGCTTCTCTCTGTGTAACCGTGCCATGCTAACCTAAAAAAGTCCTCTTAAGTCAAACTCTGAAGTATTAATCTGCAACATGTTATGTAACACCCCATCTTTAATAAAATAGCTTTGAAATATAACGATGACACTAACTTCTTGGGAAGTCTGAGGTAACATTTCAGAATGCAGGGTCCCCAGCTCTTCCTAAATCTTCTTATCGTGCCTGTCAGATTTCTTATAGCTGTGCTATATTGGTATTGTGCCTGCATAGTAATAAGAACTTGATATTGTTTCTCTTTGAAAGTGTTCTTAAGTCTGTTTGCCAAAAAAAAAAAAACAAAACCTAGAACTGGGCCGCTATTATGCTGGTCATTAAATTCAGGCTAAAATTAAAGCCACTCTATTTAGAAATCATTTTTAACAATGCAGCAATATTTATTGCTCATAAATCTTTTTTGTTTTTTATTACTTGGTGTTGTTGACCCAGGAAGCTGATGTCAAAGTGGTTTAGTAGAGGAGCAAGATTTTGTTTCATGAGAATAAAAATTCTCTTCAAGTATATTGATTTCAAAATTTTCTAGCAATGTAATCTAGAAAAATGCCATTAGTGAATAAGTGCAGAGTTGACCCTAACCTCCATTACTAACTCTTCCTCCCAGTTCTGTAAATTTTATTGGAAGGAGTTGGACAGAAGTGCGTGGCTATCAGACATTCAAAATGTCTCTGCTGATGGCAGTCTCTGAGAGGGCATAGCTAATTTTGAGCGCAGCATTCTTGATATCAGTATAACTGTTACAGGAAATAAGATATCGATGGCATATATCCCTGTGCTCTAATTTTAGTAATCACTGTAATAAAATGTCAGGACATTACTGTTGAGAGTGTAGTTAACCTTTCAGAAGTGATTTTTTTAATGTAAGGATTTTTTTTTTAATCAAATGAGCTTCATTTTACCTGGCAGACATTCAGATGCTAAAACCACTATTGTACCTGAAGTTTTTGGGGTAGTTGTGATTATGTTAATAAGAGAAGCTGTAAGCTTGGTGAGACTTTCGTTTAAATGTACTCAGACATTGAGATCTGATTAATATCAGATCAGAGTTGCTGGGGTTCTATTTCATGAGCAAGCATGAGTGTTATGTTGTTGTTTGTTCATGTGGTTTTTTTCCTCCAATTCAAGATGCTAGAACTTGCCACTGTTCAATTTTTTTTAGACTTTATAATTAATTATGGGTGTATTAATAATTTTGTCTCTGTACAAATATTTGGGTTTCTTTTGCTTAAAATTCTAATTATGTAGACTATTAGGACTAGTAGCTGTGTTACTACAGTCAGCTGCATGACTAGTGTGTAACTTAGTAAAAGCCATTGTGCAAGCACTTAGACCTCTTTCAGTCATTTGAAGGGGCTCTGTAATTAGCCAGGTACCTGATGGAGGCTCTCATACCTGCAAGCAAAAACATATTCTGAAGCCTCTTGACAACACTGATTTCTTCATATCCAGCTTAGCAAACTACAGTATAATTTTAGGTCCAAATATTTTTAACTTAATTGTATTCTCTCTGTCATGGGTATCTTTAGTCTGAGTACTGCTCTTTCTGATGTGTGTGTGAGCTGCAGCACGTATACAAAGCTCCCCTTGACTTGCTGAGCTCTCAGTTTAACAGTCTGTACCCTGTAGATTACACACAAGTATACGTCATTTTGCACTTGAAAGCATAAGGAATTTAGGATTAAGTGAACTTTAAATGGAGAATGGATTTGAATGGATTTGAAATATTTTGTTTTCAAATTTGTTCCTTTTTTTTTTCTAGATATTTTCATGGATCAGCTTAATATATAGACTTGGTAAATTTAAGATTTACCTTTTAGATTTTTTAACAATACTACATATAACAAAATCTGCATAAAAATATGTGTAGTCTAATGACCATGATCTTCTGCTGTATTTTGTTTCCTAGACTTTTTATATATCAAAGCAGAACAAATTGGAAAGGTACCATATAAGTAAAGGGAAAAAGACTTATGTGAAGTATGCAAGGAAAAAGGTTTGGAAAGTAGGGAGAAAAGATGACCATTTGGCAAAAGGTCTTGGTAGATATATTGGTATATTTTCTTCTTAACATAATACCAGATTATAATTTTTTATTACAGAGTAGAAATAGATAGTACTCCTGATGAGATGTCTGTGTTTTTGTTTTTTTTTCCTTGAGGGTTTGAACTACAGTTCCGATTGGGCCCAACTCTTCAAGGAAAGCATGTTACCGTGTGCACTAATTATCCAGCTTCTGGAGAATTATTTGATCGCCACAAGTTCAGGACATTATCATGGCACAATCCCACAGGAAAAGAAGATGACTCTGACAAATATTGCAAGTTAGATCTCCAAATTTCTGGGTCATATCAATACTATTTCAGTCTTGGGTAAGTGAAGCACTATACTTACAGCCAAATGCAGTCTGCTCCCTTAGTTTATTTTTAAACTGAAGAAATCACTTTTAAGAAGAAAAACATAATTTTCCCCTGCATTTTTCAAATGCAAAAATTGAATCTATCGAAATCTGCTAGTGAAAGACAACAGTTTTTGTGGCTAAGACTTTCTGCAAAGTCATCTGCAGAATATACAGAACAATGATCAATTTTCTGTGTGTGTTGGAAAGGCAAGACATTTTTACAAGATTTCAAAATCATCAGTATTCTAAATATCCAAGTGAGTAAGATGTGTTTTCTTCATTGCCCTGGGATGGTGTTTCCTGTCTTTCTAGCATAGAGGTTCTGTCATTTTTTATTTCATGTACTTTACTTCCTCCTTTGCTTCAACAGAAGAGAATGACTGTAATGGCCTAGTATTCTGAGCTCCTGGAAGATAGGGGCTGCTGGCTAAATTCCCTCAGGCTTAGGGCATTTAGCTCAGGTCTCTTTCTCAGGATAGTGGTCCAAATAGAGGTCTTTGTGTAAAAGGTGGGCACTTGTTTTCTTTGTTTCCATCTGTATTCTTAAAGGAGGAACCAGGGTAACAAAGGTATCACTTTTGCAGAGTTTAAAGCTCTGTAACCTAATTGTATTCTTGTAAGCAAGTGGCATTAACTGAAGTAGAGAGATGGTGTCTAGTAGATGAGTATCTCTTCAGTGTTTCCTGTTAGGTTCCCTGCAGTCCTTTCTCTCACCAACCCCCCTAACCAGTCTATTAAGGCACTGTATTTTTGAAATAGCTGTGCTTGTTGGATTCTGCTTCTGTAACTGACTAGTACAATGTGCATTTACTATACCAATGTAAATCAATTTCTCCTAGAAATGAGAAAAGTGGTGGAGGTTACATAGTTGTGGATCCTATTTTGCGTGTTGGAGCTGATAATCATGTGTTACCTTTGGATTGCATTACACTCCAGACGTTCCTCGCTAAGTGTCTGGGACCATTTCATGAATGGGAAGATAGGCTTAAAGTGGCAAAAGAAACAGGTAATGCCGATATGCATATTAAAGGATATACACTTTTTTTTTAATCTTGTGATGAGAAAACAAAGTTGCACTGAAGAGCTTCAGTAGAAACAGTTCATTTGCCCTTTAGTTTGTAAATAAAATATTTTCCACTAGATTAAATTTAATTAACAGATTAAGTCAGTCAAATGATTTAGATATTTGCAGAAGTGCAAAAATTCTGAATTTCCCGATAATAGGAAGTTACTTTTGTCGTGTTGATTTCAGGTAAATACAGGAGTTTGTAGAAATGACAGGATGATTTTTAAAGCTTATATTAGGCAGAATTTTAAGGGGAAGATTAAGCTGAATTTACAGTGGATATTCTGGACACTAGGTTTAGATATGTGGTATACATGTAATTTATGCTTCTGTCAATCAACTTTTTTTGACTGAAATTTTATTTTCTTATTAAATAAATGGTTTATTATTACATAGGTTACAACATGATTCATTTTACACCACTGCAGAAGCTTGGACTGTCTAGATCATGTTATTCCCTGGCTGATCAGTTAGAAGTAAATCCTGAATTTTCAAGCCATAATAAAAAATGCACTTGGAGTGATATAGGAGCTCTTGTGGAAAAAATGAAGAATGAATGGAATGTGCTTTGCATCACAGATGTAGTCTACAATCATACTGGTATGATTTCTGTGTGAACAATCAAATTGGTCCTATATTTCATCATCTCCTTTAACTTCTCCCCCTCTAACACATCTTTAAGTAGTGTTTTTAAGCAGCTTAGTTTTTCTGTTTTTGAATCTCTCAAGTCTAGGAGAGTTCTTTTTACAATTACAACAGATACATCTCCATAACAGGTGTAAAATAATTTTGTATTGTAACTTGAGTGAATAGAGCCCTTCACAAAGATGAATTAATAAACTGTGTATGCATCTCTATTTTTCATAATATCATGCTTATTTTTAAGATCTGTGGTGTGCAGCGCTCACATAAATGAATGGAATCTGCATAATTAATGTATTTGGTGAACATAAACTGACTACTTTCTTGTTAAACAGGGTCATTTTTATTGCTGCTCAAATTCGGTTCTAACATGCAGATAACAAACTGAATAGGGACAAGAGGCTAGGATTAAGCAATGGAGGAAATGTTACAGCTCTGTGTGTGTTGGTGGGAAGTAGGGGGGGTTGTTCTGTTTTTGTGTTGTTTTTTTTTTAAGCATAGATGTGCCAAAGCACTGAAGGTTTTTCATCTAATTGCAGTTCATAGCTAAAGGTATGTGTTCTGTACAGAGGGACAGTGGGCTTTTTTCAGTATGACTGATAAAGTTTAAATGATAACACTTCAATATTCATAAGCTTGATTATTTAGATAATGATGATATTTTGATTATACTGTAATCCTGAAGATCACAATAATTAGTATACATATGGCAGAGAAAACAACAAATGGCTGTGTATGTTCAAGTCACAGTCCTCTGAGATTTAAAAAACAAAACCACCACCAACAAAAATGGTTACATAGATATCTATGAATTACAAGAGTTATTTGCTTTTGTTCTTTGGTGTTGACTGTTGTCAAACATTCCTGTCCAATCAATCTGCAAAGTAATATGGGCCCAGTTGTTTGCCCTATCTGTTTGTTAAAATGTTACTCTCCTAAGTGTAGTTATTGACCATATGTCTTAGGGAAGTTGGCTTTTCAACATTCTCAGCAGATAAAAAGTTCTTGCACTTTACCAACTAAAAGTCCATTTCTTTTATCATATGTTCTTGAGATCCCGTCACCTTTTTACAGTATATATTTGCATGCTACCAAGGAAAATGTTTTTACGGACAGAAATATCTAAGTCTAATTATTATACTCCAGAATATAAGGAAAAAAGTCACATTGATATTTGGCTATGTTTGCAGAAGGACTTTATTTGGTTATATTAAGAGCTCAAATTCATTTTCAAGGGATGGATGAGTAAACTATTTTTTACATTATATCATGGTGAAAGGATGTTTATAAGCATCTTCAAATGACCATTATTCTGACTTAAGTCATTAATCAAGCTGTATTTGATGGCTTTGTCTGCTTTCAAACTTGCAATAAGAATGCTGGATTTTTTTTCCCTTTCGGTTGTTCATTATCAAAACTCTTGATTTGCAACTGGCTACAGACTTTGTTAAAAGCCAAACTTAGCATAAGCAGAAATGCCTATAAATGATAAATGTCTGCTTAAGTCATGGTGTTGCATGTGGAGGTAGATATTTTATGGGCTTTTGTAATAAGAAAATTTATTAAATGTTTTTTTTCAGTTTTTTTTGTGTACAGCTTGATAAGATGGAAATTGGACTATTTTTCGCATTTTAATTGAACAGAAATTTCTAATTTAAAACCAGTTAATTCCTGCATATTAGGATGATTTAATTATAAGATATATTTCACAGACTCATTTGAATGTAAAAGATGTGAAATGCATAGTCAGTTATTTTGAGTGGATTATGGATACTGGCGCATGTTTATTAATTCCACAGCATATCTGCATTAAAAACCTAAAGCACTGTGTTGTCTCACACTAAATCCTCTAACGCTGGTAACACTAACAGCTCATGACCCCTCAGCTTACAGAAGTCATTATCATTATAGTTTCTTCTTTCTAGCTGAGACCACTGTATAAAATGGCAATGCTCCCCCACCATTCCTGCTATAAAGTCAGACAGCTCAATTTAAATGTGAGGTGGTTAAGCTGAAGTGTTGTTTTTTCTTAATTGTTTTTGTTTGTTAGTTTTGTTTTTTTACACACTGGAAAGGAGCAGAGAAAGCTTGTATAGTAGAGAAGGGTGGGAATCAGTTTTTGATATTAACATCTCTGTTAGTTTCTAACAAAAGCCAGCATCTGTGGTCTGATGTTAAACATAACGTTGATGTATGCATTAAACTTAAACATAGATGCATCTTTGGCATGTTAGTAGGAGTATCATAGATAGACTTGCAAACCCCGCCTGGTAACTTGGTACATGTTCACTTTTGGGGCTGCCATTCCCTTCACAAGGGATACAGATAGTAAGTCATGGTTCTTACTGCAAGAATACATTTAAATAAAAAAGAGAGAGAGAGAGAGAGAGAAAGGAAAGCGATCTGGTTGGCCTAGAATGGCCTTTAACAACCTGAGTTTATTACTGCTATATGCAACTTTAAAATAAGTAAAGTGCTTTTTAGTTGTTTATGACATTTAAACCATGAAGTTCTTAACTTCCACAAATGGTTTGACCTTATAAACATGGAATTTTGCTGTAGTCATAATGGACTTTAGATATGCAGGAGGGTGTTTAGAAGAGCTATTCATACTATAGAGTGAGAGATCACACTATTTTCTTTACCTTTCATTTTTTAGTTTGAACTTCGAACTAAGCAGACTTGTTTTTTAGTTGTTAGTTGTTCTGCTATAATTTTGGGCATCGTATTTACTATTTCACTGTTTCCAGTATAATAACTTGTTATATTTTTTCTCTTCTGTTAGATGTTACTTTATTTTTCTCTGTTTTTCTAAATGTTAAGATGTGTTCTGTGAAGAACTATTTCTAAAAAAGCTTGTAAAACCTAAGCAGCAGATTTTTTCTTATGCTTTTTTGTATGTGAAGTTTTTCAATTGTTACATTCAAAAGAATATATGGAAATTATTTTCAGTTAAATTGTGTGTTTGGGACAGTTCTGAAAATGGAAAGAAATTAACTACTCAAGTCTTTTTTTTGTTATTTTTCCAGAATTAAAGTTCTCATTGCGTTATATGTATTTACTCATACCATTGTATGCACGTTATTGTCTGTATTAGAATATCATACCCATTTTCAATTAAAGGCTCTTCATATTTGAGTTCATACCTAATATTCTGCACCTATTATCGTCTGGCGCTTGTTGATTCTACAGGGTTAGTTCAGAAAATAGACACATCAGTTAGTGTTAGTGAACATGTTAGTGTTCAGTTTGTATGCACCAGAAGGTGTGCTCATCTTCCCACGTGACCTTCAGTGGCACCCCTTCCCACCACTGTGCTTTTCATCATTTACACAAGTGTCAGAGCTAATCCATTCTTAAATGTCCATTTTACTACATTTTTTGCTAATTGTTTCTTGGAGTGCATGTGAGTGCTCCTGGTGTCTTGTTCTCTGTGTGTGTAGCATCTGATAGGGTTAAGAATAAAAATATATATAACACCTTAGGCCATCAATAATTTTGGTTTGGGATGTATGTTTTGTTTTTAATACACACAGGGGGTTTACACATCCATTATTTCATTTACTTCCAGCAACACAAATGTGTTTTTTTCCTGAAGCGTTTTAGGACTGGTGGTACTATTATATATTTTTATGTAACTAACAAAAATTTTCTCTGCAATTGACTGCACTGCAAAATAAATAGCTATCAGTGATGCACAGATCTGCATAAGACATTATTTCCTATTAGCATGGAAAACTTCAGTTGAAATGTGAACTGCTTAAACATGACATAGTACCTTAGCTTCCTGGTGTTAAGATTTTTGTGTAAAACAATTAAGTATTCAGCTTGTGTACTTTTTTTTCCCCCCCCCCGCCTTTCTTGAATAAGCTACTAACAGTGAGTGGCTCAGGATGCATCCAGAATGTGGCTATAACCTTGTGAATTCTCCTCACCTGAAGCCAGCTTGGGTCTTAGATAGAGCTCTGTGGCACTTGACCTGTATGGTGGCTGATGGAAAGTGTATTGATAAAGGGGTCCCTCCGGTGATTGAAAATGATCATCACCTGAATGTAAGTAAATGAGAATTAAGTATATGGCAATGAACATTGTAAATGGCTGAATAAACCTTGAACAGTTCTAAGGTTGTGGAAATGCACAGAATATATACTTTGCAGATATATTTATTGAAATAATCCCTCATTTCACTATTTTTTTCCGAACAAAGCACTTATCTTTTTTTGTGTGTTTATATTAATCATGAACATTAACTAACACAATTTTTATTTTTACAGTGTGTCCGTAAAATAATTTGGGAAGAGATATATCCAAAAATTAAACTGTGGGAATTTTTCCAAGTGGATGTTAATAAAGCTGTGGAACAATTTAAAACCCTTCTAACTCAAGGTAAAGAAAGAGTGTGTTGCTGGAACAGGTGGATTCTTTATGTATAATTCAATAAACCTTATAGGTAAACTTAAAAAAAATAGCTGGAAAATAAAAATAATCCAATTTTTGGGGAGGTATGAAAAATCTACCATGCTGATAAGAGCATGCAAGAATGTTCTGAGGAATGGTAAAGCATTTGAAGACTGTGCTTCATAGTCTGGGAAATAAATAACAAAAATTCTTTTTTTTTGTTTTTGCCAGGATTCAACATTGTAACTGAGCACAGATGTTTTTGAGTAGCCAGCTGTCAGATCTTAAATATTTTTTTCCTTTGCGCCACTCTATAACCTTTGGTCTACCCATATCTTACTTATGCTCAAACTGTAAAAGTTGTGTGTCTTTTAAATGTAATTTCTATTTTCACTTTGTGAATAGTTTTCTATTTTGTCCTCAGGCAAAATGAGCACTAAATCTGATCCAAATCAACATCTTCAAATAGTTCAGGACCCTGATTATAGACGATTTGGCTGTACTGTAGATATGAATATAGCATTGGCAACATTCATACCGCACAGGTATTGTAATATTAATCAGAAGTTAAAATGCAAGTGAAGTTAAATTTACAAAACCAAATAAATATTTTTTTCAGAGATAGGAAAAATCTTTTTTTTTAATTCATTTTAATTATGTGTTTTAAAACTAAATTATTTCAATTGTTCTCTGCTTTGTATCTTCTTGCTAAGCAATGGACCAGGAGCAATAGAAGAATGTTGTAACTGGTTTCGCAAGAGGATTGAGGAACTGAATGCTGAGCAACACAGACAGATTAATCACCATCAAGAGCAGGTCTTATAACTTCTGTGTTTTAATGTTGAATTGCTTTAAATTGCAAATATATTCAGGCATTCTAATAATGCATAATTTAATTACTTCTAGGCAGTCAATTGTCTTGCGGGGACTGTGGTTTATGAGCGACTGTCTGGTCATGGTCCTAAACTGGGTCCTATTAGTAGAAAATATCCTTTAGTTACCAGGTATTGTTTTTTTGTTGTTGTTGTTGAAAACTATTAGTCTATCCAGGGAAAGTGAGTTCAAAGTTAATTAAAATAAACATAAGTGCAACTATATTTTCTTTCCCATAGATAAATGCCACTTTATCAATGAGATGACTTTTTTAAAGCAACAATAATAACTCTTTATTAAATAAATGTGACTTAAGGCAGCTTGAAATAATACTCAGAGCACAATGAAGCCTTACATAGTGCTAATTTCTCTTGTGGATGGAACAGGAGTGGAACTAGGAAAGTCTGATGTATTTGATGCCATTAATGTATCTGAAGGGTTGAGGCTTTAGTCTTACACTACCAGCTGGCACCAAGGTAGTGGCAGCACCTGTCCTTTCTCCTTCAAAACATGATACAAAATAGAAAACTCACCATCATTTATAGTCTGACAGCTGCCTTCTTGTATCTTTTGTCTACAAGTCAGTTCATAGCAAATATTTTAATTTCTAAGACAATGAATTTTGGTTTATTTCTCTTTTTTGAATTATTTGTTAATTCCATAGGTATTTTACTTATCCATTCAAAGACCTGACTGTGGAGGAGGAAGAAGCTATGATACATCACCCAGAAAAAGCTTGCTATTTCATGGCCCATAATGGATGGGTTATGGGTGATGATCCTCTTAGAAACTTTGCAGAACCAGGTTTGTAAAAGAAATTTGAATCATTTTGTAAATGTTTTGATATTATAGCCAAAGCAAATATTACTTTATTTAGTCTAATTTTCCCATATATATTCCTATGAAGTTGAAAAAGCAGAATAGCAGGCAGATACTCACTTTATAGCACTTCTATTTCCCATTCAGCATACAGAAGGTCAGTTGTAAAAACTGGAATTTGAGATACAGCATCACAAGGTATGAGAGGGAAATTATCAGCTTTCTGTCAGTGAAAGGGAGACATCCCGCCTCCCCTACTTCTGTCATTGTTGCTTACCTTGCACTGTTTCAACACCACTACTAGTTGGCATTTTCATAAGGCATCAGAAAACTAGTACGATAAAAAGATTAATGGTATTTTGCTGCATTAGTGAGCAAAACCTGGCTTCTTGAAAAGTCCAGTGTGTGCATGTCAGGCAGTGGAAAGATGGGCACCTGAGATGATGTTGAGATCGGACAGGGAAAGAGACAGTAGAGAGGGACTCTCTGCTCTCCTCTCAGCATCAGCATTGAAGAAGTAGGTCACCCCAGCTACATGTGGAGCTGCACCATGGTGAAGTCTCTCTCAGCATAACTGTAGGTCGAAACATGTTGAAAATTGCATTGATATGCTATTGTAAAATTGCTGGTAGTCATTAACAGAAAAGCTATATAATTAATTTTTGAATTAGCTGACAGATAATCTCTTTGTGTTTTGGGAATGAGAGTGTGTGCTTTCTTCAAAACCCTCAAATATATTTGAACTTGAATAAAGATTACCTATCCAATCCAATTTTTTGTTAGATTCTTTTCAGGGCAGAAGGAATGGGTTGAGAGTTTTCAAAGTAATAGTCAAATATTACAGAGTTACTCTCTGAGGTTTAATTCTTTTTTTTCAATTTGTCTTAGTACTTAAAAAAAAAATAAATAAAATTTTTTTTTGGGGGGGGCAGAATGAGATTAGATAGTATTTTATGCTATGTCAAGCTTCAGTTCCAGTTGAGGACAAAGCTGTCTTTCTCCACTGAGACCAAACTGATCTATTTTTCTATTCTTTGTAACCTGTATTCTGCATCAGAATAGAAAGGCCCATTCTTATGCTCACAGAGGGGAAGGGTTGCTAATGACTGAGCTGAATATATTGATGTTAGTGTTAAAACCTAACTGCTAACAGTGATCTGCTTCTCCCTGAAGGTAGACATCTAAGTTTGCTCTAGGTATTTGTCGGCCCTGCATTAGGGACACCTTCACTATGTGATTCATAACACTTGTGTATGCAGGCATGGTCAAGAAAATTAATCCACTTAAGTATGTGGATTGCTTGTGAAGGTAAGATAGGGTGTGAATTTGCCATGCAGTAAAATATTACATTCTAACTATTCTGAGGACAGTACTGATATCCAGTAAAAACAAGGCTGGCAAGTCTTGTTTTCCAACTTGCTTTGTAAACTGAATCAAACAAAGGCCAGTTTAATTGTAATTAAAAACATCCATCCAAGAGTTTTGCTGAGTCTGCTTTAGAAGCTAATCTGTTTGGTAATTCAGAGTGATATGTGTTGGCAAATGCCTTATGTTTGCAAAATAATCTGCAGACATTTCAATGCCTTGTTGTTGTTGTATTTCCCCTTCACATAGAGAAAGTTAAAAATATTTCATAGGTGCTTTTGTTGAGTTGCCTGGGCACATTTTTTCATTCCTTAGGTCACTGATTTTAGTTACTTTATCTAAATTCCATTACTGAGTTTTCTCTCTTAATTGGTCTGTGGCTTTTTGAATGCTGTGTAATTGTGTTCCACATTTGTAGTCTCAGCTGGAATATTGTGTGCCATAAAGCAGCATGAAAAGATGGTATGGAAAGGCACAAGTATAGTAACTGGAAAAACAAATGCAACTGGTTCTACCTTAGTAGCAGCATAGCTACATGGACATAAAAATTTGCTTTCTTTGGATGTGCACTATTCATATTTCCTTGGAGTAGTCTGAAATTATACATCAGTATAAAGTATATAGATTTTGAGTTGATACTGTTATTGTTAGAATTTTTACTCATCATCACAGCATTCTCCTACTCTTAAGAAGTAGAAAACGAATTGCCACATCTTCATTTTGGTCCACATTCTGTTCTATAGCTCTATTGTAGTGATTTTTTTTTTCCCTTACAGGTTCAAATGTTTACTTGAGAAGGGAGCTTATTTGCTGGGGAGACAGTGTGAAACTGCGTTATGGGAACAAACCTGAAGACTGCCCATACCTCTGGGCACATATGAAAAAATACACTGAAATCACTGCCAAATATTTCCATGGCATTCGTCTTGACAACTGTCACTCAACGCCTATTCACGTAGCTGAGGTACGCAAAATTAAACACATTTATGATAAAGCAGTTTCTGACTGTGAAATAAGTTCTGCACTGCTTCTACAAAATCTGTAGAATCTGCATGGCAGAGTGAATGAATTTTCTTGATAAAGGTTTTTGACTGGCAATGTTTAGATATGGTTTCAGCTACTTTGAACAGTTAGCAAAATGGTATAGCTATTGTATGTCTCCATTCTCCATTTCAGCTGAGATCCTGTAGACACTGATGGGCATGGGTAACTTTTCCATCGTGTATCTGTGGACTGAAGTGCAGTCACAGCCAGTATCTAGTATGTCAGTACTAGACTTGGTCATTTCCAAGACCTGGATGGCAAACAAACACTGATACTTTCCTGTATGTTTTGCTGTTGATGAAATAAACAGAAAGTGTTTTACATTCCAGAGTTTAAAAGTTGGTAAAGAACACCTACAAAAAGTTCAGTCAGTCAGGATTATTGCTAACATTTATCACTTATTGTTTCCCAGTCAGTTCCCAGCTGACTACATCCAGAAATTGTACTTAATTAGTAAAATATCTTTATATAGATTTGAGTTCTGCAAAGTCGTAGCTTGGGTACAGAGCTTCCCTAAATCTGTGAAGAGCTCTCTTAAATCAGTTTATGCATCCACACCAAAGCTGTAAGTGACTCTTAAATGCAGCCATTTTCAAAACTTCTGCCATTCTTTCACTTGTTACTATTTTTTGAATGGTAACCTCAAAGGCTTTAACCAAAGTCCTGCAATAATTTCTTATTTTAACAGATATCTCTCTTATCCAACCTTTTGTTCTTGCATTTTGAGTCAAATTTTTGTTTAAAAACCAAGTTAATTAGCTTAAAATCTTCAGAAGATTTTCTAGAATTATTCAGATAATCTACAGATCCCTATAAAATAAAAACATAATTTTATGAATGCTACCTGTTAGTAATAATTTTTATGAACTGCATGTGTTAAGAACTCATCTATGTTTGGTTAAGATTCACATCAATGATTGCATATATGTAGCTGACAATGGATGACTTCCATTAAATATCATTAAATATGTATTATGATCTATAGGAGATGCTAGCAACAGCCAGATCAGTCAGACCTAATCTTTATGTGATAGCTGAACTCTTCACGGGCAGTGAGTACATTGACAATGTTTTTGTCAACCGCCTGGGAATTACCAGCCTGATTAGAGGTACAATAAGCAGTTGAAAGTTATAAAGGATTGTCATGTATGGTTCAGAGTTTTTAATGTGACACTAACATTGGTATGCTTTTTTTCCTTACATATTTACGTTCTTTGCTTATGCAATTATCTTTTCTTTGTGTTGTATTTAATTTCTATGTTGTATCCTAATTCTTGATTTTTGCTTATGTTTGTGTCATCCTCTGTAACTCAACTTTTTTTTTAATTCCTTAATTTTGGCTTTCTATTTGTCCTTGCTGCATGGCATTTTCCTATTGTCAATCCCTGCCTAGCTTTGAAACTTGTCCACTTTTGTGTTTACCTTTCCCTTTTCTGTGGCTTTTTTGGCTGTGCTTTTTGCAGTACATGCTGGACACAGCTAGAAAATTGCGAGCAGATTTGTTTGTAGTGGCTGAGCTGTTCACAGGAAATGAGGAGCTGGACAATATCTTTGTGAATAGGCTGGGCGTTACCTCCTTAATAAGAGGTAGGCTTGCTGTATATGTGGTGTCTTTCCAACCAGAGATTATAGAGGATGTACTTTTTCCAAAGAAATGTTTGCTTCTGGATTATGCACTTTTAGTTTCATACTCAATGTAATAAGAAGCACAGTTCTTGTATTGTGGCTTTCTGATAATCAGCAAAAAATACAGTACTAGCTGTAAATCAAGAAAAAATGTCCTACATTAATTTACAGAAGGTTAAATATTTCACTTGTATTCTAGTGAGAGAAGAAAAAGCTGTAGCACAGCTCTGCTATGCAAGTGCTGCATCGTGTCTGATTTTTGTTGCATGAATTTCTTAAGTCCGCTGGGGAAACCATTGCAGATTTTTGCTTTTTTTTCCTCCCTTCCCTACCTTCCCATATTATAGCAAACAGAATATTTCAAAGTTGGGTATCTACATTGGAGAATCAAGTTGTACTGTGATATTTTTTTTAATGACTGAACACACCAAAATAACAAATGTAAAATGCTGCATTAACATCTCTCTGCATGCTGTACTATATGATAGTTATTCTTATGCAAACACCTATTTTCTTCTTTAGAGGCAATGACAGCTTATAATAGCCATGAGGAGGGAAGGTTAGTTTATCGTTTTGGAGGTGAACCTGTTGGCTCTTTTGTTCAGCCACGTTTGAGACCTCTGATGCCAGCTATTGCTCATGCACTGTTCATGGATATTACACATGATAATGAGTGTCCGATTCAGGTGAGCATTTAAACTGGAAACCAAAGTTTATGTTTAATCTTTTCTAAATTGATGTTTCTGAACCATGGGAGGGCTTGATGCAGACTGGATGCTTTTTTTTTTTTTTTTTTTTCTGTCTGGGTGATATGTAGGAAAAACGTTGTTTCAGATCAAGTTTTTATCCAATGAATAACATTTTATAACAAGTTCCACTGAATTTCAAGGCTTTGTCCTTTAAGGGAAAAGGTATACAAAGCTATTTAATGAGCTTTTTTGCCTTTTTCATTTCAGCTGCTGTAAACAGTTCTGTCTCTTATTGTTCATCCATTCTCCTAAGCTCCTGTTTTACAGGAGAGGATGAGAAAGACAGCGGTGTGAACTGGAGTGGGTTTTTGAGGGGTACTCTTAAGTTGCTTTTGTACTGTATTTGTAGTGATTTTTTTCAGTAAATCTATTATGATCAAGAAAATTATGATCAGCAGTTGTTTCCTCTGTTAAACTGAGTATATCTTACATATGGTGAATTGGGAGGGATGAATTATGGATTTAATTCATTTTCTATTTATTTTTTAACCTAGCACCGATCTGCATATGATGCTCTTCCCAGTGCAATGATTGTTTCCATGGCATGCTGTGCTACAGGAAGCACCAAAGGTTATGATGAACTTGTACCACACCAGGTCTGTGTTTTACAGTTTAATTCCAAAATTACTTGATTCTTGCCCTATGATATATTTTTTAATATTCGGGGGGGGAGGGGAGGGGAGGAGAGGAGTTATTTTGGTTGGTTTTGTGGTGGTGGTGTTGTATTTGATGGTGGGTTTGGTGTTTTTTGTTTTGTTTTTTGGTTACCAAGCAGTTTACTAGCTAGCATTATTTAAGATCATCCGATTTCATTATATAGTTGGAACCTCCAGTTCTTTTTTCAGAGTGGCTGATATTTGCTAAAATCTTAATATCTTTACAGATATCCGTAGTATCTGAAGAGAGATTTTATGCAACATGGAATCCAGCAGCACACCTGACTTCTGGTGAAGTTAATTTCCAAACAGGAATTCTAGCAGGAAGGCTGGCCATAAACAGGCTGCATCAGGAGCTGGGGGCTAAAGGCTTTAATCAGGCAAGATATGAGGGTAACATTGTGATTTTTCTATATTTATAGTCTGAGTGAGCACAGTTGTAATGGTATACCTTTTCTAGGTGTATGTAGATCAAGTTGATGAAGATATAGTGGCAGTGACAAGACATTGCCCTAACACACACCAGTCTGTTGTGGCTGTAAGTAGAACTGCTTTCAGGGATCCGAAGACTTCCTTCTACAGTAAAGAAGTACCTGAAATGTGTATCCCAGGTAATCAGATCTCTTTTCAAGGGAGGACAGGTGTACATAAAAATCAAGTCATTCCAATTCCATATTTTCCAACCTTGAGTGTGTGAAATCAATATGAGAATTTGCAGTATGTAACGTTTCTTATGTATGTACTAACATGTATGCCCCAAAAGTGGTGACACAGTAAGAAACTTGCTTAGGGTTTTCAAAGGCATTCTTATTGAGTACACTTTCTGCTGTAAGTTTGCCATGTACATGTGTTTGTGAAATGGTAAGAACTAGTCAACAGAGGAAGGTGATTAGTTTTACAGGGTAAGGGGAGGAAATTGCTATTTGTAAAGTGTTACTGATTCAAAAAAAAAAAAAAAAAAAGCCAAAATCTCTTTATCTTTGTGGATGTCACTGCTATTTACCTTTCTTATTTACAACTATTTTTTGTGGGTTTAAAATACATTTCAATAAGAAACAACATTGGACTGCAAAAGCTAATATAAACATAGGTGATAATTAATTAAATATACAAGGTATTTACAGCTTAATAGCAGCGAAGAATACATCTTACCTCTGCCGTATTTCTGAAGAGCAGCTTTCCATACTGGCTTTTTGTGTTATCCAGGTCTGTATGTGTGTCTGTGTTTAAGTCAGTCACATTTGTATGTGAAGACCATGCACAAGTGTCTACAGGACTTGTACACCTTAGTTTGTAGATTATTTAGAGAACAGAGGAAATTATTTGAATATTAATATAAGTTTTCACACTCTGAAAATACACTATCTGTATCTGCAGTTTAGAAACTAGTCTAATACAAAATCTCCTAAAAAATAAGAAGGAAACTAACTAGAAACAAACTAACTAGAGCTGATCAGTAAAAAGCAGGCTCTAACTGGTGATTGATTTCATGATTAATTTATTATAAAATAAAAAATTGCAGTTTTAAATACAACCCAGATGATGAATGCGTAATGAATGCTTATGGAATGTTTATAGCACTTACCCACGTGTTTTGTCACCTTGTTATTCTTCAGTTGTACAACTGAGTTGCATTTTACATTGTTATTTCTTTAGTTTTAGGATTTGCTTTACGTTTGCAAAAGAATCTATATTAACAGCTACAACATAATTTGACTTTTCTTAGGGAAAATTGAAGAAGTAGTACTTGAGGCTAGAACTATTGAGAGAAATACTAATCCTTACAAAAAAGATGAACGTTTTATAAATGGATTGCCTAACTTCACAGTGGAACTCAGAGAGCACATTCAGGTAATTAGCCTTATTCACCCATGTTCTGATGTAATATTTTGTCATTTGTGATGTTTTATATTAGAAAATACATTGAATTTCAGTTGCCAATATGTTTTCTCTTCTAAGATTAAAGACAGTAAAATTATAAAGCAAGCTGGAACTGCCATAAAAGGGCCAAATGAATTTGTTCAAGAAATAGAATTTGAAAATTTAACACCAGGAAGTGTAATAGTATTCAGGTACGTCATGATAATTGCCAAATAGCTGTGTTAGTTAAAATAGAATGATAGGATTCTTTGTTTTGAGACTTAAGAAGAGTTATTTTAAGTGCTACATTCCTACAAATTATGCATTTGTATTTCAGAGTTAGTCTTGATCCAAAGGCACAAGAGGCTGTTGGTGTACTCCGTAGTCATCTGATCCAGTTCAGTCCTCATTTTAAATCAGGAAGTCTTCCTGATGATCATTCAGCACCCATATTAAAAACACTATTTTCTTCGTAAGTATTCTTTAGATTTCTGAAGTAGAACTGAGAAAGACACAGTAAGAGCAAAGATCTGTACATTTAAAAGAAGGATTTGTTGCTGTTGTTGTTTCTATAGACAGATTTGGATCGTCAGATTGTTATAAAAATTCTGAGATACTCTTTTTATATGTATAAGACTAAAGAGGGTTAATACTTAAAAAGGTTCCCAGGCTCTTTTGTTCATGTTCAGTGTAACTGCTGCTTAAAGTAGACTTCCTAACATGGAGTGCTTGTCAGTGTTGGGGTATGATTGTTACAGGGTTTGTGCTTAATCTCTTAATATGGTATTTCTAAATAGACTCAGAAACATCTGAGCAGCACTACTCAGAACATATGAAAATTCAGGCTCTTAATTTTCTAGGTTAAGTGGTGAGGGAGTTTTATGTATTTAATTGTTTTAATGCAAGTCTGCAACTAGAATTGTTCGTAAAATCCTCTCTGTATTTCCATGCAAATGTTGTTTTTGGGTTTGTATTTTTTTCATCTTTATTTCAGAATTGCCTCTAAACTAAGTTTGGCAGACCTAAATCAAGTGCTGTATAGGTGTGAGGCAGAAGAACAAGAAGATGGTGGAGGTTGTTACAATATACCAAACTGGTCACCACTGAAGTATGCAGGCCTCCAAGGTAATAGTTTCAACATTACATTTTTCTGTCATGGAAAGGGTAAAATATAGCAGCTCAATCTAGATCATACCTTAGTACTGTTTAATGGCTAGTGCTACTGCTTGGATAAAAAACAGTATGTTGTTTCTGCTTGACCATGCTAATCGGCATTATACTCCAGGAAATCAAATCATCACAACATAATTAAACAAGAATGTCTTTTTTTAATACTGTGGGGGTTGCAAAATTAGTTTCAATATATGTTTTAACGCCAGTGCTCTGTCATTTAAAAAAAAAAAATTAATTTATCAGACACATGAATTCCATCATGCTACTTATTCCGCATTGGGTTTTGTGACTGTCTGGGATGTACTCTAAGGAAACTGCGAGTTGTATCCTAACTCACTGTAGATGAAGAAAAGTATTATAGTTAAAGCCAGTTAATATATCTGTTGCACTGTAGCTTTTCCTCTGGGTAATCATGTGTCCTTTAATACTGAATTGGGTTTGTATCTTCAGGGTTAATGTCAGTAATGGCAGACATTAGACCAAAGAATGATTTGGGCCACCCATTTTGTGATAATTTAAGATCTGGAGATTGGATGATTGATTATGTCAGCAATCGTCTGATTTCACGTGCTGGAGCCTGCTCAGAAGTGAGTAAAAATATATATTTGGTGACTTGGGGATTTCAAATGACTGCTTTGCTTCTTTTTCAATTATTACAATGTTTTTAAGTTCAGTCTGTCTCTAAAGTATTTATTGTCGAGGCAATTTCTTCTAGAAGATTAGACCATTAATATGTTTTTCTTCCCTCTTCTCAATGCTATTTAAGAGTAGGTTGCAAAAGGGAGACGGAAAATATTTAGGGCCTGAAGGGTTCCTTCTGTTTACTACCTTTCACTCAAATGAAAATGAAGTAACCATCTTTTTAAGTGACTACTTTTAAAAGAGGGCCTAAATACCACTGAGGCATACATGATTGTGATACAGTTACGGTAAGATTGCACAGCCAGGCGCTGAGAAAATGGGATTTGCCCCATCCTGGCAGTGTTTAAAGACAGACTGGATGGGGCTTTGAGCAACCTGGTTGAGTGGAAGGGGAGTTGGAACCCCTCATGGTGGGGGGGTTGGAACTAGATGATCCTGAAGGTCCCTTCCAACCCAAACCATTCAATGATTTATGAAGATTCAAGTTTCCTGTCTTATAACTCAGTCCTTTACTTTCCTACAAGGCAATTGCTTTATTCATTTCACAAGAGAAAGACATGATTTGGGTAATCAAGGTGATGAATTTAATAAGAAAGAGTAACATTCTTACTTTGCTTTGGTCCTGAAGCCAAGCGTACTGATATAAAGCAGAAGAAAAGGTAAAGCTGTTGAATGTTGTACTGAAGTAAATGATGGCTCTGACTTCAGTGATGGGAGCTTGATGAAAGCAAGTTAGTCTGATAGTAGCCAGACTCAGTGCTCTTTCAAGGTTGTTGCTTATTTTGTCTGCATATTTTTGTTTTGAGTTCTTAATTTGCAGTGTTTCTTTCTGTTCTGCAGAAAATATGAAGTAGCAATAGCTATATCAAAGTCACGTGAAACTAAATTTTACAATTTCAGTGTTTACATAGGTAATTTTCCCTCTAATTTCTAGGTTAAAAGTATAGCGTTATATGTAATACAATGACATGTACTTCACCATCTATACAGTCTTCTTCTGCAGGTTTTCAATCTTTAGTGGCAGTGACTTTATAGTAGGTTGTCATGTTCTACTTTAACAGTACTGGAAGGAAAGAAAATAAATACTTTCAGGTGTCAACTATTTTGCCATGAAACGAAGATGGTGAAGCTCAAGAATCTTAAGTCACAGACCCAGATCAGCAGCCATTTGCACTAGTGGCCACACATTATTCAGTCTTCGATAATTTTTCACTCCCTTGTCTCAAGCTTCATCTGTTCAGTCTTGTCTTTTTTTAATCAATGAGAAACCTCCTTCCCACACTCACGTCATAGTGACAGCCTCTGAGTTGCATCTTCCCTTTGTTTCTTAGTTTTAAAAACTTGTTTGTGAAAATGTACTATTTGCAAGAAATTTCTTTCCGTAGTTGCTGTTCTTGCCCATTTGTCATTGAACAATATAACATTTTTCCCTACCATTCTTAGAGTTTGGCTGAAGTTTTGGAGCAGGGGGATACAGCAATTCTGCCACAAATATCTAGCACGGAATGCTTCTTGAATATGAATGGTTGCATGGTAGTGGTGATACTAGTAACTGGCAATAACGTCATCTGTGTCATGGACAAGCATAATTTGGGTATATAATATAATCTGTTCAAAATCTGTCATAAATATTTTAACTAGGTGGATCTTAAAAGCACTGGTTTTGAACCCCATTGTTATCAAGTGTTATCAGCTTCTAATAATATTATATTTTAATAGGTTGGTAAATGGTTGAAGGCCATGTTTACCTATTTAAAGAAAATTCCACGTTACCTTATCCCATGTTACTTTGATGCCATATTAGTGGGTGCATACACAACGCTTCTGGACGTGGGATGGCATCAGATGTCTAGGTATGCTTGGCATGTCAGATATGTAAAAATCTGTAAATTGCACCTTTTATGTTTTATCTGTTGGAGAACGTCATTAGAATATTTTCATATTTGTGCTATCGAATGGAAAATGGTGAAATTGGTAGTGAAAATCAATCTTCTAATAGCAGTGGCTTGGAAGTTTGAGAGTTCAGATGTCTGTCCTGGATTTGAATTTATAACTACTGCTGGCATCGTGTAGGGGATGAAACATTAGGCCAGAATTTCCCTGCAATGTTTCAGAAACTTTCTTGCTACAATCTTAGTGAAACTGTAATGCTTCCTTAAAGTTCGGAGGAAAAAGAAAATACCAGATTGTACTTGTTGTTGATGCTTTGTTCAACCTAAATAAAAAACACAGTGCAGTACCAGCCACTAGGAGGAAAATTAACTCTATCCTAGCTGAAATTAGGACAGTTTCTTTTATAAGACCTTTTATAAGACCTTTTTATAAGACCTTTAATTATCCTTCATATCTTTGCTTACTTTGCTTACTTCTGGAAATTGTTTGAACTTCAGTGTCATTTCTTGGAAAGGGAAAGAAGGTTGATTTAATAGAGGCTTTATTCTAGCTATGAGTATTCCAAATCACCATTATTTTGTAAAAATAAAGATGTTAAAATGGGCATAGAATTTGGTATGGATGTGATAGCATGTGGAACATAGTATATTTTATGAATGATTGGAGATGAACTGGTCAAGAATGCAAGTTTCATTGTTTTTAGACAATGTGCTAAATGATTTAATGATTTATTTTTACATGAATATATATATAAATTTATATATATATATAAATGTGTCTTTAAAAATGATGACTAGGTTTTACAAGCTTTTATTTAAAAAAAAATGATAAAATAGTTTTGCTTTCTTATACTTCTGAGGTGTCGGGTCTGTGTGTAGGCATCAAATAAAGTAAACCAATTTCACTATTTTGCCATCTTCCCTAAAAGTATGCAAAGCATAAACACTCCCGTTGGCATTAATACATTAAAAATGTAAGGCTAATTTTGGGCACCTATTTTGGAAGAAAGAGTGATTTACAAAATAAAGTTTAAGTGCAAAATTAATGCACAATACTCAGAATAACTCATTCTGTTAGTCCATCATATCTATTATGCATAATACTTTTCTGTAAATGAAAAATGGTACACTTCATAGGCTGCTATTGCTGAATGCAAAAGGGTATTTTTTGGTTTTTGTTTTGTTTTTTCAATTATGTTGAATTACAGCTTTGTGCAGAACGGATCAACATTTGTTAAACACCTTTCCTTGGGCTCAGTCCAGATGTGTGGGATAGGAAAATACTCATGTTTGCCCGATCTGTCTCCTTCCTTACATGATGTTCCCTATAGACTGAATGAGATTACAAATGAGAAAGAACAGTGTTGTGTTTCTTTGGCAGCTGGTAAGTGAAGATAACATTTAAAAAAAAAAAACAACTCACAAAACAGTTAAATTGCTTTGAAAAACTATTAGTTTTCTCCACTGTGCTTGGGATCTAAATGTCAGCATCCATATGTAAAATATAGGTAGCTTTTTTTCTTCACTTCTCCCCTGTGTTTTAACTTATGTTTAAGATAAAGGTTTGACTGTTTAAAAATATGGCAGTTTCATCTAGCAGTGCTTTTGGGAACAACCATTTTGGTTTTGCTCTTGGAAAAAAAGCTTGTAAATATTTTATTTAGAGACATTTTTAACTCTATCCAATTTTACCCTGCATGGAGATCTACAAGTATGTTCTATTTCTTTCCAAGAGACATAAGATAAATATATACTTCCCATAATAGGTTTTAGTTTGTTTTTAAATGTGAATTTTAGAAGTGAATTGTAATGGAGTCTAAGTGTGGATTTATTGTTTACAAGTTTTCAGAAAAATGTAAGGACCATTAGTGGACCAGAAGAACCTCTGGTCTGGACATGTCCCTGAAAGGGGCAACAATAGCTGCTTAGGAAAGAACATAAACACAGTCAGCAAACAGTATTTATTCCTCCAAATGTTCTGCCAGCATCTGGCAGTCTTTGAACTTGGCACTTTCCTACACCGAAAGTATTATCTTCTGTGTTTAGTGACTTAGAATGGATTTATTTTTCCCTAAGTTGGTCCATTCCTTTTTTGAAACTATAGAAACTTTTAGCATCTACAGGTTCTATGGCCTCTGTCTGGCTGGTTTTTGTTTTGTTTTGTTTCCCCTTTTTTTTTCTGTCTGTCCTTCTCTCATGGAATTTTACTGCTTTTAGTTTCTGGTTTCTTGTAACATTCCATTTGCCTGTTTTAGTGTTGCCTAGAAGCACAGACAAGCACTGTTACCTTAATTTAGTCATAAAGATTAATTATACGAAAGGGCTTCATTTTAAATATTCCCTTCACATAGTTGAGTCTGTGAAATTTTTAACTCTTGAATGGATTGTCATTCTCAAGTTGCTTATTGCCATATTCTATAAAATTAGAGAGGTATGGACGTCATATTTGAACATTAGCAAATGCTTTGAATAAGTAAGTAATAGAAGCTACAATTTAGTTCAAGCAAGCATGCACAACAAACTATTGTTTTGAGCCTTTATTATGGAATTTTTTGTTTGTTAGACTGGAAAGATAATAAATAGAAGAAAAGACAAGAATGGATTTTACTGTTTTAATTATTAAGAATGAGTCTTGCTGTTAAAGCATAAAATTGCGTGTCATAATGTCTGCAGTAAGGTGTAACTCTGTAAGCCGCTAGAAAAGAGAAGTGGGATTCCTTTTATAGTGGCTGAGAGTATTATTAGGCTGAAGAAATTCATAGCTCTCCAGTCATTCCTTTTATGATACCGAGATAGCATGGCTTTCATACATAAACTCTTGCAAACAAAGCATTATGTATATTGTCATACTTCTGGCTTTTTCTTTGTTCCTTTTCTTTCTGTGTTGTTTTTTTTTTTTTTGGGGGGGGGGGGAGGAGGGAGGGAGAGCGGTAGGAGTTGTGCGGTTTTTTTTTGTTATTATTAAAGGGTGACATGACTACATTACAAAGTGCCTTAATCAAAAAAAAAATTAAAAGGGAAAAACATGACTCTTACTGACACACATAGTCTGTTGCATGATTTAGAAATTCTTGAGGTTAATTGTTCCAAAATAAGTTTTTATTTCAGGAAAAAAAAAGATAATTATGCATGTGAATATATTTTTACCTCTGTTTAGTTTGTACATACATTTGTGCTTGGAGATTTCTGCCATATCAATAAATGAATTCCTCAATGACATTTCTTTTTAGGTTTACCTCACTTTTCTTCAGGGATTTTTCGCTCTTGGGGAAGGGATACCTTTATTGCACTGAGAGGTCTAATGTTAGTTACAGGGCGTTATTTAGAAGCAAGGTAAGAGTTGACTGATTCTTAGTTCTTACTATTGCTTGAAGTAGTTTTTCAGATAGTTAGGAAAAAGGCATGCTCTTGCTCTTAAAATCTGGAAGAACATGCAACCTGTTAGAAATAGTTGATGTACAATATAAAACTTTAATGGTCCTAGATGGATTTGTGAGTTCTTTTTACATGGAATGAAAAATACTCCTTATATCGCTTTTGTTTTCTTAACATTGATAGGATATTCCAGTTCTGTATAGATAAGGGAGTTTTAGCCCATGTAACACTACTGCTTGTCCTTAAACAAAGTGATTATTTTAAGTGTACTTGTGTCATTGTTACTGAGCAATAATTTGAAAATTATTTATTTAAGAACTTGAAGTAGCAAAGGGATTTCTATTTTGATCAGAAAGGTACGAAGGTCTATCATGATTTTTTGGTGACTGCTAATATTACTCTATTAATACTAGAAATCAGCTAACTGTGGATTGTTACAATCTGATATCTGTATACGATATGCTAATGTTTAGCCTGATAAATGAGTCAGATTTAAGCCAGACTTACTGAGCTGGTATTCCCGTTAATCTTTCAATTTGGGTGTAGCTTTCCACAAGACACGAACATAAAAGTTAGTTTGTTTAAATTAGCATTTGTTTATGCTGTTGTATATTTGGCCAGCTAACTGCTACCTTACTCATACAGTAATATCTGCGGTCTACTAGTATGTTTATATTCCCTTTTAAAACAAGTTGGAGTCCATGTTTTCTGCAAGGTATGTGCAAAGGTTCTCAAATGAAAATTCTCAACATCTCAGTTGCTGGCACCTCTCTGTATTTTAACAGAAAATCATCATCTGCTCCTGCCCTCCCTCCCTGTCCACCCCCATCAGAAAGGATACAAGGATAATCATAAACAGTAAACATCAGTAAAAACCTTTCCTCTGACCTCAGTGGGATTTGGGTTTAGGGTCAATATCACAACGTATGAAAAATGAAATTGCCTTTACCGTATTGGCAATGTTGTATGTTTCATAGAAACAAATGTATGTAAATTTATTCATGTTGAGGAATTTGTAGAATAATAGATAAATTTTTATTGTAAAAGAAGTTTTTGTGCTAGTGAAGAATTTAAGTGAAGTCATGCCAAAATCTTGCTGTTGGAAGCTACAAATCTGTATTTAAGATCCTATTTTTCTCTTTGACTTACTTTGCTATTTAGATGAACCTATACATTTTGTAATTAATATTTGGCTAGATAATTGCCTGAAACTAACTTAATCAAGACAGTGTTTTATTTCTGTTCTAGAAACATAATTTTAGCATTTGGTGGGACTTTAAGACATGGTCTCATTCCCAACCTGCTCGGCCAGGGGACACATGCCAGATACAACTGTCGTGATGCTGTATGGTGGTGGCTTCAGTGTATCCAGGACTACTGTAAAATTGTTCCAAATGGATTAGACATTCTCAGATGTCCTGTTTCTAGGATGTACCCAAGAGATGACTCTTCTCCTCAACCTGCAGGCAGCGTGGTAAAGATGACTTCTGATTTACAAGTCTTGAACACAGCTATAGTTTTTAATGAAAGGATGCAATTTTTCTGTCTACAGGAACCAGGCACTATTTGTTTTTCTATGGTGAAAGATGATTACAGTGCAAGAACTACATATTTTAGGCACTTCTTACTACATCTGCATTACTTGATTAGAAAAGTGTGGGGTGGAACTGGAGGTGAAGAAAGAAAAAATCCATCAATTTTACTTCTAAATTTTTCTTTGCTTTCAGTCTTGAAAAAATGTTTATATTAATAATTGTATAATGCTAAAAAAATTATAAAATGTATCCCATTGATAAAGACGCTATTGAAAATGCTAGATGCTTTTCTTTTGAATTCTAATAAACTAGAGGCTAAGAATTACTATTATTGGCATAATAGATAGAGCCTTTCTAGTACTTTTTTATTTTGCCTTTCTCGTATCACCCAAACATGCAATCAATCTAGGATCAGCCACTTTATGAAGTAATACAGGAAGCAATGCAACGACATATGGAAGGCATAAATTTCCGAGAAAGGAATGCCGGTCCACAGATTGATCAAAACATGAGAGATGAAGGTAACAAAAATATAACACACTTGCTATGCAATTCAAAAGATGAAGATTACATTCTTTTCCTCAATTTATTAAGTTTATTTTTCAGTGTTTAATGTTCAGTGTTTAAACAGTGTTTAATGCTATTAAAACTATATTACTTAAGATAGATTTAATGTTTTAAGAGTGCTTATGTACTTTCAGCAACTATTTTTATGTTGTGGTGCAATTTGTCTTTGAAAGTTCACTCAAAAAATATAGCTGCCTTCAGAAACCCACCTCAGATCTCTTGTGTGGAGACTTTTCATTTATTTAGGATGTTTGGGCTCAGCACATGTTTGGGGTTTTGTGTTGGTTAACATACAGACTTCATACATTATATTCTTGCTTGGCAGGTTTTAATGTAACAGCGGGTGTTGACCATGAAACTGGCTTTGTCTTCGGAGGGAACCGTTTCAATTGTGGCACCTGGATGGATAAAATGGGGGAGAGTGACAGAGCTCGCAACAGAGGAATTCCTGCTACTCCGAGGTACAAAATCTAACCTTTGTGGGGGGCTGATTTTTTTTCAGCTGAAATTCTTCTCCAGAATTATGCCTTCTGTTAACACATCTGAGAGGTGCTCTCAGTGTTCTATATGTTTCTAACTTCTATTTGACTGCTAAAGTACTAATTGTGTTTTTAATTTGTGCTCATTTAAAGAAAAGAGGTGTATTTTTAGCAGGGGAAGACCTCATCTTCATGGACTTTGCTCCATGCCAGAAGCGAAAGTTTTAAATTCAAGTAGTAAAACATAATGGGAAAAATTGGATACTTGCAATACTAGATTACTGGGAAAAATGTTATTTAGACTGATTATGAATAACTTTTTATTGTAAAAGATATTAAAATCACACCATTATCAATGAGTATTTCTTATTTAGAATTCAAAAATATTTGCAACATCTAAGCTTAAAGTAAAAATTAAACATTTTTAAAAATTAGCTCTTTTCTTGCAAACCTACAGCACTAGGGTATTCTTTAGTGAAATAAACCATTTGATTTTCATGCTTGTTGCTGAAGGCAAAGTTCTATATAAGATGAGGAGAAATACTGTGGCAGTGTGGTATGCTTCCGCAACAAATTACAAACCTAGCCAGTCTGATTTAAAGCAGGCCAGAAAATGAGATACAATGACAGGCTAAGTGTTCTGTGCAGGAGTCTCCCAGTTTTTGGTTGGTTGTTGTTTGCTTGAGTTTTTCTTGTGCGATTGTAAATTTTCGTCTTGGATTACAAACAGTAAAATATAATTGTCTTATTTCATAAAGGAGATATGTCAGGTTTCCTCAAGGAAACAGTTTTGTGCAGTGACAGTATTGTAGAAAAAGCATAAGCTCTTATGGCAATCTTAGCAACTATCAATATATCTCTAATGCATGCCTTTGTTTACTAATAAATCACAGAATCACAGAAGCTTTTGGCAAGCTAATTTCTTTTCAACCTTCCAGTATCACCTAGGATTTGTCCTGTTTCATTTGATTAATTCATGTCTTCTATGCAAGGATCTACTTTGCTAATTTTCACAGACCAATTTTCAGCATTTAGATAATGTACAGACTGTGGCTGTAATAAGTGGTATTGCATTTAAATGATATTTTTTTTCCATTTGGATGATAGTATTGGACATCTTGTTTGTCTTCCTGAATTGTGTTTTGTTTGTTTGTTTTGTTTTTCACTTTCTACTTTCTTTACTAAATTTGTATTCAAAGCTAATAGTAGAGTTATGAAATTGAATGATGTTACTATGAATGACTGGTGACTATTTACTAACAAAAGTCAGTTTAAGTTTTCAGATTCTTGGCCTTCTTAATAACAGTTAGGAAAAAGTAATTTAAAAAACATGTATGTTGGAAATAATATTCTTGTATACTGGAAAATGTCTGGAGAAGACAATGAGAATGTATGTGGCAATACTTGATAGCCATGGTACACAGTTTTGAGGCAAAATATTAACTTAAAAAGAAAATCAGGTATGATGTGGGCTGCAACACAAAATAGGAAAACTTAGGTATCTGAATAATCTGTCCTTAAAGTTCAATAAGTAACTGAAAACAATCTGTATCCTTAATGACCTTCTTAATGTAATTTTTGGACTTATTTACCATTATTATTTTAGAGATGGCTCTGCTGTGGAAATTGTTGGCTTGTGCAAGTCGACTGTTCGCTGGCTGCTGGATTTATCTAGGAAAAATGAGTTTCCATTCCATGGAGTCACCATAAAAAGACATGGTAAAGACACACATATCTCATAATGTTATGATTGGAATATAAATATAACTGAAATGAGCTGGTGGCAGTGTAACATCAGGGATGAATATCAAAGCTATTCAAGAAGGTTTAGGAGGAAAAATGGAAAAACTTGGGAAATAATCTAGTTTAGGTAAAATCTTTAGTTACTACAAAAGTTTATTACAATCAAAATTCTCTGGTCAACCTGTCAAATATTTTATTTTGTATAATAGGGTGTGGATTTCAAAGGAACTTTGGAGCCTAAATCCAATTTCTCACATAATAATTATATCACTGATATCCATTTATCACAATGAAACACAACATTCATTACATGACACAAGATACATCTGTTTTTATCCTGTGTTGTAAATATTGGCAACTTACCTAAGTATCTTTAGATGCAAGAGATGGCATGTTAACATGCTGAAAAACATTGATTAAAAATTTTAGACTTATTCAATTAATTAGTTACCCTAGATCATAGTATCTCATACTGTTTACTCTTAGCTAATGGAAGCAAATGAGAAAATTTGTCTTGTAAAAAGTAGTGCAGGTGTTGGAGTTGATCTGCAGTATGATTCAACTAATTCAACTTCTAAATAATACCCTTTTTGCAATGCTTCAATGACCTTTGTGGTAGGAATATCATAAGTAACACTGTAATAAAAAGAACTAGGCATAAGCACACTTCTGTTGTTACCACTGTGGCGGTTTTCAGAAAATAAAATCCACGTGTAATATCTTTCAGGAAAGGAGGAAACTATCACATATGACGAATGGGACAGAAAAATTCAAGCATACTTTGAAAGGCTGTTCTTTGTCTCTGAGAACCCAGCAGATCCAAATGAAAAACATCCAAATCTTGTTCACAAACGTGGAATTTATAAAGACAGCTATGGAGCTTCAAGTCCGTGGTGTGATTACCAACTCAGACCAAATTTTACAATAGCAATGGTTGTGGTAAGTGAGGTATATGAGGGGGAAGAATTTTTACTTAAAACTATTTTATTTATTATTGAATTTAACTTGCCTTATAAGGTCTGTCTGCATGGCGTTATATCAGGAATATATATTGCTTAGGATAAAGTTTCAAAGCTTGCTTTCTTTTCCTTGCTTTTAATATTGATCTGTCTTAAAATATCCACTAAAAGTATATCCTTTACAGAACTTAGCTATATGAAATGGCTGTCCAAATTTATCACTGGGATAAATTTGTAGTGTTCACTGTCTTCAAAGTGTTTGTGGGTTTTTGTTTGTTTTTTAGGTTAGGATGAGGAGGGGGGAGTCCCCTCAAATTAGCTGAAAAGCATGGGGTTGTTTACTTTCCTTGTAAAGAACTTCAGTAATAGTCTTTTCCAAGTGTATTTAAAATAAATAAAGCCCAAAGCAGTGAAATAGCTTTTGTCATCTTGCTTACTCTGACTTGTAGGTTCCGTAAGAGTAGCTGTATTTTAATTCAGTAATATGATAGCTAGGGCTTTTGTGGTCTTCTACATTCATATACATAGTCCTGTGTGTGTACATGTGCAGAGTTTACTGAGTAAATTGTTATTATTTTACTAGGCGCCTGAGTTGTTCACACCTGAGAAAGCTTGGAAAGCTCTGCAGATAGCAGAGGAAAAACTACTTGGTCCGTTAGGCATGAAAACTTTAGACCCAGAGTAAGTATAGTAGAGATAAGAATAAGTGTTAAAACATGCCAGTATGGATTATTTAATGGGTGGGTGTAATGTTTCGTTTGTTAAAATCCTCACGTATACCTGTAAAATCAGGCTGCAATAAATGCTTCAGGAACAAGTATTTTACTGTTCTAAAAGTCCATGCAGTTGCTTTTATTTATGTAGACAAGCGGCAGGTGGTTTTGGATGCCACATAGCAGGCAAGTCAAATACGCTATCATAAGAGATCAAAGTTGCATTATAATGTTTACTTGTATATGATACAGCATAAGCATACAGTGTATGCATTGCAGTTTGAATAAAAACATAAGGGCAAAATTATGAATATAAGTCATTCCAAGATTTTAACTGTTTTCCCACTAGTTTAAACAGTATTTGGAATTCCATTGTCATGTAAAAGCAGAACCTGATGGAGACTTCCCTGACTAACCACCATCAAATGTAAATGCTATGACAAATTTTTTGTTCATTTCTGTATTCTAATTTATGCCTTATTTTAGTTAATGCTTTGTTTACATAATTCCTCTTTTTTTTTTCTTGCAGTGATATGGTGTACTGTGGAGTATATGATAATGCTCTTGACAATGACAACTATAATGTAGCCAGAGGTTTTAATTATCACCAAGGACCTGTAAGAGCCAGTTTATTCCATTTCAGAATAAGTGCTGACAATTTTTCAAAATGACAGCTATAATCCTCTCTTATCATCCTTTTCTTAGGAATGGCTGTGGCCAATTGGATATTTTCTTCGTGCCAAATTGTACTTCTCAAAGCTAATTGGTCCACAGATCTATGCAAAAACTGTAGTTATGATAAAGAATGTGCTTTCTCGCCACTACGTTCACCTTGAAAGGTAATACAGCAGCTAACATAGGTTCAAAATATACAGTAACTAGTGGTATCCACTATCCAATTGCATATAAAAGTATACAATATTATCATATGATATAGAAGTCTATGGTATAAATCACATCTATAATGTCTCAAGTCTATAATATAAATAACATCTGTTTTCTACATACAAAGTTCAGTGCAGATTCTATTGCAGATCTCGAGTCAGGTTTCAAGGACAGCTGAGATCTCGTGCTGTTTATAGATTTTTAAAATTTCTAATTACCTATGTAAAGACTGGGGAAAATAAATTTTGTGTAAAAACTAGGAATCTAATTTTGTACAAAAAACGAATTTCAGCAAAAAATATTGGGTGTCTTTGTTTTTTAAAAAACAATCAAAGTATTTATAAAACAGCCTGCAAAACAAAATAATTACAGAGCTAGTAGTGACAGAATAAAAATGTGGCAGATAAGTTTATGCAATATATTGTTAAGGTTTCTACATGTTATAAGTGAAAAAATTAGTCTGACTGTTTCCGAATTTTAATAATGTTGGTATTCTTAGACAAAGGAACTCACTTTATGGCCCTCAAATAGCATCCAGTTATCTCAAAGTTCACTTACTTTTTTCAAGTTGCAAAACTGCCTGAATGGGAAACAGGAGCATTATTCCGGTACTGTAAGTTCAGGTATTATTAGTACCAGAGAATCTACTTTGAAGGAGAGACATCCCCAAAAAAAGTACAATTTCCAGTTGCAGATAAAAATAATTGAATCCAATCTTAGTTATTAAATAACATATTGTGACTATAGGAAAACAGGCCTTTAGTCATGGTTTTTAGTTTCATACTGAGATAATCTCCTCAAAGTTTTATAATGAAATATTCTTTTAATTTCAATGTATAATCTAACAAGAATGCTCTTTGTTTTTCCTTTATCAGATCATCCTGGAAAGGGCTTCCAGAACTGACCAATGAAAATGGACAATATTGCCCTTTCAGCTGTGAAACTCAGGCCTGGTCAATTGGTGTTATCCTTGAAATCCTTTATGATTTGTGAAAGCTTTTGATTGATGTGATGAAACTTCTGGGTCTTCTCATTATTGGGCATAAATGAACACTTGGCTTACACTGCAACAGAAATGTCCTGCTCTGCACAATCACTTTAACTGCATCCTGACTTTCAAAAATGCTGAAAGAGGGCAGATCCTATGCTGAGTAACTGTATGGGGCTTGTTTTTCTTTTGAAAACCAGGCCGAGAAAATAAAATAAAACTGCAGTGCACATGTAATATAGAAACTTTTAGTAAGGAGCATTTTTAAGAATACGCGCAAATTTATTTTAGGTAGCTTTGAAATTTAGACATCTCAAGTCAAAATCATACGTTCTTTACTGAGCTAAACATATGAAGAACAGCTCTCATTTTTTTTGTTTGTTTTTTGGTTTTTTTCTTTTGTCTCTAAGAATAAATGGTTATTTGCAAATGCATGCTTAAAGAGTAGTAGACTAACATACAGCAACATACGCTAATAAAAGCAGAGTTCTTTGTCTTGAACTGTATTGGGAGGGGGAGCTGTATGTGTTCAATTGAACACTCCATTCAGTAAACACAGAAATAAGTTTACAAAACGTGTAAACCTTTGAAGTTACATATAATATTTTCAAACACATTTAACTACTCTTTAGAGTTAATTCTTGAGCAATGATGATACAATATCCTGTGCTAATCCATTTATAAATTTATTTAAATACTGTAAGTCTTGCAGCAAACTTATTTATTCATTTAAATGTGACTTTTTCACTATGAGAAATTCATAAGAAACGTGCATGTGCATAAAATGGACTGCCTATATGTTAAGGGAGCCCCTGTATCTTCAGTTATAGAAAATACATGGTCACTTCAGGCCTTTATTCTTGGTAAAATCCTGGCTTTGTCGAAGCAAATGGAAACAATATCAGTAGGAAAAGAAATTAACCTACCACTGGTGAAAATGGGGTTTTGAAGACTTTTGAAATTACACCAGTAGGAATAAGCAGGCTACCTCTGTGTAGTTCTTTGGGAACAGCATCCAGTGAACAAAATGCAAAACACGTATGTTCTTTAATATGTAGATACCTGTATGCCCTTACTGACCTCTGTTTAGTGTTCCCAAACTGAAGGTGTTTGCCAGAAGTGCAGTTGTAATTCCCAGCACTCTATTCATGTGGGTTTTCCATCTTAGTAGTAAAATAGGTAGAATAATTAGGTAGAAGGTGATGCTGACAGCTTCCTGCATCACAAGGGGGAAAAGCAAAACCAACGGTGCATTTCTTAATTTCACACAACATACTGAAAATGAAATATATGCATGATGAAATTATAACACACTAGTAACACGTAGGTCAATATTTTTTTGTACCAGTATTTTAAAGTTTTCTTACCCTTTTCTTAAAGTCTGAAGTGTAGTGCAAGTATGCTGCCTTTTTCAGGGAGATAATTACAGATGTATTTGAGGGCAAGTTAATAGAAGACAGATAAATTGTAAGAAGTTGCTATACTTGCACTATTTATTTGAAAGGTTAATAATCTTATGTAGATCAACTCCCTTGCTAAAGTGTTCAGTACTTAAAAGTTCTGATTAAGGATGGAGTATATTGTACCTCATGTTTTGAACTGCTGCAATATGTGGTTTAGGAGATTTACTTTCTCGACATAATGTATAAGAGGTGTCATTTGATCAAAAATTTTACTGAAATGTCAGCAACAGATTATGAAAAATATTTATATGCCTCTTGCACATTAAAAAAAAAAAAAATAGTGAATTTCCAAATTTCTTGATAATGATATTGAGGTTTATGTCCTACTGTGTCACTAGCATTTACTGTTTTCCTAGATAATTATTTCTTGTTTATTATTTCAGCATATGTTATAGCTCCTATGGAAAGCAGGAACAATATAGCAGAACACATTGTTCTTATTTGGTGAAAATACTTTGAAATTGGAAGTGGATCTTAAGAGTTGTGACAGAAAAAGATTTCCAAAAGATGTCAAATTATAGACATAGGCAATAACACTCTTTGTATAGGGGGAAGATGGCAGAAATTATTCATCAAATTATTCCTACATTATTACAGGTAACTTTTCACTGTTTTGCAAACTGCACTGCTGACAGTGTGATTGTCACTGCTAGTTTATTTTTCTAATTTAATAATAATATTTTAAAAGATAAAATCACCTCTGTACACAAATACATATGATGGAGTTTATGCTTGTTTAAGATGTTGCTTTTGCACTGATTAGTTAAGTATAACTTTAGTGACAGATAAATGTTTTATATAGGAAAAAATATGTGTAGTATTGGTTTATGTAGCAAGAAAAATAAGACGTTAGGCTATGACTAAGCTTTTTTTTTATTTTTTAACAAACCTACTCAACATTTCATCAAACTGGACAGTTTAAAAATGAAGAGGGAAGAAAGCAATGTTAAATCTAAGATTATATGAGCTGGTGTTAATCTAGATAAACTCTATACTGAAGTGATAATCTCTTAAAAATAGCCAACTGTACTTTTTGAAATGTTGAATGATCTCGAATTGTATTTTTATTCATTAGTACCATTTATATTATACACTCAAGTGTCCAGTAAGGCAAAACTATAAATAAAATTTGTTTTGGAATTAAATTAAAGAACTTGGTAGCAACTGTGGCTCCACTATGTTCCAGTTGATGTTTTTTTGATCTGGGGTACTGAGATTTTTTTTTTTCTTCCCAATTGAAAAATGTTAACTGTTACCAGTACTCTTGTGCAGTTGATAGTACTTGATTTATTCAGAAATGATTAACTTGGGCATTCGAGTAAAATAATGTATCATTCTTGCACTGCATGTTGTAATGTAAAATGGAAAGATTGCAGCATAATTGAATTTTACATGTCTAGCACAGAAACAACTGAGTTTAGAAAATGTAGTTCTTCATTTCTGAATTGCACAAAATAAAATTCCCTATTTCAGCCAAATTAATCTTTTCATATGGCTGTTTGGAAAAAAGCTGAACAGTAAAGAGGCTGATGGTTGCTTTTTTTTTTTTTTTTCTCCAGTTTTACTTACATGAGAGAGCAGATCATGAGCTCCTCAGGTCAAAGATTAGTAAAGAGTATCACTAAAAATAATCAAACAAACTTTAAAAAAAAAGAAAAAAAAAGGGGGGTAGGGACACACCTTGAGCTCTGCACCCAGCTCCTTACAGTTGTCAGCTGTTTCAGCTAGTTTTGAGCGGGGCGTGGACTAGATGAGCTCCAGGTGTCCCTCCTGCTATGAAATTAGATAAATTTAAGTCACAGTACTGCAACTTCCCCAAGAGAACAGTTCTAATGTAGAGTGATTTACAGCTAAGTGCTGCCCAGTTATTAGTTAGCTTCCTGCACAAAATTTTGATCGCTAGTAAACGGATTTCATTTTCCTGCACTGCTTTGTGTAAAAAAAAAAAAAAAAAAAAAAAAAAAACACTCATAGTACAGGGAATTTTGTGATAGAACGTCAGAACATCTTTGGTGTCTTAAGATTACCCTATTTCAACACGTACTTAATAAACTTAGGATTGTTGTAATCAGTGGTTCTAATTCAAAATTCAAGCACTTTAAGAAAACCATTTCTGTTATTCTATTGTACAATATTTTTGTGTCAAATTGAAAAAGCGTTAAGGCAAGGTTGAAATGATCTGCCAAAGTAGGGAGGAGCAGGTACCCTCAGAGCTGCCCCTTCTGAGCCCCCATCATACCTCAAGCGGTGATGCTGAGGAGCAGTGGGTACTAGTGGTACCCGGACAGGTTTCCCCCGGGAGATTCCAGACTACACATAGCACAGCGTTATCTGGGGAACTTTGGATGCGCCCGAGCTGCCGAGGTATTTGTGGATTTGTGGGCACCATAGGGAGACGGCTAACCCAGGTGTCAGCCGGCTGGGGCGCAGGCGGCGCACCGGCCCCGTCACCTTAGCGCCCGGCGGCGGGAAAGGCGAGGGCCGGCTCAGGGATGGCTGAGGGCCGTCCCGCAGGCAGGAGCCGTCCGCGGTCGTGAGGGGAGCAGGAGCCGCCACCGGGCAACGCCGCTTCTTCTGAGGCAGAAGCGGGGGCAGCGCCCTGTGTGTGTCCGCTCAGTCCCCATCCCCCTGCGGAGCTGAGGCCCGGGGGTCGCCGGTCTTCGCAGCCGTCACGTTCGGCTCCTTTTCAGCGAGTGGCGGTCAGTCAGGAAACCTGGTGAAACTTGCCGTGCTTGCACGTCAGCTTTCTGGCTTTCTTATTCCACTTGTAAACTGTAAAAAGAAAAATGAGTTTGCCTGTGAATATTTGGTTTGTTGTGCAAACGTTGAAGCTTCTATGCCTGTCATTTTCATGTAGCAGTAAGTGAGAGAGCTTGACCCTCAGAGTTGCTCACAGTCTGTTAAGACTTGCCTTTCTATTTTGTACCTCACAGAAGGTGCTTATTAAAATAAGTCTGAAGCTTCTTAGTTCTGAATTTTGTATAAAAGTGTGGCTGCCCAAGTGGTGAAACGTCTATTTGAATTAGGAAAAGGGAACGTTGATTTCGGGGCGTGAGCAGCCATGTGCAGCTGTGAGCAAGGTGCAGCCTCCCGCAAGCAGACCAGCCAGTCCCCACACACCGGTCCCCTTGGAAAACAGAGCCCTTCAGCCCCATTTTTTTTATCGCTGAATGTAACATTATGTGCTATAGAATATCTCTTTGGTCAGTCCAGGTCAGGTATCCTGTCTTTGTCCCTTACAAACTTCTATCCCACCCCGAGCTGACTCACTGGGCAGGCAGAACAGGGAAGAAAGATAAGACCTCCATGCTGCACGGATACTGTGTAGCGACAGCCAAACAGGGGTGTGTTATCAACACCGTTTGGGACACAAATCCAAAACCCAGCACCACATGGACTGCTAAGGAGAAAGTTAGCTCTCCCAGCCAGACCCAGCACGTGAAACAACTTGTTAGTTGTTAGTGGTTGATGGAATTCAACTTGTTAGTATGTTAGGGGTTGATGTCAGAGCCAGATTTTAATGTCTGCATTTAGTTGTTTTCTCTCAAACAGGAAATGTAAATATTGTAGTAGTTCTTTTTGTAGGCAAACCATAGTTAAATTAAGAAAGACTGATACATGGCATTGCAAAAATTTGTTCAGTCAGTAATGTGATTTTATTATAGATCGTCTGTCTGCAAGGAGCCAGGCCAAGGCCTAGGCTGTACTCATGGTATTCAGTTAAAGGTTTAACCTTGTACTTTTCAACCTGGATTTCTGAAGCAGTTGTTCAGAATTTCATAACAGATTGTAAGCAGAGCCATGACTAGAAGTAGAGATTTAGGAGTGTATTTTGGGGAAGCTTTGGTGGAGAGGCTAAACAAGCCTAATGTTTCAGCTAATGTGATGTGATGTGCTGATGTCAAACAATTTTGGAAATTCTTCATGAGACAGAAGCTCTGTTTTCCAAACAGGTTTACTTACTACAATTTATAGTATCTTCTAGCTCTATTGAAACCTCCTTGGCCATTTGTATGTACAGGCTTCTTTGAAAAAGATACATTTATATAAAAACATCTTATGGCTTTCCAAATAGCATGTTTATTTTCATGGAATACAGTCAGAATAGATTTCTACAAAATGAATAATCTGTTCTTTTGCAGGGTACACCGAGGAGCTGTTTTTGAATCTTTTTTCATATTCATATGTGCATTGTCTGTAAGAGCCCAGCATACAGTCCACACCTGGAGAGGGCTATCTGCTCTAATAACACACAATAAAAGCTTGGTTCTAAATGGGGGGAGGTTCATGGCTTCTTCTATGATACCCTGCAGTGTACCAAACTAATGAGATAACATTGTCTTAGCAAGAGCAGTGATCAGAGGGCATTAGTAGCTTAACTGTTGTCAAGACTTTGTAGGAGAGGATTTCTTCCTGAGAAGAGTTTGGAGTGTAATTTTGAAGAAGTTGATATTCGGTTTTTGTGGATGCTTATGGATGATTTACTTAAACATCATGGGGGACATATTAGAAAGAATCATACTTGGAAGTATGATAACCTAGAGTCTGGGACTGTGGGCTGACTGCAGATAAATATGGAAAATTGGGTATGATAGGTTGGGTAAGAATTACATTTTTATCGTATCTGAAAAATGAGTAATTCCGTCTTGGTAGCAGAGGGTGGCGCCAGTTTGCCACTTTCTATTGCTCTTAGGGTGATTCAGTTCTCCACATATTCCTGAGAAAGTCTCTGTATTTCGGTACAGCCACAGGTGCTTTTCGGTATTTTGATGGCTGGAATCTCTGTTCCTATTCCCACAGGTCAAGATCTCTTTTTTTTTTTTTTCTTGATCCTTAGAAAATGTTTCAGTAATACATTTCCACATGGGGGAAAGTGAAAGGACCATATCTGTGACAGTTTGATGTTTTAAAGTGGTAATTGAAGCTCATGAGCAGATTTCAGTATTGAGAAGGTTGGAAACAGTTTTCCTTTTATTATAAATTTTGGCAATCTGTTTACCTTCTAAAGAATGGGATATGTTAGGATATGAAACCAGGTATACATTATGCATTTCATTGTTTCCACTGCAGTTCACCTAATGATTCTGCAATTGCTTACATTCATGTCTGTCTCCTTTTGTTTTGTTTATGTATAAATAAACTGAATACAGAAAATGAAAGTATACCTGGGCAATCTTTCACAATAGCTGTGGTTATTCTAACTTAGGTATTTTGTTATATGTATTTTTTAAAGGCATTCAGCTTGCATGCAGTATTTTTCTAGGACAATCAATTGCAAGCAGTGGGGCCAAAAATGGTGAAACTGTAACTGAAAATGATTCACTTGCAGTAAACTTAGAAATAAGTCAAATCCCCTTATGTTTCCACTGACTTCACCATAAAAGTAAAGTTATGGAAACAAACAGAGGTCTTCTGTTGTCATTATGTACCAAGAAGTCCCAGCCATTGTCAGCATATTGTGGGAAAAAATAAATGAATTGCTGAAGATGGATGGGAACACCACATTTTCTAGATAATTTTGTAATTTGTAAGGCCTATAATCAGACCTACAGTGAAAGCTATTTAAAAAGTGTACTTGTTTCCTTGTAATGGCTGTTTGTGTATTTCTAGGACTGTTCTCCCCAGGCCTCTGAGGGCCAGGTTAATGCACTGGCTACAGTTTGGTTCCCCAGCACTCTTCCCAAGACCTCCAGTCAAATTCAGTTAAATTTAAGCATCAGATGCTCTTATCAGCTGCATCAGAGTAAATACAGGGTAATGTAACTTCCACCTCTTGAGTTATTTTAGATTTCCTTTTGCATGATTTTGGCTTTAGGTGGTTTAAACACCTTTACAAACAGCAGCTGAAATAGGAAAGAGAAGCATTAAGACTATGCACTATTGTTTACTCCAGGGTAGGAGCCCGTGCTGTGCTTGGGTATATAGTCATGGTAGGCTCTTTAAGTTAGGTGTACGTAGGGTTTTTTTTTACCTCCTGTGAAATAAAGGGTCAGACGTTTGGGGAGCCTAGCAGGGCAGACTTTAAATTCTGCTGTATTCCCAGAAGATTTTGTGCTGTGGATTTATCAAACAGGAGCAAACATTCTCTGTAAGAGAGTTGGTAATGATGTGTAAGTGTTAGTAGGAGCAGACAGGTGTCCATCTGTTTATTTCTGTCCTGGTTTCAAAGCTGACTTCTGCAGAAAAAAATCCATTAAAATTCTGAAAGGTTTGGCGGATTTGTCCTTTTGTTTTTAGGAAGTTTTTTTGTTTGTGCTGGAAGATTGACTAGAGAAGTTTAAAAGTTACAATATTAATAAATAAATAAATAAATACTTTAGTTTAGCAGCTGAGATGGGAGCTTTCAGGAGCTTTTTTTAGTAACTAAACCTTTCTCTCAAATTTTGATATGTATTTTGTGTCAGTGATGAATCAACTGCTCTAACCTGAAGGTTGTTAGGAGCGTGATTCCAGAGCTCTGCTTCATCTTCCTTCCTGTCCTTCTCCCTGCTCTCATTTAACATAAAAGGCCCTATTTAATTGAGGGGTGTGTGTGTTCTATTTTTGGTGCCAGAGTTTAAATTACTAACCACTTAAATATTTGTTGAGAGGGAGAGATGCAGAATTGCTATTTGGAAGTGAAAGGGGTTTGTTGAAGTCTCTTGGAAGATGGAAGCTCAGTGTTTCAGCCCATGCCTCAGTCCCTCAGTTTGGACTCCAGATTGCTTCACTGAAGAGCAGCCTTCTGCTTGGCACTCAGTGAATCTGTCTGGATGGTCACAGATGCGCTGATGGTTTAAGGGCGGGATATGAGGGAAAGGGAGAAGGACGTCTATCAGGACAGCAAAGAGTGTCAAGGAGGGTGTTTGCTTAGCTCCAGAGTGTTTCAAGGGGAGGAAACAGGAAAGAGAGGAAATAGGAATGGGCATTTTATCTTAAGCGTTATTCGTTTTTAACTGCATAGTAACATTTTAGCTTGTCACATTCATGAAATAACATTCATTCATAAAAGAAAAAGTTTACCAGAGTTTCTGTTAGATTAACAAGAAATCTGCTTGTAATAGTTTTCGTGCTATAAAAGTTTTCATCAGAAAGATTTGGCAAGTAAATTATCTTTTAATATTTAACTCTTTATCTGTATCCATTTCTGACTCTGGAGTCCTATATAATCTCACTGAAATTATTGAATTGAGGCTGCTTAAATTACCTCTGTTAATGGTGCTTTGAAGTAATCGCCTTTATCTTATTTTTTATAGAGATTAATTCTGAAAGGCAGGTGAATGCAGAAGGTGGGGGCTTTGGTTACATCTTATGGGAGACCTGAACAAAGGAACCTTTTTCAACGATTTTAAAATTTAGGTTAATTTTTTAATACGGGTAGAAATTATTTTTTTCTAGTTTTACTTATACTGTAAGCAAATACAAATATTGTTTTGTTCAACAGAAAGTACACCATTCAGCCTGGCGTAAAGTAACACATGTATGATACTCAAGAAAAAGTCAGTAAAATGTAGAACAAAAGAGCATTAAGGTTTTATAGACTTAGTGACTGGGCTAGGGCTATATAACAAAGGTACTCTGCATTCTGTTACCATGATTTTAATAGATGTACGAATTGAAGAGTCCCTTTGGATACAGCGGTCTGTGGACTGTAATTCCAAATCTGTGAAGATAGGGATGATGGTAGTGGTGGAAATGTAGTTTGGTTTGGAAATACTCACAAATGCCTGGTGAGAATTATATTTTTGTCTCCCTGACTGCACGGTATGTCCTCACAGACATCACAGTCATAGGGTTCTGGTGATATACCAAAATGGAACTGTAGTCTGACCAGAAATTTTGGATCACAGAAGAGAAGAGAGAAGAGAAGATTGGCTGGAGGAACTAATTGTAATCATAGATGCATATCCAAACTTACTTCAGTTGTCACCTGTTTTTCACTTTTGAAAACTAGACACTTCTTTTACATTGTAATCTCAGGGGAAAGGAGCTCCTGTAAAAGCTGAAAAAACATTTTCCACTTGAATGTGGTCAACGTTCTGTGTTCTTTTGGCAGCCCTATTTCTAGCTTTTTAGCTAGTTCATTGTGGTATTTTAAAGAGGACTCATTTTCTTTGTACTTCACCCTTCTTCAGTACAGCTAAAATACTACTGTGAATTTCACTCAAATCATTGAACTCACTGGAAACATAAATGCCACATCAAGTCCTAAGGTTTTATGTGCTCGAACTTCACATTTGAATGTCTCTTAATGTCATGTACAAAAGTGATTCATAATAATAATTACTGTAATTGTAACTTTTGTCCCATAAAGTTAATTCTCAGCATTCGCTATTTTATTTGTTATGATTATATACTCAATGTACTGCTAATAAATATACTCTTTCACTATGTTTGATGTATACGTGTTTTCAAACATGGAGGAAAGCAGTAGAAGTCAAACACAACACTGTAATTGTTATTTTAGTTTTAATGCTTTACTAAATGCTGTATTACGTTATAAATTTGGCATCAAACTCAGATGTGAGAATGCTTAGAAATAACAAACATCTGTGACAGTAATTAGTACACACCATTCACAATAGTCTATTTCCAGTGCTAAGAATTTAGGGTTCACCTAAATTAACTAAAGAGAGGTTTGCACAGTATGGAGGTGTCTCTGTGGCCTAAATTTCCTTGCTCAGAAAATTATGACTGCTGCAGCCTATGAACTTTTTGTATCCCAAGGACATCTAGAAGTGGATGGCAACAGTGCTAGCTGGTTCAAACACTTCTGGGGTAGCTTTGATATGGTTCTACAGCTCCATCGTTTTCACTGTCCTTCCCAGATAGTCAATAATCCTTTTCTGCCAATAACAAGCATGCTGCTAACTAAGCTTCTACTTGGCCAAATAGGCATATTCTAAGCAAAGAACCATCAGCCTTGCTGCTGCTCCTGGATGGGAACTCTAAATATTGCTGCTTCCATTACTGGTGGAACAATTAACAGGGAAAAAAATAAAAAAAAATAAATAAAAAAAAAGAAAAAGGAATATTAATGAGGTAATAGGTAATATTCTCATAGACTGTCAACTTCAGCAGAACTCAAACATTTGAAAACAGGAAGTCGAGAATTAGTTTCTAGTACACACAGTTTTTGTTCTGCTTGCTCATATCACTCCAACAGTGTACCAGTAACACAATATTTGCCTGTGAGCCGCACTCATCAGGAGCTGCTTAAGACAGTCCTGATGATAGAGCAGATGTGAGGAATGGTAAGGCCTTGGATACACCTTCCATTTGTGCTTCATATGTAATCTTAATGTGCATCTGCTAGGGATTACACAGCAGTTTATATCATCCCCAATCTCATCAAGCTTTACTTTGCAAGGTCCACTTGTGTATTTGTCCTTAGATTACTGCCCATAGGTAAGAGCTTAGCCAGCTCTGCAGAACGAAGACCTTATCTCTTACAATTTACAGCTCCTTTGCTGTGGCAACGGTCATGTCATATCATGTTTAGCCATCAGGAAACCTCACAACCTGTGCTCTGACCTAACTGCACGCAGCTTTCTGGGCTGTTTCAGGCACGATCTCCCAGGTGAATCCTGAAACGTATCACATAGGTTTCGAAAGGTCCAGGATAGGTCTTTCTTTTGATCATCGTATGGCTTTACCTAATGAAACGGCTCAAATATTTATCAGATATATTGTGATATTACTCAGCATACTGCATTCTGTAGAAAATTACATGGCATGTAAGGAACTGATGCATGAAAGTTACATCTATATAACACTTTAATGCAGGCTGTATGGTTGGTGGTTTTTTGTTTGTTTGTTTTTGTTTTGTTTTAAAATATTCCATAATTTAGGTCTTTACATCTGTAGACTACAGGTTTGTAGATTATGATTTAAAAATAAAATAGTGCAATTAATGCTACTGGAAGCTACAAACTCTTCCTGATTATTTTAGTTTGGCATTGATAGAGGAAGGGTTGGAAATGTAAAAATAATATATTCCTTAAATTAAAGCTGATTTGAGAACACAAAAGTGAAGCTGAGAGTCTGGCTCCACAGCTGAATCCTGTGGATTGCCTAATTGCAAGATGTATGTACTACCTCAGCTACTTCTGTCTGACTTGAAACATGTTTATATTTTCATTTTTTTCCCTTTTCATATCCCATTTTTCACTTCTATTATCCTTTTATTCCTAGTTGTATTGCTTAGTTTCAATTAATGTTGAAAACTATACCCAGTAACCTAGTTTCAAGTATTTAATTAATATCTTACCCTGTGGATCAGGACATGGATTAACACTTTTAAAGTAGACATGCAAAGGCATTTTTATGTATAGGTGATACAAAGAGAGGTATGAATGTGCAGTTATAGCAAATAGTTTAATGCATTTTCCTGAGTTTTAGCAGAAATTCTCAACCTCTGAATTGCTGCAGGGTGGTAAATCACTGACAGGTGGTCCTTAGACATCTGACCTTGAATTGACTTTCACAAATAGTTTCCTTAGCTAAACCTAATTAAAAGATATTAAATATATATATATATATTACTCTTTCTCTGTCATTACAGTAGCTAAAAGAATGCTGTCCTTTTGTGAAAAGGTGATAAGACGTTAACAGATATGTTATCCACAGTCTGAAGGACATACTCCTGTTAGGAATGAAAGTCTTTAAATTAATGGTTTAGATTAGATGAATATTTCTTCATAAGGATGGTTGTACAATTACACCTTGTATTCAGCATCATGTGGCCATTGTAACCATCAGAGAGCTCATTCAGGATATTGGGTAGTCTGTTTATGCCATACATTACAATTGCATTCGTATTTATTGCAAAAAATAATGTACTCTCTAAGAAATCCATTTAATGGACGGAACATCAGTCTGGAGGAACTCAAGAAAGTTGAACAGAAACTTCACCTGATCGCAGTGACCTGATGGCCTGAAGAAAGCTGGGCAGTAGGTTCTTATTGCAGAGCAAAAATACGAAAAAGTGTTGGAAGAATAAAAGGATCTAAAGCTTCCATTTGCCGTAGTTGCCACACGATAACTTATTACTTACTGCCCTGTCTTTTTGTATGCTGAATTGCTACAGGTCTAGTACAGCCGTGAGACCCTGTGCCAAGAACGGCTTCAACGGTCAGCAGGTTCTCTGTGGAGCAGTTAGAACTGAAGTTTGCTCTGAAGCTTGGAAGTGGCCTAAGACCTGCACTCAGAACACAATCCATCACTGTACTAAAACACCTGCTTTGCACTATTTACTTCTCAGCATTCAGCACCATCATACTACAATTTTGTCTTCATTAATATAAGCTGCAAAACATGGTGTCATCGTAGACCTACTCAGAACTGAGTCTGACATTTTCGGGTCTTCGCAGTGCTGTGTTTGACATTCATATAACTCTACAGGTTGTAGCAAGAGCAGGAATTTGCACAATAGGGAAAGCTTATAGAGAGCATGTTTTTTAAGATTAACATGAGCACTCCTTTGTTTGCATAAGAACTGGATATGAACCAACAGTAATAAAGACAATTGAGAAAACATGGCTTTGACAGGATTTTTTTTTTACAGTGATTAAAATACAGTTGTCCAATTAGGTAGAGGACTAAAAGTGCTATTGATTGGCCATAGAGATTGCATAATACAGTTGTTGAACTGCAGCCAAAAGGTTGAGATTTCCATGTTTTGTTTGTTGTTTTAACTGCACTAAGAAGAACATAAGCGTGTATGAAAGTTGTACTGTTGTCCCATCTTGTTCAGAATAACACAGCTGTTCTTAGGAAGCTTAACTTAAGAAGCCTGGATCTGTGCAATACTCCTTTCTCTTTCTTTAAGTACTGACCTGTTCTGAAATGCTGCCTTTTATCCACAATTGTTTGGAAGATAAAACATTATTTTATTTATAAAACTCAATTTCTGAAGTGCTAGTTGATACTTCCCAATAAATACACGTACATAAATATTTACATGTATGCATATATGCATATGTGTGTATGTGTGTGTGCTGATACTATTACACAGTTGTAGCATGATTTCTCCATGGATTGGAAAGCAAAAAAAAACCATATATATAGTTGTAGCATGTAATTATCATTTGGGTGCGTACCATTGAAATGTGAAACTGTCAGTGAAAGAAATATATATATCTTGGGTTAGCAAGGCAGCATTGTGCAATGTTTCTGGGAATGCCAGAGTTCGATGCTCAGTAGGAACATAAAACATATGACCAGAAGCATCATTGAGCTCAATTTCTGTTTTTGACCAAATTATCTATCTCATTTGTGTAGAAGGCTTTTACACTCCACGTGGAGAGCTTTTAAATCATATACTGTGAGATTAACACCTAGTGCTTCTTCACTCTTGCAGTAGAACGCTCTGTAGTTCTGACTGTTCTTTCAAGTCATCTCCTTCTCCTCCCTGTCCTCTGGCTAAATGGAGGAGAGGATTACTACCAGAGGAATGCAACACTTCCAATTTGCCATGTAGGTGGTAATTGCTTCATTCCAAAGGAATTACCTCAGCAAAACCCTCAGAGTTGCATGTACCTCAGGTAAAAAGAAAGCATAGCTTCACTTCCAGAGCTTAAGTTATAATCATGTTTAGTGTGGCATTTAACTTTATACTTTATATATACACTTTAGCTTTGCTTTTTCAACTCTAAAGCCAAAGAAATAGTTATCTGTTTCCTTGGTTGACCAGCTTCTTATACTAGTTTCCCTATCAGTCCTAATACACAGTAATTATTATGATCTCAGCTGTTTGCTTTTCCTCATCTTCTTATTTTCCATTACATAACTGTAATTATTATTGATTATACCTAATTAGGATTCATTGTGCTTCAAAGACATAATACCCAGTCTCTGCCTCCAAAAGGTGATAATCATACATTAAGCATAACACCACGAGTGATAGCAAGAGACTAGAGTGGCCACTTCAAAAAAATATGATCTTTGTCTTAGTTAACTTGCTAGGTGTTTGTAATTAAGTAAACTCTGAGTTCAAAGTATTTTCATGAATGACTGGTATATGGAAGGGAATACTACTAATGTGAAGTGCATTATTTTTTTATTTCTGAAAACGGTCTTTTAAATCTCAAGGGCAGCTGTATTTATCCAATGTAGAGAGCACGTACGCTTCACCACTCTTGTAAGAGGAATGGCTTGCACACTCTAGGGACTCTTCTTCCATTTCACAGGAAGTTTCCCTGCGAGTCATACTTCCCTATAAACAGGGTCTGTTCACATGCCCGTTCCTCCCCCGTTCAGAGTTCTTTATTGCTCTGCTCTCTTCAGTTCATTTCTGCCTTTTCTTCTATGCTTGGGTCTCCATGTGCTCCATCCTTTATACCCAGGGTTATGAGATAATGAAACATTGATAGGAAATGGACTCCGGTGTATATTCCATTCCACTGTCTGCCAAAACAGGTTCTCCTCCTCACTATACCAGGAGTTGTGTCTATTCCCATGTTACGACTTTGTCTCAGAAATCAGAGGTCACTGTTAGTGTGTCACTTACTTTGTCATACTTTGAATACTACATGGGGTACCAAAGTATCTCACAGCAGAGTACCTGAGAAAACAAAAGGTACGTTAGTCTAGCAAAAATTGTCATCTCTGGTTTGGTCTCTAGGATGGAGAATTTGTGGATGTTCCAAGGCCAAGTTTGTTAATCAAGCTTCGGGTCTGAAGGTTTTGCCAAAGGGACGTGAAGGTTTACAAATGAACTTTGCAAGCCAGGAAGTTGGTATAAGTCACAGCTCCCACATGAGGACAATGTTCTTTCTGTCTGATGGAGGAGTCAGTGATGGTGCAGGAAAGTGATAAAGAATGAGGAAGGAAAAAAAATAGTTCAAAAAGTGAAGGTTAAAAGGCCTCAAGTTGTACTAATGCTTTGTCTTCAGCCTGTAGTACTTTTGTCTGATATTATGTATTATGCTGTTATAAGCAGTCTTTGCAAATCAGGCTCTGTAGCTACTTGTGGTACTGCAGGATATTAGCTGTATATTAGCTGTATATTAGCTGTTCTAAGGCTCCAACCATTGCACCTTTTATCCATTACTGCACTTCTACCTTTTGCCATTCAATAGGAAGGATGAACAGCAGCCAGATGCTTTTGTTCTGAGGATCAGGTAGTGGGCATTCTGGGAATGATGTTGGTAGGCATTAACAGACTATATCCCAATCAAACAATTGCAGATTGGTAAGTACAGCTGTGCCTGAAAGAGTAGCTATACTAAATAAAGCAAGGAGTACTGTTGCCTTCTCTCTCCATCAGCAATTTTCCCTAGTCCAGTAGTATTTTAGCCATCAATGCCTTAAGCATTTCCAGGAATTTTGGTTATAATGCAGTTACAAAGTTCACATTTTTTGTATTATAGAGAGTCAAAAATGCCATCAGGTTGAGCACGTTGTTTGGCAAAATGGCAGGCTAGATTGTATTCTAAATGCTGTATGCACTAGATATACAATTGGACATGCATGTTATTTTAAAACCTGTGATCAATTTGTATCAAAAAAATCAAAGCAAAGGTATAATACTTGAAACTATGGTTACAAAAATGTCTTATGAAGATCCTTATTTGAAATGCATGAACCCAGCTGCTATCATTTTATTAAGTAATACTGCAACAGTAATAAAACATTTACACCAAAACAAAAGGTCATAAATCAGCAAAGTTTAAAGAAAAACATAAATTAATCCTACATGCCTAATAGATTAAAGCTACATTTATGCTACCATTTAATTGCAATTTGATTAAACTTTGATGTTTCTGCCTTTAGACAGTACTCTAATGCAATATAGTTATTTACTTTCAAACTTCTAAGACTGGTCCAAAGCATCTGGGTCAAGCTCATGTCCCAGGTTTTATTACACTTTACTGTATTCTTTCCTGTCTCCTCTTCTTAGAGGAAGTACTCATTTTCTGAATCTAACTAGATTCTATGTTGTATGCAACAAGAAAAGCTCATTATGTACTGTGTCATGTAAATCTGGAAAAGAAGCTGAGCTCTTCTAAAGTAATGATAGAGATATACTCAAGCATCGGAACAAGTTGTCCAAAAAGGTTGCACAGTCTCTGTCATTGGAGGTGTTCAAGACCTGACCAGATATGACCCTTAACAGGATTATATGAGGTTTGACCTCGTATCTGTAATCCAACAGATATGAACAGCTTTGGACCACAGATTTCCTGAGATCCCTTGCCATCTGAATTATCCTATGATTCCGTAATACATTCATCCACTACTGCACTTCTGTCTATTCCAATACGAATAAAAGACACACACACAAAAAAAAAGACATAAAAGACATACAGTATTAGGTGCACTAAGTATTTATATATATAATATATATATATTTACTATCTATATTGTTACATTAGGTAAATAAGGTGTGTCATCATATCCCAGGATAGAGCGTCCTACAGGAATTCCTGAATGAAATGAATCTGTGCTAGGGTTAAATTGCTGTTATGCATTTTTCATTTTTATTTTGGATTTGTTTCAGGTGTTATTCCAGGCACATTTAGTATTTTGAAACAAAATGGAAGATTGTTCCAGCCTTGGGGAACTGGCTGTCTATAGAAAGTAAGTTATGTTTTCCCTTTTAGTGGAGAGATCTCAAATTCACCTAAAGAAAATATTATGAATTCTGAGCAGGTATTTTCACATGGGTATTTGTTTTAGTGTTAGTTTCTGAAGGGGTGGGACTTCACCTGCTTCTGCCTTTGAAAGTGAAAACTCAGTACAACTCTAATGACCTAGCATCGTGAGAGAACATTCTGCGGTGACTTCTCACTTTTATGTAGAGTGAAAGGAGTGACCTGAAAAAAGATCCTTGATAACTGTGTTTTTTTCATGGATTTGAGAGCAACAAAGTAGTGTAGATAAGAAATGAAACTGCAATATTCTCGAACAAGAGGGCAGAGGGACTTTTGGTAAAAAGGGCAGAGAAGAAAGTGAAGTGCTGTGATTTATATTAAGTTCAAATTTCTGTCTACTGCATTTAAATCTATGCCGACAAGTTTGACCTAACTCATTTGTAACCTTGTTATGTACTGCTGCACTCCACTCAAGTTTCTCTGTTCCACTCACTGCCATCTCCTTGGCTTCATATGTGATGCCCTCTTTAAATTTCTTTAATGTTAGGAATGTTCATATCCAACTCCTAGAACTCAGCTCCAAGGACTCACTTGTTCTTCAAAATTCATATGTACTTTCTTTGCCACTGCACTGGATCTACTGCATCATTCTGAGGGAGAATATATGTTTTTTGATGAAGTAATTACAAGAAAACTTTTTTTTTCTGTTCTCTGTGATATTTTACTCAAATGATAACTAAGTAAGCAACCAGCATAGGTTTGTAAGAGAGTAGCAAGTATGCTTTTTGAATCTTTGATGAAAGGGAATGAGTGAAGAAAAATGTAAAAGTTCTTCATGGAAGTTTAATCGATGAAGACTAATGCTGCTAAGCATTTGTTTGTTTAACCATGAAGTGTCTAATTAAGACATTTAAGTTGAAGATATTAGACAGAGCTGAAATTGAAGCTAAATAACAAAAAGTAGAATATATAGCCTAAGCATCAAAAATATTCTAGGAGTAATGCAATAATAATTATTGCAAATATATATATATTAAAATCTACAGGTTTGAATGTTTGACTTTTAAAAGTTTGATGAAGTTTAAAATAGAAATTGTATTTCCTGACTGAGCATTTTATACATTGGTTTTAAAAGTACATCAAGTTGGTATTAGTGTCAGGGTCATATGATTGTACAAAAATGTTCCTTTGTGTAGATTACTAGCTCACAAGTTGAGGATATAAGGAAATTATCGACTGTCAGCAATAACAAATCTTAGCTGAGAGGCCCTCATGTCTAAATATAAAAGTATAAAGTAGCTCACATCCAAGAAATTGTTCCAAGTCATCCAGAAATTTTCATCTATATAAATGAGATAGTTGAGCCACCCAGCAAGTTTTTTCTTCTGCTGCTTTAAAACAGACAAATAAATGGAGTTGAAATGATTGTTATTGTCAGTTACTGATGTACAGTAACTGTGTACATACACTGGTGTGCATCACACTTCTCAAAATTGATCAATACAGAATAAGCATATCATGTGCAGTGTCGCCTGCCTCTTCCTGTGTAATTTGTGTTCTTCCCCATCATTTTTTTTAAGTACTTTTCCTGTCATCATACAACAGGCTTTGGGATAAAAATAATTTTTGGTCTGCAAAAATGTTTTGGGTACAAAGTCAAAAATGGAGTTATGATGCAACTTCACCCAATCAAGCCCCTAGAAATACGTATCATGGGCCTGATTTCAATGTAGCAAGCTACCTGTAGAAATAGTGACGGGCATTGCTCAAGCCTGTCACACCTAACTTGCTTGTTTCCCAGGCCCTACCAGTAAATAATGTTCTTCGTATATGTAAGTGTATCCACACCTCTCCTGTTCCATTATTTCTGAACATGGAAGGGTCCTTCATCTAGACTGGCTGATAGATCGAAGCAGACACCCTCTTATTTTCATAACACTAGGTATCACTTCAGTACGTGTATAAGTGGAACAGATAATTACCATTGCTGGTACTAGCAGTGGCAATTGGTTCTCACGCTTCATTTTCAGGAACCTGGTTTTATTCAGTGTCAGAAAAAACAGCTACTCAAAATTTTGGATCACTTAATAATACATTTTCTCTCACATTCTATTTAACCTTTTATTATTTTTTAGAAACTGTTTTATTAGGAAAAAGTATCTGTAGATCCTGTACCTTTAAGTTTGCTTCTATAGTGTTTGCAATATACTGAACTTGCTCAGTAGGTTGTTTGTGGTTTCTAGTCTTGCTAACTGAAAGTATGTTAGGCCACCTTATGCTATGCTTTTAATTTTTGTTCTTCATTAGCACTTTAATATTGTAGGATCCAGTGTTTTCTTGTGTGGCAGGCGAACTATTTCCTGAGGTCTCATTTTTTTCTATCCTAAGCTCCAGAATAATATAAATAGGTAATAGGTCATTAATTAGAAAGTAACTCAGGTTACTAAAGTGTGTTGACAACTCCCCAACAGTCCAATTCAAGACTAATGCTTTGGTCTAGAACTTTGGAATGCAGTAAAAAATTTGCTTTACTGACCCTTGATGAGCTTAGAAAAGTTTATGGTCTAGAATTATTATCAGTTCAGTGTGAGCTTCTGGAGCACGAAGCCAAGAAAGAGTAGATATCCTTAGGGTGCTGCAAGATATGTTCCTAAAATTAATGATAGGGTAAGCCTAATGAAGCTGTTTCACCATATCCTGTTTTCAACACGGAGCACTCCCTCTCAAATCCCTCCCTCCTCCTCCAACATATGTCTACATTTTCTGTCAAAATAAATAGCCGTGGCTAGCTAGAATCAGAGTGCCACTAATGCTGCACTTTCCTTTTTAGTTTCTGGATTGCTGTGGCTGTTAAATACTGGAGAGTGAGACTTATACAGATGGTATTCTTATCTGTCTCCCATCTTTTTGCAGTCCAGGATTGCAAATTTGCAAATTTAACATTAAAAAGTTATGTACTTAAATAAATAATATTTCCTGTCCTCGGTCTTTAAAATACAGATGAAATGGTCAATTGCTTTTTGCGTAACTAGAGTGAAAAGAAGAAAGCCAATATTCTTATGTAATCATTTATTTCTTCTCAGCCTAAAGAAATTCATTATTGAATCATAGGAATTGACGATACCATGTTGCTCAAATAAAATTGCCTTTTTTTTTTAAGCCTATCTATTGTATGCCTCCAAATGAATTTATTTGCCCAGATTTTCTATTATTTTTTTTCTGCTCTCCATTTTATTTTCATAAAGCTGCCACAGCATATTGAGGAAAGCGTATGTCCTAACTAGCCTGTGTTTCTGTAGTGAGAGAATGAGGATCAAGGATACCATTAACCAAGAGGACAGAAAATCTTGTGATGTCTTGGCCAGCGTCATAATAAATTAAGGAACATCCCAGTTCCCTAGGGCTCCAAGTCATCACTGCACAGGTCATGGTCAGCCCTTGAACTTTGGGTTGCACCCTTCCAACAAAGCAGCCCTTTACAATTAAAAGACACTTAACACATAAACACTTTCAGAGTATAAACTGTAAACACATAAAACTTTAAATACCTTGCAGCTAACCTAACCACATAAACACTACCTTTTGAGGTTTATTATGTATTTGAATTTTAAAGAAAGTATTTTTTTCTATTATAAAATTATTAACGTGATACATTACAAATATGATTTATTATGAAAGTTATTTTTTATGCTTTGATATTATTAACTTTCTATAGTTAACTACTAAACATTTAATGTTGATACAGGAAAAAGGAGCAGATTTCATTGAAAGAGTAGCTAGGTCATCGATCATTTTGTTCTTTATGTATGACTTGCTCTTGTACATGTCTGTATAGGGGGTTTACATGGGGAGAAAAATAGAAAGATTCTGGCTTTCAAAGACCTGCTCATTGCTCTTACCACAGGCTGAATGCAAAAGAGCTGTATTTGAAGGCAATGGTTAGTATTCTCAATCTTTTATTGCTACTTTGTGCTTATTTTAGGTAAATTCCGCACTGTTTGCAATTCTTACTCTTCTTACTTTTAGATTTCTCAATTCTCCAGCTTCCTTTGTCCCCTATTACTTTTCTAATTACAACTATTTCATACTTTTGAGCAAGGAAGAAGAGTTTATGCAATTTAAGAACTCTGCAATCTTGACAAAGTATTTTCTGTAGCTGCATGGGTATGGTACATTCTTTACAAGTTCACACAATTCCAGTTAGATAGGAACAGAGTCAGCTGGGGAGTTTGGGCATGAGCTGGGCAGTATATACAACATGATATGCTTTTTTTCCACCAATACAGCTGAATATGAATGTCAAGAGAAATGTTCAGAGGAAAATAAGTAATCTGTAACTTCTTCATTTAGTGTTTTAAATGCCTCTTCATGTTTTCCTGTTTTCTTCAATGTTAATTTGCCTAAACTTGACATATACATTCTACTTCTTAACTTCTTTTTTTTTTTTTTTTTGAAGAGTTGTTCATTTTTACTATTTTTGCATACAAATTGTATGGTGCCTTATACTTGTACAGTTCTTCATTGAGCATTTCAGTAGAAGAAATAGGCCAGATTTTAATAGTCTCCACCTTGCCCATTCTGGTTTATCCACTCCCAGCTGTACATCTTATAATGCCTACCTCAGTCATGCCAAGCTCACATTTTTCTGTGTTGATTATTAGCTCCTGATGTCAGGCACTGCCTTCTGAGTCAAAAGTAGGACTCGTTCTCAGTTGTAAATGTCTATTGTTGTTATGAGCAACTGTAGATTTGTACAGACCTGTCAGTGATGTCAGTTTATACAATGTAGTTGGTGTGTTCCTCATGCTGAAAGCAAGTATTTGGAACTTACATGACCTGATTTCATTTTAAATCTGCAGATTCTAGAGTATAAAGTCATACTAGACAAGTCCTAGCTTTAGTGAATGATCAGTTATAGGTGTTGGATGGGCCTTGTCATTGTATATCTATTTTATAACAATTTGCAAAGCAGGTGACTCCTTCTGGTTCTAAAATTTGGACTGTACTTAATCCAAGGCCTTTTCAGAGGTTTAGTGTTCTCTCCTGTTGCATATCTACTATCTTTTGTCACACAAGAGATGGTACTGGGCACTTCAAAAAGCTTATACATTAAAAAGATGTTTGTCAAAAAAGGCTTTTCAGAGCACAGAAACAGAAAGTAGTAACAGACCAGGAACAGTCCCTTCAGGTCTTTCTATATCTGTACATTGAACATAATTCATAATTTTCATCTACTTGGTGTTCTAAACCTTGCCACTAAAAGAGTTAAATTTATTCAGATACTGCCAAGCAGAAAAAAGCACAATGGTTCTGCGTTTCTAATTCCCATTTCAACACTCAATTTGCAATTGAGTTTTTGAAAATTGCCCTAGTAAATGGTAAATGTTTCTTAGTTTGGGGACTTGGGTAATTATTTCATGTGTGCTTCCCAAGGTGCTGGTTGTAGAATGAATATTCTATCCTGTTGACCTACTATATATGTATTCTGGCCACTTGTATATCATAACAGGGCTCTGATTCTACTGTGGTTTACTTCAATCAAGTTATTTGATAATGGAACTCAGAAGTGCTGCTACCTACAAATCCATTTAAATGACGTCTCTTGACTCCACTCAGGACTGGTTACTTTGCAACCAGACAACAGCTCAATAGGCAGTCGAGTGACATTGTAAGATCTCCAGATCATTAAAAAATGAAACCTGGAAGTGTGACTGAAGTGTGAGAGGATGTTTATTCATCTGTGTTGCTGTGGAGAGGTTGCAAAACGGTGTAATTCATTAAATCAGTTAAATAGTTAGTTGCCCTGTGTTTGACAAAATACATGAACATCATGTTTTTCCCAAGACTTTTTTTTTTTTTCTGAAATATGAATATCCTGTGGACAGATGTTTCCTAGGGAAAATTCAGTTGAATTTCTAAGGCATTGCGAATTGAGACAATTTGTTAGGACTAGTGGTACAGAGCCACTACTATTACAAGACTTTTTTTCTGCAATGATTATACATTCTTGCTAATTCCATAAGAGCCATGACAGTGCCATGAGAACTTTTGAGAATATATTCACCAGAAAATGATACAAGAATAGCTTTCTCTGTCCCTTGTATACTGTTTTCTCTATTACCTAATACAGTTCTAATTCCTTATTATTTAGTAGTATGCATTTGGTGAAAGTGAATACTTGACTAAGTTCTTTTCCAAGTAAAAAAGTTGCATGCTATTTCCTGTAGTCAAGCTACTGGATGTAGATATCAATTTATTTATTTATTTATTTATTAAGATATTAGTTGTAGGGAAACAGATATTTACAGTGTATATAAACATTTATTTACCTTTTAATTTGAAGAGGAAAACAACATATGTTCACTGATGTTCTATCAACATTAAAACATCACAGGATTTATCTGACCAATATTAATGCCTTATTACAAATGAAATGAGGATTAGTATGGTGGAAGCAGAAGCATCAATTTCAAGTTGCTACCCCAAAATAAGTTACCAGTCATTTTGTTAGAATGAGTTATTTGAATTTGTGGTAAATTCTCATTACGGTTTTTGTGTTATGCTGGCAAAAGGGAGTACAGAAGAGTATTTGATGTTACACCCTCTTGTGAATTAAAGGAATCTAAACCTAAAACCTGAAAAAAAAAACTGAGACAGGAAATGAGAAAGGGGGAGACAGTGAGACATTGGAGAGAGGAAAGGGTTTGGGAAGTTTGAGCTACCCGGTATGTGTCTAACATTAAATACCTACAAAAAGAGAAGTTGCAAAAAACATGATGCTTTTTTGTTTGTTTTGTTTTGTGGGTTGGTTTTTGTTGTTGTTGTTGTTGTTGTTTTGTTTGTTTGTTTTGAAATGCCAAGCATCTGCATTTCCCACTGACTTCATGGATTAGATGTTTTTTCAACAAATGTGTTCAAAATCCATACTAGCATTCTTATCTAAGAATATATCAATGGAAGACCGATTAGTTCAAGACCCAGTGTTTACTAAAATATCAAAGGAAAAATCAACAAGGCAATAGTATGTGTGCTTTTGTCTATAGCTGATCTGTCATGTGGTGGGACATACCTGTCTATAGCAGGTTTCAGAGTCCCTAGACGTGTTTCTAAACCTTTTGTAGGCTGGTGCTTGCAGTTAGATTCTAAGACTAAAGAAAATTACGTGGTGTTCTCTAAAGAAGGTATTTGCACGGGCTTACAAGGTGTTACCTGTTCTCTTTAATTTTGGTTTCCATACAATGTGCGTAGATGCCTCAGCTGAAGTAAAAGACAAATTTCTTGGGAAGTGATTCACTTGCTTAGCCAGGTTTGCCTGTGTAATGTAGAATTGTAATATCGATGTTACAAAGTGACTCTCCTAAAACCTTCCCACCAAATATAATCATGCTATTACTGTTTACTCTGACAGCAGCTTCCTTCTATCCAATGAGCTCAGCACATTTCACAACCATTAAACCTCCCAATGAAATAGTTAAATATTATTATCCCATTTTCTAGATGAGACATATAGAGATTAATGACTTGTTAGAGTCACACAGGAAATTGGTGACAGAGCAAGGAATAGATGGCAGCCCCCCCAGCTCTTATGCCTATTGTTTTGTTCATAGAATGACTCTTTCTGCCCCAAAGAAAAGGCACTCCTGTTCTTGTAGCAGTACTGCTAATGCATGAACTGAAAAGGTGGATTACTGAGTCAGTGACATAAGTAAAACAACATCAACTCTGCTTTTCTTCTACTAATATAATAGAGGAACTAAGCTATTATTGGCACAGGGATGCTTTACAACAGGTTGTAAAGATTGCAAGAGACTTAGACCTGAATTTGAAGAAAGTGAGGGAGGGGAAGGGGGATTTCAGCAGTATGGTGCAGGACCAACCTCCAGAAATCTAGTATGACCAGCATTGACGGAACAGGTATTAGTCTTGGCTTGTGTCTTGAACATAGCAATTAATTCCTGAGCTTCTCGATTTGACTGTGGCTGTACCTCAGCATTTCTGTTTCAGCTGAGGAAAATGCAGTCTTCACTGTGTTGGTCACAGGGGATAACGGTGTTTTCTCTTCCCCGTTGTGGAGGAAAAGGCACAGATCACTTCTGTTGACCATCCAGAAATGGTATCCGTGTTCATTCCTTTGCTGGATATGATGAGGCCAATACTTAAGTGCTGATTCATTGGCTATGTCCAGTTTCTCAGTTTACAGTTTAATGCAGATAAAAGGGAAATGTTTCTCTACTACCCTGTCCAACACATCTAACTTCCCCTTATAGGTTAACTACTTAAAAACCTCCAAAATCTAAACTGACTATTTTGTTACTTACCTCTTCTTTTTATTTCAGAGTTGGTCACTATTTGGCATCTGTCATGTTGACCTTATAAAAAGGTCATAATTCAGTGAAAAGACTAAATGCAAGTTAAATGCAAATTAACGTAATAAAAGTTAAAAGTAAATTAAATCATGAAAGGTATTGCAACTAGCAGGATCTTCTTGTCTTTTGAAATTTCAAAGTGAATAAAGTTACAAATTTTATTAAGTAGTTTAAAAAAAGATTCTAAGAATACGAAGAGAGATTCAGGGTGCTTGTTCAAATGTAGGAACAGAAGAATTAAAGTGTGGAAGATCTGAAGAAATTTCATAAACTAAGGCAATGTTTAGAGAACTGAAACCTAAGACAAAGCTCAAGTTTCTGCTTAACCAGAAAGAAGACAGGGACCTGATGTGCACTTTAGTTTTTCACTTTAGGCATCACATGAAATCCAGTAAATATTCTGACTATACAAGCACACAATGAAATAGTAATCTGTGAAATGCATCATCTTAGTTAAAGCAGGAGTATGCATAAATGCTTACACATAAAATTACATCAGAGGTTTTTGTTGGAAAGTTGCTGTAAAAGTGAAATATTTCAGCATGTGGTTTTTAATTTTTGAGATTATTCCTGCTGTTAATCATTATGAGGGTTATGCACTTACAGATTTACATCTGTAATGTAACAGTGTCTATATAGGATGTATTATGTTATCTGTGTTTTGTCTGTATGTGTGTACACACAAGTATACACAGTATGACGAATTCTATGAAACTTTGGGCTGTCAAATTTATATTAAGTAAAGAAGGAAAGTTTAGTTTTCAGTTTGTTTGTTCTTTAGTGCAGTAGAAATTGCGAGTTTTATGTTCCTCTTATGTTCTGAGAGAAATACGTATATATTTTTAAAAATAATTACTGCATATATTTATTGTATAGTCTATTTGTGCAATATTATCCTGCCTAGCTACATAGTTTTAAATTAGAGGAGTCCGTTAGGAGGAATTCCTGACAGAGGTGAAAATAAAGTACAATCCAGAAGATAATCAGGAGTCCTAAATGAATTGACAGGAAAACCATTAACTGGGGATCATGCTCAACCTGACTCTCACCTGGGCTGGCGATGTTTCTTCCCTCAGTCAGGGTTAGGGTAGAAGATGATTCTTGAGAAATCTTAAATATGCTAGCCTACGCAGAGAAAGGGGTTGAGTGAACTCAGGGAGTGTCACTGAGTGCTGACAAGGACTGATGCATACCACGTATGGCAGTGAACTTTCTGTATGACCTCAGCCAAGTCACTTAATCCCTCCATGACTTGGTTTCCTCACCTGTAAAATTAAGTAGTAATAACACTTCCCTGCCTCAGAAGAAGCTGTGTGGATTACTTCATTACTATTTTTAAGGTGTGTTCAGAGAAATAGGAAAGATGCAAGGGAAGTCTTACTATTTATTGCTGGAAACCTGTACAATATCAAAAAACTTGTTGATCAAGTCCTGGCTACATATGTTGTTAACTGGCTATTGCTTGGGAATTTGATATTATCAGAAACCCCATGAGCCCATCACACCTTCCTTCATGCCTCTGTTTCCTTTATGCTCTTGTATTCAACTAGTTGTGCACACATTGTTAGGCAAAATCAGCCTCTCTGCCTAACAAAAAATACTCATGTTTCTTCAATAACTGCTTTTTGGCTGCTACAAATAATAAAGCTGAGACCCCCAAAGCTGAAATTGTATTCCATTATCAGGAAACATGCTGTATTATAGTTTGATATAGAGATAAATAATAACCTTCCTAGTGGGTTATGGTTTTGAAGAAATGGATCCCAAGTGTCTACATTGATTTTGAAATCCAAAGGAACATTCCTGTTCTGACTGAACAGAAGCTCTTAGCTGGAGTTCTGTCATTATTAATGCCTGATCTGTGCATTACCTGGTCACGTAGCGGTACAAATTTCAAGGGTATCAGTTATGGACATGCAACTACATTTCTGACAAGTTACCCAAAAGTCAATTAGCCTAACTAGTTAAGATTTTCTAATGCATGAATGTGCATCAGCAAAGTGAGTTTATAGTAACCAGTGTTTTGCACCATGTAGCTCTGTTATTTTTGACCCAGTACTGTTGGATTACTAGGCATTCTAAAGCTAAACTTATATCACTGAACCCTAACTGCTTGCTCATGAATGGGCCACACTTGTATATATCAAGTATATATGTGCATTGCGTTAACTACAGGTGAATCCTCTAGGTCCCAGGGCCTTACAAATAGCCTGTAAACAATTTTCTTATTTTAACCATGCCAGAAGTATTCTAGATCCACAGATACAAAATTACATACAAACATAATATTTCAGTAAATCCAGTAGGTGGTACGTGTATGAGAGACCATTTAGCTTCTCTGGGATTGTGGAAACAATGAATTCTGATTGTTAATATTAAGGTTCTAGATATCTTTTGGACTGCATATCTGAGTAGTCAGATCCCTTTCCTACGTCTCCCAATTCCATGAGCAATGTTTAAATTCTTTACATCAATCTGAATATAGAGTCTGGTAAAGCACTAACAAATGGTAGTCACTGTGGTTTATATGAAGTATTGTGTATGTTTGTAGCTACGCCCAAACACTCACCTTATAAGCACATAGGGACAACGCTATTTGCTAGCTTGCACAACACAAGGTAAGATGACGCAATGTTCAGATGTCATTGCTGTTGTATATACTGTTCGTGACAGGTGTTTCTCCTGAGCAACACAGAAGTGTATGACATCAGTAAGCACAATCTTTTTCACCCTCATTTTGACTGTGGCATAAAAAAAATAAATAAAACAAAATAAAAATGAGTAGATGCGGTCTCCCTTTTTTTTAAAACTCACTAATTCTCCTGTTAGGCTCTCAGTGACATCATCTAAGACTTTCAGGGTGTGGGCCATTATTGTTATTTATAGAGAACGAGTCTTTACATTAATTCTGTCAGGGTTTAAATCAGACAAGAAAAGTGCTAACATGAGCAGACAAGCAATTAAAGATGACAAGGAACTGAAAATGTTTAATATGAGAGAAAGGATAACTTTCATATCTTTTTATTTTCTATAAAAATAATATATGTCACTGTTTTGCTGAATTATCAGTTACACTTTTTTTGAGAGTACATTTAGTATACTTCCTTAGAAGTGCAAAATAAACTATATGTATTTGGCTCTTATAATACACTAAAATAATGTAATCCTTTTTTTGAAGAGAGACACTATACTTAGCTAGAATGAGACAAATAGGCTAGGACTATTCTGAGCTGTAAGGAATTCTGCCGTATTATGTGGTGGCATATTTTTAAGAAGGGAATGTAATTATTTGACATAGGAAGTGTAACGTTTACAAATAAACAAAAATGTGGGAATACTTAAAGGCCTTGGAAATAGGATATAAATATTGACACAGAAGAAAGACTGTTTTTAAAGGAAAAGTAAACATCCCTCTTGTTTTAATCCTAATGATATAATTCACAAAGCCTAGTAAGAAGGTTTAGCAGTAAATTTAGACTACTAAATGTGTTTTGAAATTTCACTTGAGTACTTTCCAGTTACTTAAAATGTGCAAAATATTGTCTTAATAGCATAAATCCTGTACACTGAACAAACCATTTTTATTTGGAGCAGAAAAGTAGGATATTTTCATTTAAATTGCAGAAAATTGCTTTTGATTTTCAAAGTAGGTGTTAGGGAAGCAAATTTTGGTTTTAACAGTTATAGGAATTTTTCTTGGCCTTCCCTCTTTGAGCAAGAAGGAAACAAAGAAAAGGACTGGGAGATCTTTGGAAAGCATCTGGCATGTGAAAGGAGGCAGGGACGTTCAGTAATATTTGTTTTCAATGTCCAAATTATGTGTGGAAGAAACAGTTTCTCTCCCTTCTCACTTGTTTTTATTGCTTCAGTTTGGAGGTCTCAGTGAAGGATGACTGGTTATAATCTCACATCTTCATGTCCACAGACCTGCCCTAAACAATGTAATGTATATTCAGTGATATAATGTATATTAAGTAATCAACATTTTGTTTGATTTATGCATTTGTATACAGCCTTACTCTTGGCACAGTACACATTTGTAGTCTTACAGATCACATCTTAGAAGTTGTAATTTTAAACACGTTTTCTTTGGAAATATTTTGGAGTGGTTATTGAGCTGCCATGCAATGTCTCCCAGCATACCTGAAGTATCCATGCAAACAGATTCTCAATTCTGCTGCAAAGTCCAGGACTCAGTGGTTTATCAATGCTGCATACTGGAAGCATCAAAGCAGTTCGATAAGGACACCAAACCCTAATGAAAATAACCCTCACATCGTTTACATTGCTATTTATGTATGTAGACATTAGCTGAAGCTTTGTTACACTTTCTAACATTTCTAGTTGCAATGTATTTTACCAGCAAAAAATTGTCTTTGGCACAGAAGTTGCAGAGAGTAAGCTGGAGGCTGCTGAGTGTCATGAAGGGACAGTTGGAGGTCCTGATGTCAGTGTGGAAAAAGAAAACAGGCTCTTTGGTCTGATTTGATGTAAAGAGCTTTTGGAAGAAACAAAATATTTCTAGAAAACTCTGCTAGTGTTTCCCTACCAAAGAGATACTGTTTTGCTTGAGCAAGTAGTTGGCTTCCCCTTTGTCCACCTTTAACATTTCCACATGCTGCCTTGTAGGGATCCTGTTTCTCACAGTATGATGGACTCTAGCCCCTCTCCCATGTTCCCTGACTTCTTCCTAAAGTGAAGGGACACATCCTTGGTGGCACAAGTTTAATGTCATTATTTTGGAAGAAAGAATATGCATTGCAAGCACCAGGGAGGTCCATGCACATACAACATAGAATTGGTCTGCACTTTCACTGTAGTTTCAGTACTTAGTGAACTTTGTAATCACAGTTTTTCATCAGAATCAGGAAGCCACCACTAGTTCAGCTGGCGTTTAATTTATGAACTGAAAATTGTCCTTTTGAGTGTGGAGACCTGAAAAAGATTTTTTAAAATGTTAGTTCTGAAGTACAGGTAAATCATTGCTGAATCAGTGACTTATGTTTGATGCAGTGTAAATACTGTTCTTTTGAAATAATCCACAAGCAGTAATGTTGAATATGGGCTGAGACACTGAGTTTAGAACTCTCAGACTATAAATAATGGTCTGAGTCTTTACCAACTTATTCAGTATAGTATTTTATTGGTGTAATAGCCAACAAAAGCATTTTATTTGTCTTATCTATGGGTCTTAATCATAATGTTATCAAGATTACAGCAATTCATTGTCTGACATTTATATGTCTGCCTGCCAAACTCAACATTCATGGAGTGCTCAGTCCCATGCATGGTTGCCAGGAGTAATAGTCCTGATGGTTCTGGCTACCTGTCCGTATCTTCTAGCTGGTAGTGAAATGTGGCAATCTTTCTGCTGACATTCAGTCTTTGTAGAAGCCCTAGTGTTTTATACAAGAAAGGTCTTGCATATATGCATTTGTAAGATCCCAGCTCTTTGTTTATTTGTTTCTGTTGCCATTCCTTGTTGTGTCATTTATTTGACTGCATTGCCAGTAAGCTCTTGTATTTGTGGTGTGTAGCATGTATTTTCACTACTGTTTATAACTTTGGTATCAATGGTAAGTTTAGCGGTACAGTAAGGAGAGGAAGATTATCATCTCTTCCCCAATGGATAGTAGTAGATAAGAAGTAATGTCTTTCATAATGAAATACTGTAAATAAAATCCAACTCAATAATTAAAGGTGATTAACTGAAAGAGAATACTGTCAGTTAAATATGCTTAATTTTTAAAATAGATAATGTTCTTCAAATGCTGATGGTATTTAAAATGTTAAGTGTATTTTAAATGCCCAAGTATCAAGAAGTTGGAGAATTTTCATGTGAACAGTCTTTGGTTCATGGATTTCCTGTTATTCTCTGGTTAAATAGAAGTGACTCTCACACGTCATTCTGCTTTTGGACTTTATTCCTAATCTTCAGCAGAGAGTTTGTGAAAATACTTCCAAGGGAAAAAAATGTTTAGTTTTTAATGAAGGTCAGGTGCAAGAATTTCAGATCCTACCCACAAGGTAGGTGAGATAAAACAGCCTCATTAACACTGCTATGAGAAAATGCTTGGCAGCATTACCATGAATTGAATTGTCCATGTCTTTTCCAATGACAAGAAAAGAGTAAAAAAGTGAAAAGCCAGCAGCAGGATACTCTGAAGTCAAATTAAATAGGCTAGTATAGAATATTTTACTCAAATGGCTCATGAAATATTAGTAAAGCTTTTGTATAGCACAAGTTTGTAGATTTTAATCAACATATTAGTTTAGTCTGTCAACCTTCAGAAGCCTTACCTGTCCCTGATGCCTAGCTAAAGGTCAAAGGGGGCATGATTCACCCATGAGGAGTGCGTGTTGTCATCGCCCCAGCTGGGCAGGAGAGTCCCACCTGCGGTGTCCCAATTTCCAAGGAAGAGGCACGATTGGCCGTGCTGGCTCCCCGCCTCGCCGAGGATTGGCCAAGCCGTTCACCTCCTCCCTCTCATCTTGCTGGGCATCCGCACTCCCGGGCTGCAGCTCCTCACGCTGACCACAGAGGGACCGGAGGATGCCCACGCATCAGCACTTGGTCGATAAGGTGTGTTGCTGGGGATGTGGTGGACAGGGTGTACGCCAACTGGTGATACTGACTCTCGAGGGTAAAGGGTTTGGCTCAACAATTAAAAAAGGAAAGGAGAAAAATACTCATAAAGAATGAGTTAGAAAGGGGTACATAGGACTGAGTCTTGAACTGTTGGCAGGATAAACTTGCCAAGACTGGCTTTTTTTGGTTGTTGTTGGTTTTTTTGTTGTTGGTTTTTTTTTTACACAAAACATATTTATCATATTAAGTCCCCTATATTTAAAGGCTTTTAAAACACCTTTTGTTTCTATTCAGAAGTTTGCCCCAGGCTCCTGAGTAGCAAACCACCAAAGTGTCTCTTCCCAAGTCCACTAGGCTTTGAATGAAGTAGCTAACTAAACAGTACCCAGGGATTTAATTGGTGGCCTGAAGTCCTACTAAACTAAATGTGGAAGAGGATTCTTAAGGTAGCAGTTGAAGTACTGCAGAGATGAGCCATACAGGCTCACAGGAAGATGAGATTGTATCTGTCTATACCTGTGGATACAGTAAACTTATCTTGATTTGTTAGAAACTTGCAAATAAGTTTTATTTCACAGAGTTCCCTATGTTTCTATTTAATAAATATTTACTGTAAGCTTTTTTTACATTTTCTTAGGGAAAAAAACGTAAATTTTTGTTCCAATATACCATGACTCCATTGAATAGGTATTGAAACTCATATTCCATGAAAATTATTTTCTGCTCCTGCCTCAAATCTGGACTTGGAATTTTGTAAGATGCTAACATCACTTCCTCATCTTAATCTCAGTTCTGAAGGATGTTATAATGGGACTTTTACGGTTGTTCTATAACTGTTAAGACAGGGAACTGTCTTAAGTTAACTGATGCAAAGAGAATGCACCTCAGCCATGTTTCAATGTGTTGTGTGTTTCTGTCTGTCCTCTAAATAGTAAAAGAGAAAAGAGGTTTCAGAGTAGTTTTCTTTCATGGTAGAGTGCAGCTCCAGATTTTTTCCAATCCCAGCTGAGCCAGTGCTAAGGATTCTGTGCTTTGAAATGGAACGTGTAATTACAAACAGATTTTTTTCCATCTTAAGCATGAGTCAGACAAAGATTTCAACAACACATAGTCTAGTTCATATTAAATCACTGTTTACCACATCTGTTAATATAATAGCACCTACATGCTGTATTTAAAATTTAATTAGAAGTGGGCTATGTCAAAACAGTCACAAGAGATTGGATAACCGCACCCAGTGGACTGATACCCAGACACAATGCTTACAAGGATCCTATTGAAATGACGTTTTCATGAGACTTTTGGGAGGGATAGTCTCCATCTGCTTTAAAGACAGAATAAATAACACATATAACTTTCCTGATTGCTGCATTTAGTGATTGTGACACCATGCAAACCTTCATCACCTTTGTATAGGAAATCTTTCAACACTTCAGTCACTTGCTTTGTCTGCTGATTCACAGGTTTTTTAAAATGTTGTTTAAGTTGAGTTCAGAGGTAAGCGCACGTGTTTAGATTAGTGTTCTGAAGCTTTTTCTCCCCATGCTTCCAGGTTATTCTCTTATTAGTTTTAATTAGCACATACAAAAATGAATGGCCTTATCCATTCATGCACAAATTAAGATGCACAGATCGATGGTACAAATTGGACACATCTCATACATTGTGTTTGAAATGCTTCCAAAGGATTTTAAGGAACTCTTGAGTACTTCAGGAAACAAGTATTTCGGAAAGCTGCTGAGAGTTCTCCAGGGCATTTAACGATAGACTTCTTGGATGTTTTTTTGGAAGTGGGAGTAGACAAAGCAATAAATAGAGTGCTTATTAGTCATGGTTATATCTACAAAAAGCAGTTTGAGAGATCAAGGCTTATGTCTGAGTTCTTGAATAAAGATCTGGGCTAAACCTGACAGCTCAACAATGAAGAAGTTTGTGTAAAGCCTTTCCTGGTCCTAATCCATAATGCAAAAGACATGACTGTAATGGACTGTTGTCATGTAACCAGAGAATTTAATCTTCAGTTAATAATTCAGTATTTTAGAATTAAAGTACTTGTGTCATTTATTGCACTGTTTTGTCAGTGTATATATGTATTTTTTTTAATTGATATTCTTCAAACTATATGAATACAATGAAAGCCAAGCTTTCTATGTTTGTTTCCTACCCTGGAGAAAGGCAGATATCTGTCAACTATGACAACTACTAAAAAGAAGCTACTATAAAATATATCTTGTTTTTTTTTCTTTTTTGTTTGTTTGTTTGTTTATTTTTTTTCCACAGATGAGAAGACACTCCTGCTTTGTTTTTTTGTTCTGTGTGATATTTTTGCCCAGAATCCTTGGTTTTCCACAGACAAATACTTCAATTGATTGTGATTCTCTGTTACCAAACTATGAAGCTGAACCACAGACATCTGCACCACCATATATTATTGCTGTATCTTTTGATAACTTTGAACCAGGAAATGAAATCCAAGGTAAATAATCTGAGTGACCTATAATCTTTATCTGTGTCTCCCAGAATTACCAGACTTCACCAGAATTCCTCCATTTCTCTCTCAGTGTATCTATTTTTATTTCAGTCTTATTCTTTTGTACTTGAGATGTTCCTTTTTTGTAAATATTTCATATCTATATATGTTTTTATATATTTATATAATTGAACATATATACTCAATTTATTTTTTCTTTTCCTATATAACAAATACCTTAACTTCATGCTGTAGTTCCTGTGGCAAAAGTAAAAATTATGAGACAGCTGGCCAAACTAGACTAATAATTAGTTGCTCTTTAACTTTGTATTTATGTATTTGCTGTTATATCAACCCTCTGCAATACAAAGGGATTCAGAACACTGTATATGACAACTCAAGAGTGAGATACTTTGAGTCATGTTTGTAAGAGCTGCATCCCAGATTTTATCAAATTGCAGGAGGTGGAGCTGTTGTGGCTTTTTATCTTCCTAATCCTGAGTTGCTCTCTGGATGGAACACGTTGACAGCCTTGTTTTTCCACACTATGATGCCATTTCATGGTGCTGTCACACTTTAAGTGACTTGTGACTGCTTCTTACTCATTTGGTAGAACAAGCATGGCAGTGGAAGTGAGTTGTAATGCCTCACATTTCCACTGTTGTATCTCAGTCACTCAAAATAAAAGTTTTTCACTAAGTGTTACTTTCCAGCTGGGCTTCTGTTTTATCTGACCCCAGTAGTGTGGATGTGGTTTCATGGGAAGTGATAGCTAGGGAGAAGAATGGAGAAGCATTAGAGTTCTATTATAACTGTCATTCTTGGAAAAACATACGTGAATTACTCCTTTAAGAATGAGAAGGCTGTTTGATTACTGATAGCTGTTTTTAAAACACTGTTGCCATGAATGATGGATGGATTTACGTATCTGTAGACTGTTCTGTGAGGTTATACGAGGCTTACTGTGACATAGATATTGAATCTCAGATGCTGCTAACCTTGACATTTTTCACCATTTTATCTACCCCTACTTTACTTTCTTTAGCACCACTTTTTTATTGTGTTGAGTTGTAAGAATCCCATACCTATTCTCAGGGAGCTGCAGTAGGCTGTCCTTCCAATAGATGTGTTGCTCTTTCACCTTAGGCATGCCATATGCCAACACTTAGAGTCCCAACTGTGCTTCCTTTAACACTGTATTCACGTGTTGGATGCCATCCCTCCTATGAGACCTGAGGTGAATTAGGGTTCAAATTGATGGCAAATTGAGTCTAATTATGTGGGCATTGTGACAATTTAACATTTCAAAGTATGACTGGCCCCTGCCTTCACTTCTTTGTCATTCCCAGGTTACCTATTTTTTATCTGCTAATACTTATTTTTAATGGCTACCACACACCTAAGTCATAGAAACCATTATTCTGGTTTTATTTGTGAAAGTTCCCAATACTGGCATTACTGGAGCAAATTTATAATATATCATAACATTTTTTATTATGATCTAGAAACTTGGTTTCAGTTCAGATGTACACAAAACATGAAAATGTGCTTTTTCATGTATTTCAGAGCCCCTTCAGCAGTAAAATTTCAGTCAAATTGAGTAGTTTATAATTATTGATGTTTGTTTGTTTGTTTTATATTTAATCTTATATTTAATCCCAGACATGAGAGCCAAACTGTCTAGCTTCTCTCTCTTTTTTTTTTTTTTCCAGTTGTAACACATCAAAAGGTTCTGCAATTCAAACTTAGGCAAAAGTTAATCTCTTCTTTTGAAACGGATGTAGAAAGAATTGCAAATCTCTTTCTCCCATGACTATTTTGACTTTTTATAGGCCTAATTAGAAAACAAGTAAGCTTTTGATCAGGGAGTATTCTGAGCATGCATAGGGGAACAAATCAATTAATAAAAAAAAAAAATCAAATTAATTAGTAGAGCAGAATTACTTGTAAAATTGTCAGTAAATCATATATTTCATGTTACTTTCTAATAGACTTTGTTACACACAAATGCTTCTCCAAACTTATTTTTTTCTTTTATGGTCATTCTTGATTATTAATAAGAATTGTAATAAATCCCAACTTTTCTTTTTTTAAATTGTGAAAAATTTTAGTTTATTCCTATGTGTGCCGTCTTATATTCTGGAGAGGGAAAATTTATTGTTAGCCACTTAAGTGGTTTTGGTAGTGTAAGAAACTCAAGTTTCTCAAAATATCTGTTTTTATAGTGACTTTAGAAGCCCTTAGAGATGCTGGTTTTAAAGGATTTAATCTACAAGCTCGAGAAATAGAAGGAGATGTTCCTGTTGGTACTTTTAAAATTACAGATCCAAACACAAAAGGCTTGGAATGTCATAATATGACGGTATGTGTTCACTCTTCCGAATACTTACATAAGCTTGGTTTCCTTCTAAATACTTTAATCTGATGTAATAAAAGATATGACTGTTTTTAATGGCAAAATTCATCATATTTCATCAGTAAAGCTTAATTTAGACTTTCTCAAGAAACGCATTTATCTTCTACATGTGATACAAATCTAATGTAAAAACTACTTGATACTTCCTAGAAGGACATCAGTGTTGTAGTACAGGCAGTTACCCTTACATGGACAAAAATTTCTTTTTTGTCTTATATAATTATATGTATTTCTCTTTAATTGCAGAATTCAGCAGTAAGTCATGCAAACTCAGATGTGAAACAGAAAGTTACAACAACGTGGATTGCTCCACATGATGTTAGAGATCTTCAGTTCATGTAAATAATGGTGTTGTTTTTTTTCTTTCTTTGCCTAGAAAATTTATTTTCATGGAATATTTTAACATGCATTTGTGCTATTGTTTCTGATGTTTTTGTTTTGTCACAGTCATGTTTTGTTTCATAGGTTATCATGCCTTTCCACTGTATCCATTAAATAAAACGATTTCTGTCTTAAGTTATACTGTTGAAAAAGTAGCTAAGTAAACACCATCCTACAGACATTAATATATGTAAATAATTCCATTAAGCACAGTGTCATTAATGGATCTTTGTGTAACCAGTTTTTACAATGTGACTTCTTTAATTACAAGAGCAACAGTGATAGTGCAACTAGTTCCCTGAATAAGTCATGTTCAGACTCTATTCAGTTGTTACTTTAAAAAAATAATAAATCTTTCCTTTTGGACAGTGGGGAAAAATACCAGTGTGTGGAAATGTTCGAAAGTTAAGTTTAAAGACAAATTAATACATTTAGGATGATATCATCCTAAATTGTCTTCAATGTACTTTTTTTGTGACTTTTGGAGGATATGACCCATGAACTAACTACTGAAGAAAACAGGAGAAGACAAGTTTTTACTATGTTTAATATTACTTTACAAGTTTCAGATCTGTAAGAAAAAGAATTATCTGCTATAACAAAATACGTGCTTGATGTAGCTGGAAAAAATCTTAATATTTGATAGCTTAATGTTGTTTGAAGTATAGATTTATGACAGGAGACGTCTTGTCCTTGCTTCATTAAATCTTGAGGAATACAAAAAGAGGCAAAAGAAGACAAATTAAAAAAAAAAAAAAAACCTATTTCCATTGCTTATGCCATGAAAATCAGATCACCATCATAGATTTAGATCATTTAAATGGGCAATGTAAGGATATGTAATATTCCCCACAAGAGTCAGTGCTTTCCAGAATAGCGTCCATCTTTTTCTTTCCCTGCTCAGTACCAATTTTATTTATCTTCAGAAAGAGATTGGATGATAATACTGTAAAAACAAAATAAATGTTCTGGACATTCTTTTCAAACTTCTACTGCATAACCCTCAAAATCAATATTTAATAGATTTTCTTGGCTGATGGTTGAAATAAGTGTTTAATCATATTTTATAATGAAACATTTTGATAGAAAAAAATATTTTATTTTCTTTGCAGTGCAACTGTTGTTCAAGATCTAGAGAAATTTTGGGTTGGAATTCAAAGCAAAATTCTCACACCTACACGTTCTGAGTCAGTTAATGGGACAGGAAGACAAAAAAGGAAGGTATGTTTTGAGTGCATTTACATACTAGCAACTAATATATTCAATTAAAATATCTATGACCAGATATACATTAGTTATTATGTGTTCATTAGGATGGCCAAATTCAGCAGATACTTTCAATGCTTTTAACTGTCTTTCATCAATTTGGTAAAAGGGTTAAAATAAAATAAATATTGTTTTCTCCCCAAGATGAGTAAGGAAATTAATCTAGTTATCAAAACAGTACATAGCACAGATACAAAGAAAAGAAAATAGGTGTTAAGGAGGATTCTGCTTTACTTCTGGTGTGTACTATGCTTTTACTTTGTTGCTCCCTCAGTCCTGGGTAACTACAGCTAAGTATCATATTCTTAGAAATGTATTTGCTTCTTTATTTATTTTGGACAGGGAATCACTTATATTAAGCATCTTAAACATGACAGGTAGCTTAAGTAAATAGAATGTGTTCAAATCTACAGTATTGGCTCTTGAATGGAGCAGCACTGATTTATGTCATCTTCTGATCTAAGTCCGAGCAAATACTTGTCTTATTGTCCATTGCTTCACCAAATGTATTTCTTATTTCTGATAATGTTTTTTTTTCTTTTACAGTAAATAATTTTTATTTTTTTTTCTTCTCCACAGCTTATGATAGAAATAGAATGCAGCAAGGTGAGAACAACTTATCTACAATTTGCCAAGTTTCTGTTACCTCAAATTTAGAATTCCTGTCCTACTAGTCCATTTATTTCATGGCTATAGGATTAAGGTTATTTCATACCATCCAAATTATTTTCCTAGAGAGACCTTATTTGTGCTTACATTCTTGTGTTTAGTTTTGAAGATATTTTTAACAAGACAACATTAAATCTCAGGTGAGATTATTACAACAGGTAAGGTATTGTAAGCAATCAACACTTGACTTCTTCACTCAGGCCACAGATGTGAATTCAATTTAGTTTCCTCTTCAGAATAACTTGCTGTTTGTTCATGAGTCAATAAACAATAACAGGAACCTGTACTTTCTTACAGCGTGGAGGAACGTACACAAGACAAGGTGGATGTGTTGTGGTAAATATTCATTCTGTAGAGACTACTGCTAATTGTCAAAAATCTTAAGACCTAGTCAAAAATTGCTCCTCATCACATCTTTATTCCTTTGTAATTCAGTTTATTTTTCTTTTTGTCACTTTGCCTTGGTTGACTAAAATCCTAAGTTTCTAAATGGTTGTCAGTCTTCTTATCACTTCTTCCTACAGTTTCTCTCTAGATAATCTAAAATGACTTTCTAATAGAACTTTTCATTTGCCTAGCTTTACTTTTTAGCTATAGTGCTTCCTTGCTTATGGATCTTTTCAATATTGCTTATTTCAAACAGATCTGGAGCCTTGCACTCTTCAAATTATCATCTAGCTATAGGATTTAACTATTTGATTTTTTTCCTGAAAATTATCATTTTCAGCTCAGTGAAAGTCCTTTCTTCTTTCCTTCCTCCCAGCAAATATGGCCTATATTTCATAGTGTCTAGTGGTTAGTTATTTCAGTAAAAAGTTTCCATCTGAATGTTGCTTAACTCGGCACTATTTAATGATCTTACTGGTGTAGAACTGATCCTCAATGACAGACATGGTATATAAGGACAGATAAAAAAGGGTTGGATAGTTCTACTGAAAGCAGCAAATTTATGTTAATTTATATCAACTGGATCAGTTGATATAGTTTTGATTATTTGGTTTTAAAGATCTCTGAAATAATTACAATAGTATCAGCTAGTGGAATGAAGTCACAGAAAACTACTTTATGTGTTCTTTTTCCCACCAAGTAGAACTTGCTTTCCTTAAAGTCATTTATATGAAAATCATATTTCTGGAAAATGATAAATAACATTTTGGTTTCCTTACAGGTTCAACCTTCTGGTTCCTCTCAGAACAGCTATTCAAGTGGTCAGGTAAGAATCCTGACTTCCAGCATTTGTACATTTATCTTTAGTAACCTTGAACTACAAATCTACAAGGGCAGAGGACTGAGGTGAATTAACACTACCTGGAAATAATGCCTCTGCTAGTTAACACAGAATGTCAGAATTGTTCATCCAGTAAACTGTATGTCCAGTAGCTGGACTAGGATTAACTACTTACGTTCTGTTGAACTCTTTCTGTCAGTATTCTGACCTACAAGATGCTTCACCATCTCTGATTTCAAGCATTAAGCGTTTTTACCAAGCATTAACCTGGAGAAGGAAAAGATTCCTCCCATCTTCCTAGAGGATTCTTACCTGTGTGTGCTCATGTGCATGCAGACAGGAACTGTTTATTTTGTAGATTTCAGAGACGTCTGGCATAATCAAAATGAAACTGTACCTAGTATTAATTAATAGGCCTTTTTCATATTCTATCTTTTTGAAAATCAAAGTTAAGGGATCAGTTATACTTGTTTCACTTTTTGCTCTACGAGTATTTGCAAATTTTCTCTAAACTTGATGAAATATTCATGCATATATTAAAACTTTTGAATGTGTATATTACTTGTAACACCAGATTATATTTGTAGTTTAAAGTTTGGTGAATTCACTGTCTAGTTAGCCTTTTCAAATTTCTGAAATAAGTATATTTGCATTCTTGCTGATCACTTCCACTTCTTTAATCAGAGAAATGTATAGCTGCTTTGGAACGATTGCATTTTTAGTTAATTATCTTTATTGCCATTATGTGCCTATTAGCACTTGAACTGCCAGATGCTTTCTGATGTGTGTCTACACATCAGGTTCTAGAACTGAGTTTCTCAAGAATATATTTCTTTCTACTTACCAGTGATTATATTTATTAGTGAGTTATCTGACAACATTCCATTTGTTCCATCTTCATTACCTGTAAGAGGGATTATGAGACTTTGAGAAATTACTTTGACATATACGTTAATTACAGATTTATTTATTTTTTAGCTGCATTCCTTTCCAACATAATACATTCTTTCTGAGGGCTGAGTTTCTTGTCTTGTCATGTAACTATCTGAAGTTATTGTGTTTTTTTTCTAAAACATGGGCTATTTTAGTATAACAACTCATGGATTTTTAAAGGCTACGTGATCAATGACAAACTTACATGAAATTCAGATCATGACTAACGTCTTGTACTAAAAGAGAGTTGTTCTAAACAGTTGCTAGTGAACTAGTAACCTCTGTGTTTGATTATCCCATAGCTGCCCATTCACATTGTCAGCTGTTCAGATTTTTGTGCTGTAAATAGCAGTTTTTTTTTTTTCTGCCCATCCTTTCTTTCTGCCTGTTCATCCTTTGTTTTTACAAGGCAATAATTGACTAGTTTTTGTTGTTGTTGTTTCAGAGTGGAGTAGTCTACACAATAAGCAAGAGTGGATGTGCACCAGTAAGAACTTTTCTCACATTTACCTTTTTCTCCCTGATACAAGTATATTTATAGAAAATCCTAGCCTGTGATAGCATTATTTATCTGAGTGTTCATTTCAGAATTTCTGTTTCAAATGGAAAATGATGGAGAAAACTAGGAGATGAATATTCCAGGTTATTCAGTGATATGAAGTAGTTGGCAAACAGGGATGTTACAAAGTTACATAGAGATGTATAGGATATAGAATCAGGAAAAAAGGACTGGAAGGTTTGTCTGTTATGCTTAAATTATATTCATTATACAAGTTGTTTATTTTCCCCCTTCCACCCAAGACTGGTGCAAATTAGTCTGCACATTCTAAGTTGTTTCTCCTCTCAGAATTCATCATAGAGATAACTACAATAACTATGGCCCTTTCAGTTCTTTATTCTTTCATGTTTCAGGGATATTTATGAAGTTATAAATCCTAGACAGGTCAATCCAGTCTTCTAGAAATCAATGAAAGAAGGCAAAGTGCTAAAATGTGTTGCTGAATAGATCAAAAACTTCTCAGATGAAGCATTTATATCAAGATGGTGACTAGTCATACAGGCTAAAATATTTGCAGACTTTTGACAAATATATACATATATATATATATATATATATTTTGGTTTCCTTTCAGTATTTACAAAATTAGATTTTTAATTTTTCAGTTCAAAGTTTGGTCAAATATTCACTCAATATAAAAAATGAGACAAAACTTGAAAGGTAAATGAAACACTCAGGTTTAGTCTTTTAATGTCATTAACAGTTTTTTCCTTGTTTATCTTAGTCTGACAAGTAATCAGAAATAGGCTAGTCCTGTAGTTCTAATGTTAAGCACTCACAGTTGCCGCTTTAAACTAGAAAAATGGAGACTACTCAACACCAACAAGGACAGTGTTTCCAAAAATGTAAAACGTGCATGTCATCTGTACTTGTAAAACATAAAATTCATGTTAGAGTGTATTGGATTTTTGCAAAGGAACAACAAAATTAAAGTTTTGTGGAAGATATTGATTGTATTAATGATAATATATGAACTTCACTTTAAAATGGGAGCTATTACTGTTTATGCTGGGCCTTGTTACTTTTATATTTCATTGCCTGTCATTGCCAGGAAAGAGTTAACTTTCTTTGTTTTCATTTTCAGCTTTCTAATTCTTACATTCATGTGTATGTACAAATCACACACTTAACGTTTGAATTACAAGCATTATATTAAATCTTAACAATTTGTTTCTAGTAAAATAACGTCTTGATAGTATCAGTTTTAAAATATTTCTTTAGTACCACTAGGTAATCTCCAATATATAAAGGGCTAGTGTGCCTTTGTCACATTCACACGTGTTCATACATTAATAGTGGAGAGTACAATACTCTCCTTACCATCTATGCCTTAGAAATCCAATGTAAGGATCAATTAGAACTGAGGTTGTCTGAAGTATGCTTTTTCTTCTTTATTTAGAGAAATAACTGGTTTATTTTTTCTCCTTAGGGAGGTGCTGCCAACGCATATGGCCTGCATGCTTGTAAAGATGTAAGCTGATTATGTATTTATTTACTGATTGCCTACTACTGTGTTTATTAACTCATCTCCTTATTGCAAATTGCATTAGATTTACTTATGCAGTTATATTATTCTTCCTAAATATATTAAGGAAAATGGTGGTGGTTTGAGTTATTATTCTAAAATTAAATAGTTACTGCCTCAAAGTATAATTGCTTATGATTATTGGTGATGAGTAGTTCCTATTATAAACACTTAACTTGTTAGCCTAACAAAATGTCAAAATTCTTTCTCACTGCTTAATGCTTTTAATCTAGTAGAGGAATCCTCTTTGGATGTTGCTTTAAAATTCCTGTAAAAGTAATTGATCTTTATACTTTATTTGTGAGAAAGCAACATTAATTTTATGACTATATTAGAAAGTTGGAAAACTTTACAGCAGTTATCTTTAAAAAGTTCAGAATAGTTTAGCGTTGCCCTAGATTTATTTAAGTATGGTTGAAATCAAATTGATTTGAAGTGTAAAACCTCTAAGGAAAAAAACAATGACTTTGAGATTATAATTAAAAAATGATATAATTAACAATTTATTATATCAATAAAGAAATCATTTATGGTTTGTTTTCAGAGTGCATCTTCATATGGCAGTCTTACCTATGGCCAGGTAACTATGTGCTCTCCAACACGTTTTCATTTTCAGCTTACTAAGCTATTAAGAAACTAACCAGCTATGGACAATTACTACCAAAAAAAAATAAAGTTCATGGAAGGGAAGACAGGATTAAAGTCTTCAGATGGTACTTATAATCATATCTGGAAACTTCAACAAAAGATTTACACATTTAGAGTATATTGTAATATCATCTTTTTTAGAATTTATTTGCTTTTATTTTGTGGCTGTTGCCTATGCAATTTTATGTGTGGATTCCTAGAATGGTAGTATATGCACATTATTTTATGACTTATTTGAAACATTTCTATTCTTATGGCACATCCCATTTATTCCAGCTTGTGTTTCAACAGTAGATTTTGAGGTTTTTTCTATTTTTTTTCTTTATGAAAGGAGAAGAGATTTTTTTTTCTACCAACAGTTTTTATTATAAACAAACTTTCAATATTACTTGATATATTTGCAGCTTTCATGAAATACTATGGAAAAACTAGTAAAAATGTTTTCTAGAAAAAAATTTAAACCAAGTGATTTATTTCTGTTGTTCATTTATTAATTGCCGGTACACTCTTATTTTTATTCAGAATGTTATTTTGTTTTGTACTCTAGTGAAATATTGTTAGATATAACATTCTTTTGGAAAATAGTGCTGTAGCTAATTTGTCTACATTTACCTAATCATAAAATGAATTCCTGTATTCTTTACAGTCTGTTCCTGCAAGTGGTTCAGACTCCAGTAAGAAGGTAAGCACACCTTTTCTTTTTAATTCAAACGGAAAAAATCAGAGGTATAACTTGCCATGACAATTTTTATTTCAGTGGTGCTACTAAAAAAGCTTTAATTCAGCTTTAATTTAATTAATTAATTTAATTTAATTTTAATTTAATTTTGATTCATATGATTTGGATCAGTTTGGTTCTTAGATGGTTTATAGTACCTCACTGTGTTGTCATGGCTTTTTTTGATTGTTGACTTAGCTGTATATAAAATGATAAAATTTCCTACATGTTTATGGGGATTTTTTTTATTAAAAAAAAAAAAAGAAAAGAAAAAAATGTTAAGCTAGTGATTGTGATGTACCTGGGATTTCTAAGGATTTAGATTGTGTAATTATTTTTAATATGGGACTGGGTAATGAGTGTGATTCATGAAATGAAGTCACTAGAAAAATCAAAATGAATTGCGGATGAAACCAGTAGAATTCAGGGTGTTGTTGAAATTGATACATAATATTTGTATGAACTCTTCCTCTAAGTTCAGTTCCCAGAAAGCTCAGGGCCTTCATGTTTTTTTGTTTTTTTCCATTCTTTAAAGAACTCAAACTGTACTGATATATTTTTTTAATAACTTAGTTTTAAAAACATAATGATTCTCCTTTTTTTTTATATTAGAACTCTTGTGATACCGTTAACCCTCCTCTTCCTTTTTTATACCACTGGATAATATGAACTGTTTTCAGTTAAAAATAACAACAGAAAAAATGCTTATAATCAGAATACATTAAAAATCTAAACAGAAGATACTACTAATTCATTTGAAGTCATTAGGAAAAAAAAAAAGTGAAGTTAATATTAACCCTTCCTCTAGTGTAATACTGATTAAAGACTAGATTGGTCTTCTACCTTGTGGTGGAGAGTTAAATTTCAAAAAGGATGCACATATAGGCCAATGGATATGGTACATTCCATGAAATCCTGCTCCTGTCTCTACAGATGAGTCACCGTGTGACTGGGGAGCAAGTCTTTAATCTCCTCATACTCTTGTGTAAACTGTGTATACATTCTTCTTTGTTTGGTAGTGTGCATTAAGCATTTTTTTCATAAAAATATTATTTTATAAAATCACCCATAATAATCCGTAGTATTATTCTCTATGTTTAGGGAAATCAGCATTCTTCCTTTTCCTAACATATTTAAATAAAGACTATGACAATTAAACTGCTTTCTCTGATTTCTCTGTAGGTAGTGGTCATTCCCAACAGCAACCCTTTTCCACCTGTGGTAAGGAGTTTTTCTCTATAATGCTCAAAACTTTGACTCAAACAGCTTTCAAGTAGCTGCATGTTTAACTCGTCACATAGAGTTTACCCTAGGTACATAATTAGCTCCAGGGAAAGCCAATAGTGATCTTAAAATCTTGGCCTATCAAATCTTACAGATGTTATTGCTGAGTCATGGTTCCATGACTGCTATTAGTACTTGCAGAGGTGCTAGATTAACTTCAAATACCAGGTCTCTCAATACATATAACCTCCATGCTCCTGAGTAGTTTTGATTTTCCTGTTTCTATTGCAACTTTCTTCTGTAAATTCACTTCCATTCTCATTTTTCAAGTATTAAATTTCTACTGTACTTACTTGGAACTCATATAGTCAGCCAGAAGTAAGTTTTGCCTTAAGGTTATTAAATCGAATTTGTATGAAATAATAATTGATACGTGTGTTTTTCTGATGTCCATCTTCTAAACAAACTTGTTCTAACCGGAATAAAGATTAAAATAAATTTGTAATATACTATCCTTTCTACATTTTTCTTCCACATTTGACTGTGTATTTTGTTCAAAAGACAGGGCCCTTTTTCTGCTGCAACATTCTGTTTAGACAAGCCCTTGTACAAAATACTTAAAGATTTTTGTTTTCCTTTGCAGCGTCATACCTATCCCCAGGTAAGCATACTTTTTTCATATGATTGCTGTAATAGTAAAATAGTTCTTACAGAGTCAAACGTGTTGCCTCAGGATTGTGTCTAGTAACCTTTTACATTTGTCCCTCATGTCCCAAAATTGAGCACAATAAATGACTAGGTCAGGAATTGAATGTACCTGTGTGCTGATTATGTCTAATGCAGGTGACAATGAGACAGGTTTTAAGGATGATGGTGTCATAGCTTCACAGTCCAAACATAGAAAAGTTGAGCTGACTGCTAGTGCAAAAGGCCAAAGCCTGTGCTCTTTCAAGAGCTCTTTTAGAAGGAGCTTTAAGCATAGGAAATTACTTTAGTAGTGTTAGGCTGCCTCCCCTTCAGAGCTGAGGATAAATTAATTTAATGCTGGGTTTTCAGAATACAATACTTAATACATTGCATGTGCTACTTTTTCCTTTGTTCTCTGAAGCAAAGTGGTACAACTAGATATTTTCTGTTTAACAAGTCAAATGATCTCTTTTTTGTTGCTTTTTTTGTTTTGTTTTACAGAGTTTGGGCAGTTCTGCTACTAAGATCATAATACAGGTAGACATTCTTTCTTCATTGTACTTGAATTTTAACCTAAGCTTTGCCTCAGTAAACTAAACAATGATTCATCTCTTTGACAATAAATGAGTATGGATATCTTAAATGATAGACACACTACAGTGATGAAGTAGATGTGTTTTCTGTGGTTACTGCAAAGTGAATATCCTAACTGGTTGCTGATGAAAGATCATTGCAGTCATTTTCTATAGGCATAAAACACAAAAACCTCTGTGTCATAATTCCCTAGTGTTCTCTATATTTGCAACTCAATCTGCTCAGAAAGGCAGGTGGAATTCTAGAACTTGAGCGTCATTCAGTATTAGATTAAATATGCATAAATTATAACCTGTACTGTTCCATGCTTTTTTTTTTTTTTAATGGAAAAAACTAGTTCAATGTTGCATTTTTGTAACCCTACTGGTCAGTGCTTAGGTGAACTTCCATTTACCGATCATTAATACCATTGTTTCTTGGTAAAGAAACACTTTAGAATGTAGACTACAGCCCAATCACTTTAAGACCCTGTTTGTAAGGTATTCTGGTTATCACTTGGGCATACTTTTTTCTGGATTCTTTTCAATTTTAATCTACTGAGCACTCTTCAGGGTTTAGACTTTAATTCCTTCATATGATAATTCTTTAGACTGTCACGACCAATTCTCACATTCATTGAAGGATTAGTAGCAGATCACTTCAGTTTCCATTTCTTGTTTGGCAGCAATTACTTTCAAAATGTATGGTATTAGATTCTTTTATAATCAGTTAGGAACGTTGGCAGAAAAAAGATAAGATTTCCATGGCATTTTTTTTTCTGAATTTAAATCTGTAGAGTTTGGATTACGCAGGTTAAAAAAGGTTATCAATGTTTATATGAAATTGAAGAATACTTGGTTGCTCTCATAACCCACATAATATATGGGTATTGAAAAATTCTTTGCAATCACTTTTTCCTTTGTTTAAATTGTAACTGGGTTTTCCAATTTTTGTTTTGTGAAAGCCTTTGTCAAAACTTGTTTCGATTATTCATGAAAAAATCAGTCATGATATGAATATAAATTCACGTGATTTTAATGGTGCTTTCTATGATAGATTTGAAGGGAAGAACTATTTAAACTCACTTGAAATACCACAAAATGACATAATGTATTAAATGATTAATTGTCATTAAGAAAATGACATCAGGATGTATAAATATATTTAGCATTTTATTTATGAAGAATCTTTCTACATTGAAGTATTGAACCATATAGCGCATTGAGATGGCATATATAAAGCAAGGAAGAGCATAAGGAACTTACTCAGACTGTCAAGTAGATTTAAGAGTTGCTTCTTGAGATGTCTTATAGTACATAAGAAATGTCTTTTAAAAATAAATAATCTTTTTTGGTTCCTGTGTAGAGTGGACAAAGACAGCAAAGCAGCAGTACTTATGTTCAGGTAGGTAAACTTAAAAAGTAGAAATATGTATACAGATTTCACTAAAACAGGGTCAAGACAACAAATTTTCCTACATATATTCTTAAATGTATTTCACAAGTTGCAGACATTTCTGTTGCTCTAGTTCTTTTTCTTTTTCTTTTTTTTTTTTTCTACAAATAGATCAGCTATCTTTGGTTGAACTACTCATGAATGTGTTTGCATGTATGATTAGTTGAAATGAAATGACTGCATTCCACTCAACATGTCCTCTAAAAACTGTATAAAAGTCATGACAAAGTGGCTCAATATCACAATATAAAACCTTTAATGATAGATTCACACTCCACCTATGTTTGATCTTAAACTTCCAGAAGTTGTGGAAGTTAGTTTCTTATCCATATCGAGATAGATGGAGAATCATAACTGCATACCCATGTACGAAGTACTTTAGCTTCATTTAAACCCATATATCTAAAGTTACTTGTGTGTGAGAAACAGTAATATAATGATAACATACATTGTTGCGGGGTAGCACATGAGAATGTTTTGGTGTGAGCACAAGTGTGAAGATTCCTCAAACTTCCTCCTACTTGGCCACAGCTGGGGAGAAACTGGAAGGCAAATTTCTGTCAGTATACTCTGTACAACTACAAGTAGCAAGGAAAATGTTGAACAACAGTAATTATGATTACTGGGGATCGAGTCTGCAGGCAGCCCAGTACTCAACATCACTAGCATGAGGTTTCTCTTAGGATGGCTGATAAAAGCCTCTTTGTCAAGGTGGTAAATACCTTCTCTTTCTTAAAGGGTTCCAAAGGAAGCCAGTCCTATGGCCAGGTGAGACTTTCTTCTGAACTGTATTGAACTTTTCTGTTGGGGACAGCTTTGTAAATGGTCTTTGGGATTTGGTCAGTCATTGGTTTCATTTTTTATGTGTGGGGTTTTTTTTGTTTGGTTGGTTTTGTTTGTTTTTTTGGTTGGTGGGTTTTGGTTTGTTTGGGTTTTGGTAGGGTGGTTGTCTGTTTTTTGGTGGTGTTTTTCCTTCTTATTATTTCTCGATAGTCCCTGGTTTTGGGTCATCCCACAGAGCTACCATATAAGAAAAAGAACATAAAACAGAGGAAGTCTGACGGGGAAAATGCCTTTCTGTTGCCGTTTTGTGATGACTACATCTTTATTCACAAATGGGTTCTTGCTTTTCTTACAGGTCTACCGGCCTCCAGTTGTCAGTTCCTATGGCCAGGTGAGAAACAGTCAATCACTAGCAAGTATGCAACATTTGATAAAGTTGAGTGCCGTGGCACTGCAAGGGCACTTAGCAGTTGCTTGGAATTTGACATGTTCTCTGAAAGTGTGGTCTCATGCTTAGTAATATTCCACATGCTACTTGTTTTTTTGGATGCCTAGCATATGAAATCAACACCATTGTGATAGCCAGAAGGAAATCCTGGCTCTTCATTTTGCCCTGCATAGCTTTAGGATGTAGTTGTTTACTTTTCCTAAAGCAGGCTGATCCATTATAAACTGGGAGTAACCAAATCATGTCCTTGTCTTAGGGTGGGCTGACCTACTCAGGCATCAGCAGTTCTTATGGCCAGGTAAGCAAGACGGATATTCCATAGGAAGTTCTTCACTGATCTCTCTGTGCCCAGCATGATATTTTGAGAATGATGTTTCCTTTGGCAGTCTGAGTCTCAGTTTTTCTTATGGCTTTTGCTGAGAACCGGGCAATCCATCACACAGATGAGCATATTGCTCTGTCTCCTCTAGCTCAGGAAGAGCCTTTTTGGGAAACCTCTGTGCAGCTGTCTTTCCGTATTTGTTATGCACTTTACAGAAACATCTTTGTCAAGGTGGTAAATATCTTCTCTTTCTTAAAGGGTTCCAAAGGAAGCCAGTCCTATGGCCAGGTGAGACTTTCTTCTGAACTGTATTGAACTTTTCTGTTGGGGACAGCTTTGTAAATGGTCTTTGGGATTTGGTCAGTCATTGGTTTCATTTTTTATGTGTGGGGTTTTTTTTGTTTGGTTGGTTTTGTTTGTTTTTTTGGTTGGTGGGTTTTGGTTTGTTTGGGTTTTGGTAGGGTGGTTGTCTGTTTTTTGGTGGTGTTTTTCCTTCTTATTATTTCTCGATAGTCCCTGGTTTTGGGTCATCCCACAGAGCTACCATATAAGAAAAAGAACATAAAACAGAGGAAGTCTGACGGGGAAAATGCCTTTCTGTTGCCGTTTTGTGATGACTACATCTTTATTCACAAATGGGTTCTTGCTTTTCTTACAGGTCTACCGGCCTCCAGTTGTCAGTTCCTATGGCCAGGTGAGAAACAGTCAATCACTAGCAAGTATGCAACATTTGATAAAGTTGAGTGCCGTGGCACTGCAAGGGCACTTAGCAGTTGCTTGGAATTTGACGTGTTCTCTGAAAGTGTGGTCTCATGCTTAGTAATATTCCACATGCTACTTGTTTTTTTGGATGCCTAGCATATGAAATCAACACCATTGTGATAGCCAGGAGGAAATCCTGGCTCTTCATTTTGCCCTGCATAGCTTTAGGATGTAGTTGTTTACTTTTCCTAAAGCAGGCTGATCCATTATAAACTGGGAGTAACCAAATCATGTCCTTGTCTTAGGGTGGGCTGACCTACTCAGGCATCAGCAGTTCTTATGGCCAGGTAAGCAAGACGGATATTCCATAGATGAGCTTACTGCTCTGTCTCCTCTGGCTCAGGAAGAGCCTTTTTGGGAAACTTTTGCACAGCTGTCTATGCATAATCATTATGCACTTTATGAAAGTTCCTATGGCCTTGTAAGCACCAGTCAATCACCAGCCAGCATACAGCATTTGAGAAAGCTGAGTGCCATGTTACTGCAAAAGCACTTACACGTCCTGAGTGATTGCTAATTTAGAGGACATTTTGTTCTTGGGTATAGAACTCATGTGCTTGATATTCCATAATGCTTATCTTTTATTTTCAAAATATTAAAATTTAAAAATTGAACATTTAAATTTTCATATCATACTTACACATATTATGTGCTGCTGTAATTTGTGTGCTGTCCCTGTATATGCAGTGAGATTTCTGTGAGGTTTGAAGTAATTAGCTGAAGCTATATAGCAGCTCATACTAGAAGTTAGACTTGTGAACATTTTGTTCCTGTGGGTCTGGGAACAGCCTTACTGAAGGTGATCTTTCCCACATACAAAGGAATACATGTAAGTGCCATCTTTTTGATGCAACAGAATATTCAACATCCACAATACTTTACAAGCAAATTCACAGTAGTACATTGCTGGTCTTCATCCTCTTAAGCAGTCAGATAACTAAAGCCCTTTGAAAGTTCTTTCTATATTTGTAAGGGGGAAAAGGAATAACTGGATCACTGAGCTGCTCTTTTTTTCCAGCAGGGCGCATCTTTTTCTTCAGGTGGTAGTAATGGTTGTGGACAAGTAAGTCAACTTTCTTCAAGATACTTGAATAGTAGACTCAGCTTTCTATGTGGTAGTAATGGTTCTCAACAAATTATATGATGTCTATTAGTAGAGTCTCTTGCTTTTGTTGTTATATGATAATAGATTATTGGATATTAGAGAAAGGCTAACACTTGTTGGTCATGGTAACCAAAATGTAGTGGCTTTTCCCATATACTGTTAAGAACAGAAGACTTACAAATTTTCTGTCTGTCACAGTAGACATTCATCTGCTGAGCAAACAGTCTTTGTTTGGGAGTGACTTTTGAATGTTGCTCTATTTAATTTCCATAGAACAAGATAGGCTCAGAAAGTGACTCCTGTGGTGTGAGATTGGTAGTTTTCATCCTGGTTCCAATTCAACTTATTTATGCCTACAGTGATATAAGGACTGTTATCAACAATAAGATCCTAGGTGAAGAAAAGTGCAGCCTTGATAGCAAACCTAAATCCAAATAAATAAACGGGGGAAAGCAATGAGAATGAGAGAGCATTATAATTATAGAAAGTTTTGGCAAAAGTATTACAATTGGTGTGAGTTAAGTATGAATAGAAATGCATGTGTGAAAGTATAAATAATAAAAGACAAGTGGTACCATGCATCAGTAGACAAGGATACTATGTAACAGCAATGAAACTGAAGAAATGTGAAGAAACAATGAACAATATGTTGCTTCCACCAAAGCTGTACCACAGATAATTTATCAGCTGAAAAACTGTGCTCTTAATAACAGGGGAGTGACAACCAGGGTAGAACACACTGTACTGTTTCTCATCCTTTTATTCCAACAAGAATGCTGGCTGCAGCCAAAATATACACAAAAATAAAGGAAATGAAAGGCAGCAGACTACGACTACGATGGGTGAATCTAGCAAGATTTTGAGGTAGATTGTCATGAAGCAGAAACTGTTGATTCCTAAAAGGACTGACCAAAGCAAACTGTTCATTTTTGCCAATCAAGAGAAACTAGGATGATACAGAGACACATCAATTGCCAGCCTACCTTGCTTTCCATGTTGCACCCAAGTAATCCTGCTTTGATCACCTGTGTGTATGTTTTGATGAGTAAGTGTGGAAGTATGGGAGTGATGGAGGGTAGAGCCATAGCCTAAGAGGATTAAATAAAATTAAACTCTCCCTCTGAGTTAGAAATTTAAGAAGAAAGATAATTACTTTACTAGAAAATGAAAATGTGGGGATTTATCTTTTTGTTTGTCCATTTTTCAACAGGGTACTTCATATGATAGCAATCCCTGCCACCAGGTAAATGAACTTCCACCTCTGACTTTAAGATATATCCAAAATGAGTTTTGCCACTGACTCAACTGGTAACATCCTCAGCTCTATAGAGTGCAAATCTATGTAATTTTAGAACCTTAGAATCAGTTGGAAGGGATCTTGAAGATCATCCAGTTTCAAACCCCTAGGCATGGGCAGGGATGTCACCCACTATATCAGGCTGGCCCAGGGTCCCATCCAAACTCCTAAACAAGCATCATAGTTTTCATTAAAAATAATCTGTACTCAAACAGTAAGTGTCAAAACACACATTATTTCTTGTTTAATTTACAGGGTGGATCACAGAGTGGTAGCCAGGTAGGTAGCTCTTTATTAGCTATTGAATAAAAAATTGCAAGCAGCTCTAATCTAGAGTATAATTGTGTTACTCATGAGGATATAGACTTGTGCAGAGTCTATCCATCTCCAGACTTCAATTAATTCCCAATAGTTTGTATTGGCCCTGAAACTTACATACCAAGAGCTCTGCAACCTAATAAAGCTAGCTTTGTGGGTTCTGATAAAATTCGGTTCTCCAGTGTTATAACTGTTGCTGTATTGTTTTCACAGGGTGGATCATACACCTCACAAAACTATGGTGGTAGCCACATAAGTACTACACTTTTATTTCTTTCCATTGAAGTTTTACATCCCACAGGTTCCATGGTCTCTAATCAATAATGGTTCTGCAATATTGTAATACGTTTCCTAATTTTGTTGTTAGCAGAGCGGATCATCATCCTCACAAAATTACGGTGGTGGCCAGGTGGGTAGACCTTGAATTTTTTTGATTTTTTTTTTTTTTTCCGGCATGAGTTTAATCCTATCTGATAAGAAATTCTAATCAGATTAATTTTTCATTCTTAGGTAGCTACTCTGTGCCATGCTTGATTGAGATCCTGGTATTATGATTACTGACATCTAGAAAATTGTATTTGTTTAAAGGAATCCCAGGCAGTTGTTTATTATTATTTACAGCCCCTGAATAAAATCACAATTTCTTCTGAAGTAGGGTTTCTATTTGTTTGTTTTAAAGGGTGGTTCATCCTCACAAAACTATGGTGGCAGCCAAGTAAGTAGTGCTTTATTTCTCTATTTATACATCATTTTATACAAGCTTTAGCCTCTACTCAAAATTAGCTTTTCTAGTTCCTAATTTTCTCTGATTTTTGATTGGTTGCTTTGTTTTAAAGGGTGGATCCTCTTCTCAAAACTATTACGGTGGCCAAGTAAGTAATGCTTTATTTCAGCAATTATACATCACTTCATACAAGTTTTAGCCTCTGCTCAAAATTGGGTTTTCTGTTTGCTAATTTTCTCTGATTTTTGGTTGGATTTTTTTTTTTTTAAGGGTGGATCCTCCTCTCAAAACTATTATGGTGGCCAAGTAAGTAATGCTTTGTTTCATCAATTATGCCTCATACAAGCTTTAGCCTTTGCTCAAAAATGGGTTTTCTATTTGCTAATTTTGTCTGATTTTTCTTGGTTTGTTTTAAAGGGTGGATCATCCTCCTTTGACTATTATGATAATCAGGTAACTAGTTCTTTCTTTCTTCTAGTTATGTATTATTTGATGCAAATTTTTGTATTTTCTGATTAATTGTGTCATCTTTCTCGTAGATGTAATAAAACTTAATGCTTTCTATGCTCTTATTTCTTTTTCTGAAGCATGGAACATTCTCTCTAAACAACTATCACTGCCATGTATACGACTCTTTATTTTCCTTACAAAAAAAATCCTTCTTTAACTCAGCAGTAACTTCTTTTTTTTTTTTTTTTTTTTGCACGAGCTTTAATTCTGTTTGCAGAGCGCAAGACCAGACAAAATATATTATTAACAATCCTTTTTTTTGTTGTGAGGAAATAACTAGTATCTGATGTCCTTCTAGGATTCACAGGTTTCCTCAGATGATAATCCCAATGCTTGTGATGATGTGAGTATGCTTTATCTAATACATTTTCATCACAACATTTTTCATGTAGATGGGAAAATATTATGCTACCATATGCAGTCTTGCAAAAAAAAAAAAGAAAGTTACCCAGAAGGAATATTTAGTCCCCACACTAATAGCTGTTTCAGCAGCTGTGTATTTTCTTACTGAAATTTTTCAGGTGTTTACAGATGTATTTTGTGCTTTTAAATGCATTTACCTTGATGAAATATGAATAAAAAGATTTCAGTAACTGCACTAACAGAAAAATTTTCTCCAAAATGAGGATACATTTTACAGTAATTAAAAATAAAATCAAATGGACAAGGTTTAAATACATACAATGAAAGAATGAAAAGAGACAAAAATGCCAGATATTCCACTGCTTTTCACTTCGCATTTTTACCAACCTAAAGTTAGTGTTAAAATGTTCTTCACACGGGAATGATAGGATTTCAAACTAATTTAGGCAAGACAGTGGAGGATGCGAGCAATGAAGCACATATGATTTATGTTGTTGTCTGTACATATCATCAGAAAGAATTGGGTTTCTGTAAGTTTATTGTATTTAATTTATTCTTTTCCAGAATGACACAACATATAGCGCTAATGGTCGGGTAAGTGCTTTTTCTCTTCTACAGTATTCAGATTCTAATGATTAATGACATTTTTAGTAGCACTTCCACATTAGACCTGTGGGCCTTTATTTGTAGTATATGATTAATTTTTAAAAGATATTATAAAGCAATAAAAGAATGAGCTTATTTGATCTCATATTTCTCTGCTCTCAGTCCCTTCTATCAGTCCTCAAGGCTGCTGCAGTTACCTAAAACTGTACAGTACTTATAGGAATATACAATAACACAGTTTTTGTTAGTCCCCTTAGTATATGTACTTCGGATAGTTATTTTGGAATTAACCATCTGTATATGTGAGGTATGTAGCTGCCTCAAGCTTTTGTCACTTGTTCTAATGTAAACTTGCAAATATGCTAGGGTTCTAAAGTAAGATTTATCCTCTGGCGATACTCACTCTGTCAGGACTTTCCTTTCTGTCCCACAGGCATGAAAGGTGACTTATGGACAGATTGTTACCAAGCAAATACACTGCTGTGTAAATGAATGATGTTTTTCCATACTTGTTGTTCATGGCAAAGCTTTTCCATCTGTTACAGCCTACTTTTCTACTTCTTACTGCCATCTAGAGTAACCTTTTGTCATCTGCCTCTTGCTTTTTCTTCAGTTGTCAGGCATATTCTTTACTGCTTCACTATTTTTCCCCGTTTTTCCTCTTGGACGTTAGTACTGCACAAAATATGCATCCTAGGAAGTAAGGAGGTCTTCTAAAAACTTTTTTTCTTTGGCAGTTGTATTTATCTTGAAAGCACTGCATTAAGTTTAACGCAACAGGTTCTGCAAAGCAATCCCTTCCACAGTAAGCGTTCTTTAAGTGTTCTCATTGCTTCCTTCTTTAGCCACGTAAGATGCTATTATTCCCTTGGTTATCCCTGTCCAGTGTGTGTTGTTGGACTTCATTTTAAGAGTTTTCTTTTAAGTGTTCTCACAAAGAAGATGTATAGAATGTTTATGTACACACACACACTGCTCTAAACCACAGTGGGTGAGCTGAGAGAGACATTAAACCCTGCTAAGCACAAACTTCTTATGGAGAAGTTGAAGGGTGAAAATAGCCTATAAATATGTTATGTAAGACTCAATGATAGCAAAGTGTATTGCCGCTGATAGAAAAAATATGACAACATGTAACTGAACGCAGATTGCAGAACATCTGAGAGACTTACCAAAAATCAGATAATGAACTTGACACAAATTCTTGCTTTTCTTACTACTCAAGCCAATTTGCTTAAAATTGGAATCACTCTTTGAATACAGAGTTGATAAAGTTTAGTAAACAAAGTGCTTTATGCTTTTATGATTTCATACTGAATTGCGGGAGTGGGTTGGGGGAATACTAACAGAAGGAGAGACTTTGCTACCTCATTGTTTATTGGGTGTGTATTATGGTACAGTTTGGTCTGAATTTCGTATTGGTTCCACACAAAGAAAGAGGATTTGGATTCCTATATTTACAATATGATGTTTTCAGAAGATAAATGATGCTTTCCTCTCTTGCTCCAAAATTAGTTTACCAATGTTAGAGTTATTTGAAAATAAAAAAAATAACTAATACAAGTATTTTCCACTGTGTCATCTGTTGAAAGTAAGGACAATCAGAACTCCATAGACACTTTCCTCTCCCTAAATGTGCCACTTTGATACATTTAGATTCTTGCTGGAAGTATTTTGGGTGGATGTCTCTATCTATAAAGTAATAACTGGCTTCTGGTTCCTTTACAGAAATCTGGTTGTGCAAAGAAGAAGGTTGTTGCCAGAGTAAGTAACTTTTATTTCCCACTGCTTTGTAGGATTTTTGCCCAAATTATACCTAATTTGTTATAATTATATCTATTTTTCTCTAATTATGTTTGACCTAATGAATATTCTCCTGTTTAAGGAAGTAAATACATAAAATAAAAAAGTTTGGCCATTTGCTCTTTTGGTGAATTTATTTTAAAACAACATATACATATATATGAAAAAATACATGACATGAAAATCTTGCTGTGCAGTATGGGGTAACTCAAATTCCAGTTCATCAGGAAGCACATATAGAGTTACTTTAATCTACCTTTAATTAAAATTAATGTGTTATACAAACAGAGGGCAGTTAAAATGGTAACTGAATTCAGACAGAATGATGAAGTAAGAAAAAGTAATGTTTGGTAATTTATTCTGCTTCTTTTGGTGTGGAGGAGACATAGATATATGTATTGTATAGCTTCAAGTCAGTAGCCTATACAAATTAAGCAAATGATATTTTATTTTATAATAAGGTACTTCTACTCATATGCATTAAAGGCTCTGGAGTCATAAATAAGTAATACAGACAAAAAAAAGGCCTATGACTGTCTATAGATCAGAGTTTTCATCTCTTAATAGTAAACGTCTCTGTTTTTACAGGATACATCACATGTTTTGAGCAGAAGAGACTATGATGTACAGGTAAACCATACTTGTCATTTCTGAATGCTGATATTACAGCTGCTTGATGTATTAGAAGAATAAAGATTAAGCTTCTTCAACAGATTATTCTATTTAGGGTTAGATAGTTCTTTTCCAATAGAACTATATATTTGAATTTATTACCCTTACTGAAAAAATGAGTTATTTCTTATTTCTTCACAGAATGAATCTTCTACTTCAAACAACAGCCACACTAACTTTCAGGTAATAACATAGTGTCCACTCTATCACCTTACTGAAAAGAGCTTTCTCATAAACTATGTTTCAGTTTCTGAAAATTAGGTTCCACTTATTTATCTGTGCTACACAATGTTATTTTGATGTGGCAGCATTTCCCCATAATGTTAAAATTTTGTGCAGTTGTGAATAATGATAAAAGGCACAGAATTTAGTGTCTTTGTTCTTCCACTCCATTAAGCAGGTAGCAATTGCAGGTGGATTTTTACATAATTATGTTCTCAAAAGTTGTTTTTAAAACACAAAAGAAATAGTTTCAGAATCTCTTTTTAGAAACAATCCTGCTATAGTGATGGTAATGGCTAGATATATCATTTTCATCTAGAATTTGGTAACAAGGTACACCTTAATTGTGTACTTCTGTCACAAAAGTAGGTCTAGTCTTCTAGTCTTCATGTTCTGTAGACCTGTGAACTGTTGCAGTAGTCTGTATGTTGCAGAGCTATGTGAAAGTTTGACCCACCCTGAGTGGCAACTGATTCAATTTTTTTGAAATATTTTGTACTCTAGTGGTACCCATCAGCTTTCTCAGAGATCTGTAATCCCACTATGCCCAGCATTATGCAGATGTAACATTATCACAGTCCTTTGTCTGAGAGTTTGAGGTCTAATTCAATAATACAGTGAGATCCCTGAGCTCCAGTGAGTAGCACTTCTCTCCATTAGTTTTCCTGATATCCATTTGTTATGTATTGTACCAGTCCCCAATTAGGTTTCAGCCAACTTTACATTTTCACAGTGATTCAGGCAAAAAGTTATGAATAAGTTAGTTTGGTGCAGGGAAGTAGTACAAAGAGTTTGTGACCTTACATCTCACTACATCGGTTTATACACATTAGATTCTTTTTCTTTTCTATGCTTTTCATATGATAAAATGTTTCTATAAAAAAAAAAAAAATTGGTTTCTTCACAGGGTGGATCATTTATTGCAACTGGTGGTGGATCAAGTAGTCAGGTCAGGCATTTCTCTATTGTTGTCTAGTCTTGTTCACATAGCTTCCTGGTAATTAAACTAATTAAACTAAGGAATTAGAGTTTAAGTCCAGTAATTTTGTGTAGGGGTCTGCTAATGTTATATATTAAATTGTAAATGAAGTGAGCTTGTTCAGACTCTGTTTATTTGAAATGGCTTCTGAAATCACTTTTTAATATTTTCAATTTCACACATGGCTTATTGGCAAATCGACATTGGTGATTCACTGTACGCCTGACTTCCCAGATAGTTCTCTCTTGATTAGACATATATAACTGAGACATAACACTGAGAGATGTAATGTTAGTTTAACTTCCAAAGCAAACTTCAAACGTCTAGGACTATGCTGCCTTCTCATTAGTTCCAGATATAAGAAAAGTCACAGCTCCACAGTAGTCCCCCAGTCTTTCTTCCCCTAAATACAGTTTGGCATCTCACGTATGGTTTTATGTTTAACTTTCACAAATCAATATCTGTTTCCCTTTATTATTATTTTATTTATAGGGTGGCTGCATTTGTCCTGATGGAAGCAGTGGTATTAGACAGGTAATTCTTCTTCCTGAGTTTATACTTACATCTACATAATGAAGTGTTTTGAATTAATCATCTAATAAATATAGACACTTGGGTAATACATTATTAATAATTTCCTTAGTATGCATAGAATTATATACAGTGAAATGGAATAATGAAGTCTCACTGTAAGCATGTGATTAGTATTTGGGCACTAACTTTCTGTAACTGCTTTGTAATGTAAATGTTCTGTCAGTTGACTGTTATGTGTTAATTATTCATTACCTTCAAAAACCTTTGTCAATATGTCCCATAGTAACCCCAGATTTTAACTGGATTCAGATTAGATTCCTTGTACTTCTCACATGTCTTTTAAAACATTGTGACTAAAATGTTAAAATTTGATAAATATTTCAAAAGATAATCTTTTAAATTAATATTTAAACTATTTCTTACCCATAAAGAGAATCACTGCAACCTCATTGTCAGTGGCGCATTTTTATATTGCATAGCAATGAATTATTTACTAAAATTCATCATATCTATTGCCCCATAAAACATAAGCATTTCTACAGTTTGAATAGGCAGAAACAGAAATATTTTATTATAAAGTGTAAGATATGTATTTTTTCATTCTCAGATGTTGCAGATTTAAATTATCCCTATTGTAAAATATAGAGAATGTGGATTTTTACATCGTCTATTTTATACCTGAAAACTTACCTTATAAATTTTTCTTGAAGCTGTATTTACACAAACCTTCCTGAACAGTGTAATATTTTTTTTAGTTTTCAATTTCAACAAGAAACTTGTTGTGAATTATTATTTCTATAAAAAGACATGCACTTTAAACAAATTAATTTTATGAAGAAATAACTGTTTTCCGAACTTACTGTGGTTAACATTTAGCAACAGTAATTTTGGTCTGGCAGAAGACCACCTCTCTCATATAATTGAGGCTTACCAGTAATCATGACCTATACGTTTTAAAAATATAGCCCAGTCTATTAAAATGATTAATCTTAAAATTTAATTGAAGAAAAACTTTTTTTTTGCTTTGTTATGTAATGCTACATAAACAAATACATTTACAAGGAAAATGTATGTAATTATGGATGTAATTATGCAAGTTTTCATTCTACTATGGCCTTTGCCCCTTTGTGCTTTCAATTGGTGCACAGAGAGGCTTGGTTTTAAACAGCAAATGACCATACCTTGGCCAGGGGGTGGAGGGTGTGGTTAGTTACTATCAAAGAATGATTTTGAACAGGAAGGAAAAATACATCTAAACTGGTCATGTAAAAAAAAAAAAATCAATTCTCAGTGTAGGTGTATGGACTTGGATACCCAAGAGACTCATATTTCAGTTTGTGATAGTATCAGCTGGTATATTAATTTATGATAAACGACACAGCAATAGTCTCGATCTTTGTCTTCACCCATCAGTAAAGTTCGTTAGTCTTTCCCGAAAGAATTAAAAACAGGACTTACTTGACTTATTTTCATTTTCTGTCCAGGGTAGATCCTCTACGTATGGCAGTAGCAATGCCTAAGATTAACATTTAAACACATTGCTGTGGTAGGCAGGTTTTTTGTCCTGCATGAAAAGAATCAAGTTGTAGATGAATACATATGAATAAATAAACCAGCAATCACAAATCTTACATAAAATACCAAGTCATCTACTTCCTTGAAGATTCTTCAGCCCAAGAGGAAAATCCCTGTAAAAAGCTTTGCTTTCATAGCTTTTAAGTTTTAGAAGAAAAGGATTTTTAAAGCAAGTGTCAAAGCTGTTCATGTTTAAACCTTGTTTCAAATGAAAAAATGGGTTTTCTTATGTGGTTTCTCAAATTTGTCACATTGCAGTTATTCCACTTTTTCCTCTAAGATCTATCTAAAGACAAAGGTTCAGCCTACAAATTCCCTGCAGAACAGTCCAACCGTAGAATAATACTTTGCTTGTCTTTTTTGTGTATAAAGAGGATGTGACAGTAATAATGGATGTTATGTACTGGTAAATAGAATTTCTCTTTAAAGTGGTGAGCAGAAATATCTGATCAACTAGAACCTATTTGCACTTTGCAAGTTTGCTATTTTAGCAGTTTTGAAAAACACGATAACAATGATCTATAATAACATAGAGTCAACCAGCCATAACATATTATTCTGTAACTAGAAAGAGTAAGATGAAGAGTTATTGCTTTTTTCAGGTCCTTTAACCTGAAAAGCCCAAGCTAAAGGTTTTTTTCACCTCTAACAAAAGTTATCAGTATTCTCTTTAAATGATTGCAGAAACGTCCCTTCTGAAATAAAATGTATATATTTTGAACAAACAGAAATTCAGAATTGGACTCATTTACTTAGATGTCTGTTTTCAATAAGATACCTAGTCTGTGTTTTCCTTTCAGGGAGCCCCAGGTTCTTTCCATGGCTCTTATTCTGGTCACCAGGTACACATTCTGGTCATTGTACCTGCATGCGAGAACCCTAAGAATCTTTCTTGAGAGAACACTTTAGATATAAAACAGTAACTCCTGATGTTTTCCTCTGCAGGGAGGGTCTTCCTTCTATCCCGGTGGATCTTATGGACAGGTAAGTTTTCTTCCTCATTTGTAAAGTCAACACGGTCTTCCATTATCTTCATTCCTGTACTCCCAAATAGTGACTGTTAGGAAATATCCTAATTAACAGCCAACAATTGAATCAAACACAATGTAACCTACAGCATGAAGTCTGTCAGAGGAAGAAGACTCTTCTGTATTTACAACTTCCTTGGATTCATCTTTCGTTCAGCTCAGAAAATCATTGCTGTAAAGTTTCTTGTTCTTTCACAATATTGGCCTAAAGTGAGAATCAGGCACATTTATTTATACCACTCTGTTTGCAAGAAAGTAGGTAGTCTATGTTCTCCTTTCAGGGAGCACCAGGTTCTTCATACAGCACGTATTCTGGTAACCAGGTAAACATTCAGATAAAGTGCCCTACTCAGAAGCTCCATCTAAAACCTCTCCAGAAGGAGTAGTCAAATGTAAATGAGTAACCCATTCTGTCTTCTGCACAGGGAGGATCTTCCTTCTATCCTGGAGGATCCTATGGACAGGTAGTTTTTCCTCCTTCCTCAAGTGGATAACACAGACAGCCATAATCCTGATTTCTTGACTGCCAGTATTGCGGTTGCTGTGAAATTCTGTAATTACAGACCTGACAGTTTTCTCTTAGACTAGCTAACTTTAACCAACTGTGAAGTAACTTAGCAGTGTGAAGTCTGGCAGAGAACAATACAGAAAGGTATAGACAGTTTCTTTGCAGAAATCAAATGTCAGCAGGCTAAGAAAACTGCTGCCTGAAAACTTCTCCTGCCTTAACATTACTGGTCTTAATTTTTATTTAGGTACTAAAGGTTAGCTCAAAACTGGGAGAAAGAGTATAAATGAGAACTGTATGCCTTGATAAGGAGCCCTTACCTTGGCTGCAAGAAACTAGCTGATCTGTGTTTTCCTTTTAGGGAGCCCCAGGTTCTTTCCATGGCTCTTATTCTGGTAACCAGGTACACATTCTGGTCATTGTACCTGCATGCGAGAACCCTAAGAATCTTTCTTGAGAGAACACTTTAGATATAAAACAGTAACTCCTGGTGTTTTCCTCTGCAGGGAGGGTCTTCCTTCTATCCCGGTGGATCTTATGGACAGGTAAGTTTTCTTCCTCATTTGTAAAGTCAACACGGTCTTCCATTATCTTCATTCCTGTACTCCCAAATAGTGACTGTTAGGAAATATCCTAATTAACAGCCAACAATTGAATCAAACACAATGTAACCTACAGCATGAAGTCTGTCAGAGGAAGAAGACTCTTCTGTATTTACAACTTCCTTGGATTCATCTTTCGTTCAGCTCAGAAAATCATTGCTGTAAAGTTTCTTGTTCTTTCACAATATTGGCCTAAAGTGAGAATCAGGCACATTTATTTATACCACTCTGTTTGCAAGAAAGTAGGTAGTCTATGTTTTCCTTTCAGGGAGCACCAGGTTCTTCATACAGCACGTATTCTGGTAACCAGGTAAACATTCAGATAAAGTGCCCTACTCAGAAGCTCCATCTAAAACCTCTCCAGAAGGAGTAGTCAAATGTAAATGAGTAACCCATTCTGTCTTCTGCACAGGGAGGATCTTCCTTCTATCCTGGAGGATCCTATGGACAGGTAGTTTTTCCTCCTTCCTCAAGTGGATAACACAGACAGCCATAATCCTGATTTCTTGACTGCCAGTATTGCGGTTGCTGTGAAATTCTGTAATTACAGACCTGACAGTTTTCTCTTAGACTAGCTAACTTTAACCAACTGTGAAGTAACTTAGCAGTGTGAAGTCTGGCAGAGAACAATACAGAAAGGTATAGACAGTTTCTTTGCAGAAATCAAATGTCAGCAGGCTAAGAAAACTGCTGCCTGAAAACTTCTCCTGCCTTAACATTACTGGTCTTAATTTTTATTTAGGTACTAAAGGTTAGCTCAAAACTGGGAGAAAGAGTATAAATGAGAACTGTATGCCTTGATAAGGAGCCCTTACCTTGGCTGCAAGAAACTAGCTGATCTGTGTTTTCCTTTTAGGGAGCCCCAGGTTCTTTCCATGGCTCTTATTCTGGTAACCAGGTACACATTCTGGTCATTGTACCTGCATGCGAGAACCCTAAGAATCTTTCTTGAGAGAACACTTTAGATATAAAACAGTAACTCCTGGTGTTTTCCTCTGCAGGGAGGGTCTTCCTTCTATCCCGGTGGATCTTATGGACAGGTAAGTTTTCTTCCTCATTTGTGAAGTCAACACGGTCTTCCATTATCTTCATTTCTGTACTGCCCTTGAAAGAAGAAAAACTCTTTCTTAGAGGAATCAAAATATTAAAGTCTTTTTTTTTCTCTGCAGGGAGGGTCTTCTGTGTATGATAGTAGCAGTGAATCCTACGGTCAGGTAAATACTCTTTTTTCCCTTTTTTTGCTTTTGTATAAAGCCTGCTTGTATAAATGGTGGTTAGGGCCAACACCATTGTTCCTACATATAGCTATATTCCGTATTTGGGCTCTTGCTTTACCTTTCAGTGAAGGTTTTTGTTTGTTTTTTTCTCTGAGGAGTGAAATTGCATATACTCTTCGTGTCATGGAATTTTACAGGGATGTATGTGAAAAGCTGTGTGCTTCCACATGCTAAAGCTTATTGTCCTCAATAATACTAGCTTTGAATTATCATCCAGATGAAGGTCTCTTCAATAATAGAAACAGAATTTGCTCTAAGAATATGTCAAACTAGTTTTTTACAGGGATATAACTGAGCTTCTCAATATTCATTCTGATAACTAAGTAAATATTTGCATAATTAAAATCTCCACAGAAGGGGCCCCCTACAACAAGTATGCTTCCAAAATGAAATGTCTGTTTGCAAAATGAAAATGATTTATGTTTTCTGAACAGGATGGATCTTCCACATATGGTGGCGCTGGATCTTATGGTCAGGTAAATATCGTTTCTATCATGCATCAAAAGCTGAAGCTTGGTGTGTTGGTTCTTACGTGCACTGGGTTCTATATTTCAACTATTTTTAAGTGATGACCATGTGATAGCTTTTGGTTTCCCTTTTATTTACCCATTTACAACTCCAAATGTTTTCATAATGGTTGGAAGGTTATGCATTATAAAACTACCCTGCTTACTGTGCCGCTGTGACTATTCAGTCTTTTAATTATGATAACATTTTTTCCCTTAATTAATGGTTTTACAGTAGCTCACTGAAAAGTATTTTGTGCATTTACTTTACACCACTTACTTATGTAGAAGCCATTGAAAGTCTAGGGGAATGCACATACTGTATTTAAGTCTGTATGTATCAATGTGAAGTGCATTGGAGAACCATTTTGTAGAGACTACATTCTTTTTTGTTTAGCAATACATTTTCACCACCCAAAGTCATGTAAAATTATTTATTAAAAATAAGACATAATCTAGACTGCTTTTTCATAGAAAAATTTGTCTTATTGGTACTCCTATTGCAGACTCTAGAAACAAAGTCTAGATAATGGGATATTTGAATGTAAATAATAGTTTATTTTGCAAATCAACTTTATCTAAGATGTTTCCTAAGAGAGAACATGTTTACAAGTAATTCTGGGAGGTGTGTGTGTGTATGAGTTTGTTCATTTTCTTAAACCTCCTCTGGTTAAGCAGCAATTAAAGTTATATATCTTTTTCTTTTCTTGAACATTCCATGGTTTAGGTAAAATTGGAAATTCTAAGTGGTTCATTATTTTTATTCCTCTAATGTATTTTCTTTACAAGTAAGGTCATAAGTCCTTTATATATGAAAATAAATGTTTTTCCATTACTTTATAGGATTCGTCTTCCATAGGAGGTGGTGAATCCGATGATATCGTAAGTATTTTTCCTCTAGTATATCAATCTCAGAATTTACTACCTTTTAACATGTCTGGGTGCTTATGTGTACCTTTACCTATTTCATAGTCATACCTCCAAGAGCTCCTTCACAGCATATTCTAATAATCTGTGTTGCTTAGTAATTTTCTGCAAGAACTTCTTTGAAATTATATTGTTTCTATAGATAAAAGAAAAAGCAGATTTAAATTATGTCACATTATTGTGCTATGGTATGGTAAGGATTTAGCACACTAAAATTACAATTGCAACAGTTCATACCTGTAACGGTCATGCATTTTTGAATTGGTCATTAGAAGTAGCATTTACAAAGGAAGCTTTCTTTATTTCATAATTTCTGTCAAAATTTCACATCAGTATATTCTCACAATATAAAAAACAACTAGATTCTTCCTACTTCCAGTGATTTGAGTACTCTTTCAATGATTTAATTTAATATAATAATAGTAATTTAATACTGCAACAACATCTGTATTATCACTATATCAGATGAGCCATTTTGGTTCTTAAGGGTTATTTTTTGTGGATTATATCCTTAAGAGTATACTCCATATATATTTATTATTCTGGACTCTCATAACAATTGACGCTTATCTTATTTCTTCACACAAATCAACTGTCCAATTCAATGGCTCTTAAAATCCAGATTTATTTTAAAATTCAATTTTTCCATGTTTTGAGAAAACACATCATATTTGACCTTTAATCATTATACCATTTCAGTCTATCTTACAATTTAACATCTCCTTCCATCTTCAGTTCAAACAGCACTTACTTCTGTGTTTTTTTCCAATGCCAGATGAATAAAAGAGCTTCAAGCTCCTTCATTTACATATTACGTATGAATGCTGTGTTTTCATGTAGTATGGTCAGAACTGCTTTCTATTCTGTTTACTTCAGTCAGGAGGAAAGACTTTTTTTTATTATTTCCAATAATTCTGGTAATGGTGTTTATGAAACTTTCCACGTTTCATTTGTCATTTTCATGCAGTCTTGAGCAATTGATTGAGCAATTTTAACTGTATTTCTACTAAGTCAGTTTTTGAATGTATTGGTTAGTAGAAAATGGTTCTTCAAAGGTGTTTTTATAAGTACAGTTGTGTACTTCAGCCACAATTATTATTAGTTTACACAACAGAGTTTCTTTAATCAAAATTTTATTGTAGATGTTCAGCAAAGTTAAACTACGCTACAGATGACCCCTAAACTTATGAAAGAAACTAAACTCTTAAGAACATTGGTGTGTACTGCTGAAGTCTTTCAAGATCCAAGACATCTTTTAAAATGCAACTGTTTTTCCCTGTCACATTCTAAAGGGAAATAACATAGTTTATGATGAGACTTCACTCCTTTATTGCTCGATATTGAATATCTACTTAAAAAATAGAAATTACACTAGATTATATATATCTCTATCAATGTTTCTGTTTTTTTTCTCTGATTTTTTTGGTTTTGTTTTTTTGTTTGTTTTCTCGGGCAACTAATACTTTCTTGCTAGCTCTGGCCTGGGATAAAGAAATGCCACCCTCACAGAAATGAACACAGAAAGAACTTGAAAGCATACTGCATATTCTACACCCTCCATCTTTAACTGTCCCAACAAGTCACACAAACAAAGCCGCAGTTTTCTTTGTTTTCCACCCTTGCTTAGATGAAATGGAAATATCTGCCATGAAATAACTGGATTCTAATATTTCTACAGGATTCCACCTCACCATCTGGCAGCCGACAGAGTGAACGGGTAAGCACTCCTTAAATGTTACTGGGTTCTCTGCCTCAGAGTTTTTTAGGATTGGCAATTACTAGCCAGCTGAATTACAACTTGTGTGAAAGCTGGTGTAGCAGCTTTTAATGTGGAATAGAAAGCCCTCAAACTAAGGCACAGACGGAATGAGAGTATGGCTAAAGTGTTTAAGCATTACCAGAAATCCCAGCTGATTCTGAGGTCTGCTCTTGAATCTCAAATTCACAATTACAAGCACAGTGCCACAATTTACTTGTTCAGGTTCTTGCACTTTTTTGCTCATTGTCCTTTGCAAAAGGTTTCTATGCCATGTTTTTTCCAGCATTTATTCTAGGCAAAACCCTGTGCTTTTTTGTGCTTTATGATATATCTACAAGAGCTTCCACTTTCCTGTCATTTTAACTTGTCACCCATTTTATTACTTCAAATGAGAATACAGTGACTCAGACTAGGAAATTATTTTGGTGAAGATATAGGAACTCTTTAGTCATTGTATCCAAAAGAGTATCTTTTTCACCAAAAGAGCATGGATAAAGGGGCATGTGCTGTTTTATGCAGAAAGTGTTTCTTGTTCTTGAACAGTCCATGAAAGAAAGTTAGGGAGTGTGGAGAGGCAGAAAGAGTATTCAACTTTCCTCCTTATCTTTCCATATTACAAAAGAAAGGAAGTCTTGGGTTTTTTTGTCATGTACTTTCAATACATTTTTCCAGGATTTTTATTCCCCAGGAGGCAGCCAGTCAGGTGGACATGTAAGCATCTATTTTATTCATTATTTGCAGTTCCATTTCCAAGTGGCTCTTCTATTAAAAGTGATCCTTACAAATTATGCCCAACTATTCCTTCTAGAATCTCGTGACAGCTGTCTTGTGAAATCAAATTATAAACTTAATGAAAACCAAATAATTTTATAAAAGCATGTACACAACTATTGAATAACATAGTCTTGCTTTCTAGAAGCCTTATAAACAGAAATAAATTCAATTGTTGTTCTTTGTTTTCAGGGATTATCCTCTCAAGGTGGTGGCTACTCCAGTGGACAGGTAAATACTTTTGTACTTTTGACTTGAAATCTTGACTTGAAGTATCTGTTGCACAAAGGTGCAAAAAAAAAAAAAAAAAACCTCTCTGTACTGTATTGCAGCAATTTTTTAACCAGGACTGAAATTCGTTTGGTCCTCTTCTTTACATATAAGTTTATATAAATGTCCAAGTGTAAGCAAAGTGCTCAAAATACAATAATGGAATAAACTGTTTCTGACACTAAGAAACAAATGAAAGTAATAAAAAAATTTTTACAATGTGTATTTTAAGAATAGAAAGAAAGTTAATTGTAATTTTTTTTCCAGAGCTCATCCTCATCAGGAAGCAACCAGTACAACCAGTATGGTGGGCAGGTGGGACGTTTTTCTTCTTTTTTCCCCAGTATATGTTTTTCAAGAAAATATTATGGAACTGGTAATATGTAAGTTTCTAGACTACTGTATTTTTGTTTTTTTTTTTTTTTTAAAAAAAAACAACTCTTTAAAATTCCACAGAGAGTAAAAGACAATACATTTTGATGAAACAGACATGTCAAACTTAAAGATGATCCTTCAAATGAAAATATAACTATTTACAGGGATCACCTTCTTCAGGAGGCAGCCAATATGGTGGACAGGTAGGCTTTTCTTTCTCAACACCAGTCAGTTGTGCTAGTGACAGGAACTCCCAATTTACCTGTCTATCTTTCCTTCACAAGAACTGTTTTTCTCACCGCTGTCCTTCTTGCCCAAAGCCTAGGTGGCATGCTATTTTCTTTTCCTATATTATTCAGAGATCCCAGAGGCCAAAGTAGCCATCTGTCTAAGTGTCAGTTGTATCTGAGTTTCTTTTTCTTTATCCTTATTTTATCTAGATTGCATGTGGCAATGAGGCACAGAATGGCAAACCACCAGCCACCTCTTAGTTTAATCTGAGTAGAAATCACCTGATAGGCCCCGACTGGAAGTCATCTTTCCCTAACTTCTGTAGCATTTAAGAATGCTGCATGTATTCCAGCTGCTCTGGCCTCTTTGAGGGCGGGGAATAACCAAGACTTGTTCTGTAGTCCTACTCAGAATTTTTTTACTTACAATTTTGGTGAGTAGAGTTCTCAAGGTAAAGACTGTAGATAACAGATTTGAAGATAAAATTAGAAGGTTTTACCCCAGGAGTAGTTGCAAAGAATGGAGAGAACAAAAAATAGACTAATTTCTAGAGAGAACTTGGGCAGATATGAATGTTATTATATGGTTTGTACACCTGAGATTGTAGAAGAATTGTAACTAGAGTCCCTTTCAGTCCTGTGTTCTTGAGATCTTAAATATCTTCTGGATTCTTTACAGGGTGGATGTGATTGCTCTGGTGGAAGTTCCGTAAGTGTTGTTTGTTAATGGTATTTTTTTTTCTTACTATATATTAATTTGGAAAACTATCTGTATACCTATTTATTTATAACTCATTTACTTATCTATTTGAATGTACTATTTGATTTTATATTCATTGTTCCTTTGGTGATGTTACATATAACTGGCATGATAGAAGTTATTTCTCATTATGCCAAGATGCGGAATTCAGATGCCCACTGCTGGCACCAAGATGTATTCACTGAACAGTAACTTTCAGTTACCATACAGTATCTATAGAAATGTGTATGTCTTCTTAAAAATAAATAACAATTCTAAAGAAAGGCAATAGTGGTTTTACTCTAGAGTAGAACTCTAAATTAAATACCAGAGTTAATTGACAAAAGTTTCATCATGAAGGGAAGTTAAAATAACATAAAGTCTATGAAATTGCTAGCTGTAAAAAGTTGACTCAGAAATATATCTCTGTCTAATTAAAAAAGAAAAAAAAATAAATCTCTGAAACACCTCTCATTTATCCTTTTAAGGACCTCTCATTGTCTTTTAAGTCCTTATGAAATTATTTAGGCTGTGAAATAAGGTACCATATGTTTTCCAAAGCAAAATAACATGTGGTCAATCAACCTGTAGTATGTAAAAGACATTCCCACAACTTGGGTAGTGTTCTTATTTTCTAGGTAATCAGTCATGGGTAGATACAAAATGGTTCTTTGTGATGTATAGCCTTACAGGCCAAAAAGGACTATTAGTTATCTTGGCAAGTTAAGAAAAGTGAAGTTTAAGTGTAACGTAAGTTCAAACTGTGATTTTCTTCCTTTAAAGTACCAAGGAAGATGCATTCTAAGGTTTTGTTTCATTTTTAGTTTGATCAAAGACAAAGCAAAGGGTAACTTGTTTTTCCTCTTTTTTTTTTCGTCCTTCCCTACAGGGTGGATCACCTACCTCACTGAGAAGCAATTCCTCTGCAAATGTAAGCAGTGTTCATCACCTTTTAAGTGTGTCCTGTGTTCTTCTGTCAATGTGATGTCTAGAGAGACTAAAAAGAGTCAATAATGAATAGTTAAACACTTCTGAAAATTAATTAGTTACAATTAAAAATATACACAGGACATTCTTGCATCATTCAATTTCTCTTTCCATTTGAGATATTATTCATTCAAACAGAAGCATTTGAATGAAAATGTTTGGCAGAAAGACAGGTACATAACAATATAAATATTTACTTTGGGAATCAGTTCCATGGCCTTCCTTGGAATGATGTCAAAATATCCCCTAGGGACATAATTTTATGTTTTGTACTCCTCTCAGATCATTCACTGCAAGGAATAGTTTAGTATTTCATTGATCAGTAATTCTGTGATCTTAATCTCCTCATATGGACAAGAACTCTTTTTGCAGGAGAGACCTGTTTTACAGCATTCTCAAGACCAATTCTGTTCCTCATGAGTTAGAAAGTCACGCAGTACATGTCACTGGAACTCCATATGTGCTGTACTAGAAGGAAAAAAAGCACTGGGATCTTTCTGTACCTAGCACTGAATTCTGTGGCATTCTTGTCAGTCTGCTTGTTGGTATAAAGCCAGCTTAGACACAGCTACATAAATGCACCATATGAATTAATACTGTGGTATAAATAGGACTAGCCTTGTGCTCTCTTGTAAGAAGGGGGAATGTGTATAGATTTACAGTCAGGAAAATATTCTAACTTTTCTGTGTTCTACATCCTCAATATTATTGATGGTGGGGTTTGCTTTCTTTTGAACTTCTGATTGGGACTGAGGTTTTTTTGTACTGACTTGGCCATCTTCGGACAGCTGTTCTGAATCGGGGGTTGTATATAGAGTGAGGGAACATAGCAGCTCTGTATATATGAACAACTACTGCAAACTTATAGAAACAGATATACAGAGTGAAACAGTCATTGCTGATGAATTGATGGCCACACTATACACATTTCAGGAAGGGTTAGTCCTAGTCCTGTGCACCAAAAGGCAGCTCACTACTGAAAGGCATTGTGTCCCTAAAGAACATCTTCCAATTTAGCTTCACCTGAAAGGCGTCTAATTAATTCCCTCTGAGACCACTTCATGATGCAAACCAAACTGTAGTGAGTGGGTGCTACCAGGAATTTCATCTCAATAGTACGCTCCTGATCCAAACTACAATGCACAGATGTACCCAGTACCTCAGCATGGGAAAATGGCTTGTGTATACTTAATGTAGATCTTAGTTCTCCCCCAGCTGTATGTTGGAGTCCACCTCAGAATGTTGTCTTTTAGTATCTTCTTTACAGCGCAATTGGAAAGCCATTTTGCACAGTAAGGATTCCTTACGAAGGACACATTTCTGACAAGTGTTTAACATTATGAACTAGACACAAAACAGTTTTGTTTTGTAACGAGGCTTAGCGGATCTTGTGGAAAAACAGCAGTATTCAAAAGGTCCATAGTACTCTGCAAGAATGAATATTAAAAGCTTTTTTGTGGGTGTGTCATTCTTCAGCGTGTTCACTGATTTTTAAACTGAAAGAAATAAACTGCCTGTCCTTCAGTCAGATTCTCTGAAGTGAAATAACTGATATTTCCTCTCTAAAAGTGCTCTTGGGACAGCCATTCTACTGGGCAGCTACACATTGAATTCTAGACATGTTAGCAAACTAGGGAAGGATAGACTTTACATTTTGAGTGGATTTTAAACTCAAACAAAAGAGTTAAAAATAGAACTGCATGTACTGTCGTCCTTCCAGGAGTCTTTAAAATAGTTCTGTTAGAGAAAAATAACTGATTTTTTTTTTTTTTTCTTCCCCAGGGCACATCTCCTGGAGGCAGCCATTACAGTAGCCAAGTAAGTACTCATTCAGAAAGAAGAGCCACCCTGACACTTTGCAAAATGATGGTTATTCAAAAACTCTGAGTTCAGTTTGTTTGTGGGAACTTTGTTTAAAGAGCAAAAACTCAGTAAATTAAATTTGTTGAGTTTGGTACATCCTAAAAACAGTATATGATGGCTTTCTGAGCAACTAGTTGCCCTCATTTTGGGGGAACTTGCATGATGATGGTCACATAAAAAATAGATGTGGGAAACAATGAACCAGAATGCAGCATTTTTGATTCAAATTCACAATTACAAGCATGGTGATATAAAAGAGTTGTGAATCATGCTAAGTATTGTCAATACATTATCAATAACAGTGACATATGATCATTCATCAGAAATAAAGAATTTGAGTTATGGAAAACAAACAAATAAACAAAAAAATACATATCCGGCAAAAAGACTTGTCTGAAAGATACATGTTCTGGTGTCATGCTGCTTGTATTGCTGACAAAAAAGTTTGATTTAGGGTGAATGCTGTTTTGTTTTATTCTACATCATCTGCAGTAGGAAGGATTCTTTTGGAGAAAAATCACATATCCAACAAAATATCTTTCATCACATTAGCAGCTGTCTCATAAACATAAAGGGGCATGTGCTAGACTGTGCAGGAAGAAATTTGTTATTTCTCTGAAAGAAATTATTTGTTATTTCTCTGAGAGAATTTTGAGGAACATGGTGAGGCAAGGTAGAAAATAATTTCCATTGTGACCTTTTGAAAGGTATATAAGCCTTATGTCTACAGAACAAAAGAGAAAATGTTTTCAGGAGTACTGTGACATTGCAGTGTACAGCTACCAAGGGAAACAAAAGCACTTGTGTTTTAAAACTAAAAAATTCAGTATGGATTGGCAATTCAGGTATTTCCTGAAGTTATGTGGTAAGGCTTGAACTCTAGTCATTAGAGCATACCAAAAGTCTTGCTAACCTGTCTTCACTCTTATTTTGTTGTCTTGCTCCTATTGTCCTGGGACAGTAGTGGTTTGATTTAAGGAAATCCTACAGCAAATAATTCACTTCTTTGGCATTTTTTACAGGATTCATATTCCTCTGAAACTAGCCGTTACGGTGGACATGTAAGCTCTCACTTTTAATATTTCTCTATTATTTTTTCTTACCAATATTTGGCTCTTATCAACTAAAAGATTATCAGGATAGCTGCCTCAATTTAAAATTTTGAGAACCTTTATAAGGATCCATTCTCTGTAGTAATATTGTGAATTTAAAGAAGATGAAAATGCAGAGTTTATTTTGTGAAGATTACAAACAAAACAGTAGAATCACAAAATGCAGATGCATTCTCATATCCATGAGTCACCTTGTTTTCTCTTACACCTTGTGAAACAGAAAAAAGCAATTTTCAGTGTTTTTCCAGGGATCATCATCTTATGGAGGCAGCCATTATGGTGGACAAGTAAGCATTAATAGTCCCCACTTACAAACTTTTAACCTAAGCATAACTTCTATCTTATTCGATGTCTGCCCACCTTTAACTTAATATAATATTAATTTATGTTAGTCTATAATCCTAGAAAGTCTTTCAGTATAGCACAGTGGTTGCTACTGTGATTAAACTAAACAAGTTTAGATGAAGACCATATTTAAGACTAAGAAGAAATAGAATGTAAAATACATGGTTGACTCATATGGCTCCTGAAATTTGCAGGACTAGGTCATAAAAGTGTGTGTGTGTGAATACAATCCCTTGGGGTAAGATGTCATGTCTTTCTGAAATAAATAAATACTTTGCGAAGCTGACCAAAAATTTTTACAGTCTCATTAAATGGGTGTAAAGAAGTTTCAGTTTCTTCTCTGTTGATATTCAGGGTTCACCTTCCTCAGGAGGCAGCCAGTATGGTGGACAGGTGAGAATTCTTCCCTTTCGGTATTTATGAATTTATACAAGATAATAGGTAGTTCTCTGTGTAAGAGACTACTCTAAGATTGATTCTTTTTCTATTCTATTTACTTTGCTGCTCATAGTAACTGTAAATGTACATGATACAAAACCACAAGAGAGTTTTTAGAAGATGTAATTTCTGATGCATCATGGTAGATGCATCAGACATTTTGCACAGTCTGGTTAATCCGACTCATAGTTTTGCAGTGAAAGAAATGGGGTACCTTTCTTTCGTATGGATGGTGGTACAAAGGAGTACTATAACATGATTGTAAAGAACACTTAATTCTTTTTGTTCAGGGTTCACCTTCTTCAGGAGGCAGCCAGTATGGAGGACAGGTGAGAATCTCTTCCTTTGTAGTTCTTATCCTAACACACACTTTCTACCTCATAACTCACTACTTTTGTATTGACTGCAAAAAATATGATTTTGAGTAAGCTCTGTTAATATGATGATAGATTATCAGGGTTCTAATGATCATGATCTGAAACAACACAAAAACTATGAAAGGACAGGACTTCTGTTGTAGCCTCTGACTTACCCTCCTCATTCTAGAACCTTCTTGCCTTCTACTACTGTTGTGGTTTCTTAGTTCTAACTGTAAGAAGTGTGGAATCAAGTTGCATTCCTCTGCTACTTCAACCAATGGAACACCTCACTTCCCTTAGCAAAATGCAAGTACAGAGCTGGTATCAGAGAAACAACGTGCCTCAGGAAGGGAATGGGAGAAGGTTAGGAGTTGTTAAGGGAATGTGTTCTATGCCCTTGTGAAATGAAAGAGGATGAAGAAGGTTCCTGGTGCTGTCTTATGGTGTAGCCTTTCATATGCAGTGAAACCCCCAAACAAACTGGCCCTTGTCCTCTGAAAACATTTCTTGTCAGAGTCATTGGAAAGGAAATTAGATGAGAAAGAAATTTTCAGTCAGAATAAAATGCCCCCCAAATGCAACTACGTATAGAGTCATAATAGCTCATGATCACTCCTTACGATCAGTATTATGGAAGATTCATGTTACAGATGGTCCCTAATTTGCATAGAACACATAAAGGTATAAGATGAGTGCTTTTCTGTAATCCTTCATTGTACAACAGAGAAAGAAAATAGTGTTTCTTTCAAAATCCTGTAAAGAAGCTTTTTGATATAAATAATAATTGGTATCTTTGTGTCAGGGTCCATTTTTCTCAGGTGGCAGACATTATGGAGGATAGGTGACAATTGTTTTTCTCTTTTTGGGTTGTTGTTCCATTGTTCACCTTTCTCTCTTTTAGCGTTCTGAGAAAAACAGGGTTCTTTATACAAGGTGGCTTACAGCAAAACACTGTTCAGGCAGAATAGATAAATTTAAGACCTGTTGTGTCAGCCCACTCAGGAATGTGAAACATATGCGTCTTCCCTGAGCACAGAATCCAGTGTAGCTGTACTACTCACACTTGTGTGAAGCTCCCTTTGATTTAAACTTTATTGTACTATTTAAAAATATAGCCATTTTAAAGACCAATAGATATTTTAAAATGGTTATGAAGGAAGAGTTCATATTCCTGTGGCTTTTAAATCTATGAAAAACAAAACTGTGTTTTTCAATAACAGGTTGTAAGTTAAAGAATGTGCAACAAATATAAATGCTTCCTTATTTCTTTAGGGTATGGCTTCTTCAGGAAGCAGCCAGTTTAGTGGACAGGTAAAACCTCTACCTTCATAATATTTGCAGTTCTGGTAAAGAGTTCATCAAGAAAACACTGTTCTGTAATTTTTGGAAAAATAAAAAATAAAAATCTAAGGAAGCATAGCTTTAAGAAAAAGTGTTGAGGATTGCAAAATACAGGTCTGTGTGGTATATCATGATATGAGCAAATGCTACAGGGGTCTGTGTGACTATATTGGAAATGCTTCCTTAAATTCAACCTTGATCTAAGAAATCCATTTTTGTTTTTAAACAGAAACAATTTAAAAGGTTAAGGAACAGAGAACAATCAAGAATGTTACTTAATAACACAAATAATTTGTTTCTCATTTTTATTCCAGGGCTTTTCTTCAGGAGGCAGCCAATATGGTGGACAGGTAGGCTTTTCTTTCTCAACACCAGTCAGTTGTGCTAGTGACAGGCACTCCCAATTTACCTGTCTATCTTTCCTTCACAAGAACTGTTTTTTCTCACCACTGTCCTTCTTGCCCAAAGCCTAGGTGGCATGTTATTTTCTTTTTGCATGTCATTCGGAGATCCCAAAGGCCAAAGTTTTCCCTAATATCTGTAGCATGTAAGAATACTGCATTCATTCCAGCTGCTCTAGCCTCTTTTCAGGGGAGGTGGGACAGGATTAACCAACACTTTTTCTGTAGCACTACACAGATTTCTTTACTCGCCCTTCTGGGAGTATGGTTTTCACTGTAAGAGTAAATGACAAATAAGATTATATTAAAAAAAAAAATCAATAACAACAAAAAACAGTAAGTGCACAACTTGCCTGAAAGAACAGTGGAGAGAGAAAGAAGCTAATTTTTAGAAGGTGCTAAGTGAGTCTTTGAGCAGGAACTTGAGTCTGTTGTCTTGCAATAGCCAAATATGAGTCTGACTTTTTAATTCAGAAGCTTCTTCCAATCATGTACTCCTTAAAAAATAAACTTGTTTGTTTTGTATATAATACAGGGTGGATGTCTGTGTCCTGGTGGAAACTCAGTAAGTATTCTTTGTATATCTTCCGTAGTAATGTGTAACTGGAATGTTCCCAAGGAACTACACTTCTTGAATTAATTCTTCCCATGAATTTATATGAATGATAATAGTTGTTTGGCACTGTGCTTAAGTGAGAGATTTTGAACTTGCTAAGGACTAAAATATTAATTGACTTGCAACTGTAATATTGTATTCAAAACTAGCTACCTACCCAGATGCATTTCTATTTTCAAAAAAAAAAAAATACATGGGAAATAAATTGCACTTTCCCCACCCTGGATAAAATAAATAATAATGTTCTCCAGTCGTATTGCAGGAAACCCAGTGCCAATTCGGTAAAATACCCAGACATGAAAAACTACTTCAAAGCATTTCATTTCTTTTGGTTTGTAAGAGAGGTGCAGAAGTTTTCTGAGAAACCGTTTTCCAGGTATCTCATAGTGCATTTGCTGGTTTTTGTATGTGTGTGTGTGATACCACTTTTCCTATGATAGTTATTAACAGAATGATTGAACTAGTGAACTTGAATATAAAATTCTTGGCTTAAAATGCTTCCAGGTGGGAGCAGAGCAACACATTTATTTATTTATTTTAAAAGGGACTATTTTCATTTTTCTGTCTTAGTATATTTTCTATATTTTTGTAACTACTAAAAACAAACAAAAATCACCTGCTTTGAATTTTATGCTAATTTGTTTTTGAACTGGATTCAGTTATCTGTTGCTACAGTATAGACAAAATTGCTTAATTTCTTCTTTCTCACATTATGAAATCAAGCAAAAAACCACGTTGCATGAGTATACCACTGAGTATCAGAAGTGCTAAAACCAGCATATAAACTATTAGCTTATTTCTCTTTGCAAGCAACCAATATGAAAGAATAAGGAGTAATTGAAACTAAATCCTTTACTTGTTTGATCAACCAACTAGAAAAGTATACTAGCAATCAGTGTGAATTACTTCACAGGCACAATAAGTCAAGATTATGTTATTGATGCTTTTATGCTCTTATGTTTTTCCTCTACATGAGATTGAATTTTACACAAAGTAACAATTGCTATTTTTTGTTGAATATAGGGCTCTTTTGGAGGAAACAGCTACCATGGTGGACAGGTAAGCAATTTTCTTTAACACTTGAACAAATTAGCTTTTCGGGAATTAACATGGCTCAGTTGCCATGTTCACCCAGAAGCCATTAAATATTTAGGTTAATCACAGAGATAGGGACAGAGCTTTTAATGGAGTGTATCTGGCTTTTATTGAATCAATCTCTTCAGATTTCAGTTATATCTTTTTATAAAGTGTCTGACTTTATCATAGCCAAGATTTTAGTAGTAGTCAAGATTGTAGGTTTAGAAACCTGTTTACTTTGAAAAAATATTTGAAAATATTTCACAGGTTTTATCTCATTGAATAAAATACTAATATAGTGCGTAACAGTGCTCTTTCTCTGATGTAGCCATTTGCCATCTGCATTAATAACTGTAAGGTTCTTTCAGTTACTTGGTGTTAAGAATATTGTTTAAATTAGATCCATTTTTTGGTGCCAGGTAGTAGTGAAAAAAAGAAAAACAAAAGTTCTGAGTTTCACTTTTTTATTTTTTTTTACAGGGTTCATCTTATTCCGGAAGCAATCAGTATGGGGGACAGGCAAGCAACTCTTTGTTTTCAAGACTTTCTTCCTACTTGTTATTTATTAAATGAAAAATATGATGCAGGGACTGTTAGTAACTGAAATGAAAAAACAGCAACAAAATTCAGAAAGTGAATAGATTATAATTTCAGTTGTTTTACTTCTGAATGTCTCTTACTTCAAGAGATAATTAAATCATTTTCATGTTTCAGTTGCACATGGCTATGGCACCAGTTAAAAATCTATTTTCTGTGTTATTTTTCAATCTTATTATTAGTTAGTACTTATTTTTGCATTTTCTTTTAGATTAAATACTTGGAAATATGATGCAAAATATACCACTATATTGCTCTGAAAATACATATTTGAGTGTGTTGCCCACAATAATAGTTCTTTCCTAATCTTCAGCTGCAATTCAAATCTCTCACTGTAAGCAGCTCCTTATGTGGCTTTTGTAGACTTAGTCGTTTGTTACAGATAGAGGAAATATTACTGGCCCAAAAAGTTAACAAATATAATAGTTGCCTATCTAATAAGAAGGTAGAACATATTTTTCATTAGTATTACTCGGGGGGGAGGGGGAAGAAAAAAAAATTCTTTTTACTTCACTGGAAAGCATTTGAGTTCACTATCACTCTATTGAACCAATGATTTGTTGTAGCACAGAGGGAACAGAGGTCTAAATAACTCACGTTTTATACGCTTCATAACAAATCACATCTTTCCCAACTTACTTATTAGAAATAATAAGGAAAAAAGTACACTCAAAGCTCTCTGGATGCATGCTTCACCTAACAGAAAAATCATAAATAAAGTAGAATTTTCCTTCTCTTGAACAGAACCATACATAAAGAGACTTGATATCCATATATTTGTCAAAGAGTAGTCTTAGCGGGTGTTTTGTGATGGCCAAATTTACTACTTTCAGCTGTTAAAGAATTTAGAGGAATTAGTCAGAAGTCTTTCAACTGCATCTTTTTAGATTAATACACTTCCAGATTGCTGCTGCTATCTCCTGTCACAAGGCCTTTCTATGATATTTCATTCTGTACAGCAAAAAGGAGTAACTGTTGTTATTCTATTATTCTGTGAATACTTAAGTACTTTTTTCCCATTATTTTATTTATTTGTTATTTTTTATTTTTTATAGGGATTTTCTCACTCAGGAAGCAGCCAGTATGGTGGGCAGGTGAGTGTATTCTCTTCCCATCACTGCTAATGCTTTCCCTGTACTCTCCGGGTCAGTTATTTGATGCTGAAAGATGTATTCATTTTTACTGAGTTTAAATATCTGAGGTAGATGGATATGTAAATATCTATTAAAGTAGATTCAGCAAGTTGAATACAATAATTATATAATTATTATATATATATTAATATATATAATATATATTATATATATATTATATAATATATATAATAATATATATAATATAATATATTATTATATATTATATAATTATTATAATTATTATATATATAATATATAATATATATAATATTATTATAATTACTGCTCTGTGTAAAACGTATCTTTGATCATACTGCAATCATTACATGGTGCTTCAAAACACTGCTTTCTTGATTCAGAATAATAAATTGCTGTTGTTTTGAGGTATAGTAGATAGATGAAGTTTTAAGTACCCCAGTTAGTTTTGTTCAAACAACATTCAAGTAAGTTTGTCCTAAGTACTGCACAAATGGTCTCAAGACAGTGACAAAAGATCTTTTTTATTCAATTAAAAGTTGTTTGATTGTCTTCTTACAGGGCTCGTCCTCTTCAGGAGGCCGACAATATGGTAAACCAGTAAGTAAAAACTTTTCAAGTTCAACTTTTTTTTGTTTGTTTGTTTTCTGGTAAGCCTGTTTTTTCATTTTGCTTTTTTTCTTTTTTTTAAGAAAAAAATGTAGCCAATTAATTACAGATATTTTCTGAGAGTTACTTAAAATAAATATGCAGTGTGTCATTATTTACTGGGATAATCTCAACAAATGCAAACACAATATTTATTTTCACTCAGTAGATAATTTTTTGCCAGCATTTTACTCAGTAAATGGACTTTGTCATTCTCTAGGTTATTTTTAGTAATAACAGAATGAGATTACAGGACCGTTATTTTTAGTAAGGGACTTTCATGAACAGTTACTTCTGTTTAAATTCATTCCGCAATGATACACTGTGTGTTCAGGGATCACTTTTTTCAATTACTTTATACCTATATGTCTTTGAAAATATTCCTGGCTTTCTTTGAAGAAAATATTTTCTTTTTGGAGGACATAATAGTTGCTACTTCACTATGTTTATTTTTACGTTTTCCCTTTAAGTATTTTCAACCATGTAATTTAGACCTTGCTCTTGCCAATCAATTGCAGGAGATACAAATAAGCCCATGCAATGTGCTTTTTTCATGCTTCTCTCTTACAGAACATAAGATGTATTCACCTGTTCATTAAAAATTGGACACAACTGTTAAATTTTCGTCCATCTAAACCATAAGGAAGAGACATTTTATGTACTATATTTGATGTCACTTCTTAAAGAGTCAATGCCTGTGAGATTTCTTGTTGGTGATGTCATTCAAATAAGCAGAGCTACTTTGTCAGAGGACCAAATACGATTTTGTAGAATAACTAGCTTTTCAGTATTCACTTTTATTTTAAATTATGTTCCTTATTAGAGCTTTCTTGGGGCTGTATAGGGAGCATAAAGACTCTTAACGTTTCCTTTTATTTCATTCTTCATTTCAATTTTAATTTACCTTTTTTTCCTAACTGTAGACTGATTCCAAATGAATTAATGTATAATTTGACCTTATTTTTTTCCTTTCTATATATTGAATACATTATAACTACAAACTAACTCCTTCTTAAGAACTTTGAATTACATTTTCTATGACTATATTACATTTTCTATGACTATATTAAATTTTCAATGGACTATGTGTCCATCACACAAACAAATATTTACAACAGAATAATGCTAAGCATTCTTAATTCACATAGGCTTCTCTCTGGGATTTTTGGGTGACTAGACACAAAATACGTTTCATTCTCCTGTGGTCCTTTATTCCAGATAGCAAGAATATAATGAAGTACAAATAAGCTTAGAGTCAAAACTAACTGGCTATTTTTATTTTTATTTTCAGGGTTCATCTTCCTTCGGAGGCAGTCATCAAGGAAAACCAGTAAGGACATTCTTCTTTCAGTATACCACAACCAACTTGGAAATGTTGATTATAGTATTTAAAATAGGTAACCGTACTTAGGGTGAAATTTAAAATTATGTTACAATAGTAAATACAAATCATAGATGCCTGACAAAACTGGCCAGTAAATTAAAGTTGGAATATTTTGTTCGAACTTCAACCTCAGGATGAGGCTGCATTCATTCCTCCCACCAACAAAGTTTTGATATATCTGTTATTTGTCCAGGGGAATGTGCTTGGATAATTCTGTTAGGAATGATGTATTTAAATACCAGGGTAGCTGTTTCAGTTTCAAATTTTGTTGTTCACTCAGATAGATACATGGCTTTGAAAATTTTCTGAAAGTGGTCATGGAATAAAAAGGGTGTAGCTGTGCTTACTTGAGACCATTCACTTAAAATAGGAGAAAAAATTGCAAGGAAAATGTAAAATGAAAGTCTACCAATATAGGGCATTTTCAAGACTCGTGTGTTCTTTAAACAGTTCATGAGGAGTCTACTACAACAAAAGTAAATGTCTTATTAACATTTTGCAGGGCTTCTCTAACTCAGGAAGCACTTATTCTGGGAAACCGGTAAGAAAAATTTCATCATAGCATTTTCATCTTCTTTACTTAGTAAATAAAAAAAAATTGGATGGTTGGTAGAGCAATTTCTGGATGATTTGGTCTGAAGATAACACTGTGTATTAGTTCCTTTTGTACTAGAGCATATTTAAAGAAACTGCTGTTGGAAATGCAGCCTCAGGTTGGGGAAACTCTTTCGGTTTCAGTTATATTTTAAATCTGAATCTGTCTTGCTTTACATTCCAGTTAGTGACCTTGTTACATTTTGCTGTCCCCCATTTTTGAATTCCTGTTCTCTGTGTAGGTTTTTGTAGGTCCAGCGCAGTTAATCCTCAGGTTTTGGTGTTTGTTTGTTTTGTTTGTTTTGATTAACCCAACTCTTGAGTCTTTCAATTACGGGTTACTTCTTTCCCTGTCCTTTCCCCCACCCACCCCTCACCCTGTTTCCTCCGTTTTTATTTTTTAGCACTATTTGATTTTTAAAATCCTCTTTCAAACGCAGGGATGAGAAACTCTGTATGGAATGTGATAATGGAATGAGAGAAAAATAGGCTTTTGCCCCTTCATCAACTTTAGCTGACATTTTCACATGTAAAATGGGATAAAGAGAATGTGGAACTAAAACTATTTCCTTCATCTGTCTGAATCTAACCCACAGCATATTTTTATTGTTATTATTTTTTTAATTTAATGATCTTGGACAAAACTGTCTTCAAAACCATTGAGTGGGAACACTTCTAGATTTCCTTACTTATTTTTTTGTTTGCAGAATTCGCCTTCCTCAGGAGGCAGTCAAGTGGTAAGCAATTTTCCTCTTTGTGGTTTCTACTGGTTTCTTCCTATTTATGTATTGCAGAAAATGGAAAGAATTGATTACACTTGTGAGGTATAAACAATATATAGTCAGATTTCCTGTATGTGAATAAGCATTTGAGACTGCATGTGCAATGTACATATAATAAATGGGAACAGTATCAATAAAAATGTAGAAAAGCAGGACCATCTAGGTGCTTTATACTTTTGAATTTATACTTTTTATACTCCTGCTTATTGCTTGAAAACTGAACACCTGTTGAGTTGCACATACCACAGATGTGGCACATGTTTTTTTAATGTCAGAAGTATCTACACAACAGAAGGGGCTAATAGGAAAAGATTTCTCTGAAACTTTCTATGCTTTTAATAATAGTAATGAGTGGAATTATTTTGAATTTGGTTTATCAAGATTGCTCTCTGTTTTTATAGAGCTCTGCTGGGAAACACTCCAGTCCCCGACTCCTGCTGTTGTTCAGTGTTTTGAGTGCCTTTGTGCTCTCTGCTGTTACATCAAAATGGTCTATATGAACTTCTGAAGATGTGTTTGGCATCCTAGACATGGATTGTACACAGTAATATTAGATTAATTACTCGATGTCAGAAAAAAATACCCTTAAGTGAAATTGGCAGATTGTACTTGGTTATCATGTTCTATGTCTGGTTAATATGTCATGTCTTTCATTAGTTTATTTTCTGGTTTTAGTCGTTAGTAGATATCATTAGTTTTGTCAGTGTTTTAGGCATCATTTTAGGTATAATTTTAAGAGAGAGCATATTGTACCTACCTATATGATTTTTTTTAATTATTTTTATGTCCAGTCACGAATGTGATGAACACCTATCTGAACTTTAATTGGTGAGAGAATCAAATGCTTAGAAAATTCTTGGTTAGTAACCAAAGCAGAAGGAAGTCAGATTGTTTTATGTGCAAACTGAGCAGTGTCCAGGTCCTCACCACTTAAAATAAAGATAACCTGTAACTTCTGGTAAGCATATGTCCATAGTATAGCAGAAAAATTGCTAAAATAATATCAGAGCATTGGTTTTAGTCTATTGTAGTCAAATTCAAGTTTAATATGGAGGTTGCAAAGTGAAAAATCTAAAAGGACTGAAATCTGTGGGGTATTAAAGCATATTTATTAAAGAAGCCAAACATCTCAAAGCAAAGAAATATTCAACTCTGCTCAAATGGATTGCAAATAAGCTAGAGCAGCACAGGAGGCAGTTAAGTCAGTTGCCTGGAAGCTGCTGAAAACCAATGTATTTTCCTCTGGGAAGGAATCGAAATGTAATAAAGTTCACAAGACTGGTACTGTCTTAGGATTGGCTCCTTTTCTGAAGTATTTTGTTTAGCTTATGATATGTGATGTATCTGCAAGTTTAATCTCAAGAATGATGCTGATATCTACAAGCAGGTACAGGACATGTGGGCACAGAGGACCATGGCCCATCCTTGGCTTCAAGAGCTGTTCCACCGCTTGCAGTAACATCTTTTGGAGCTGCCAGCATTGGTGCAGTGACCATGGCAGTGGCACGTGGGTGGCAGTGGTGTGTCCATGGCGTTACTGCTGATACCACCTTGGCAACAGCTTTAAGCTGCATGATGTCTTCTTAAACATGCTTCTAGTACATGTCTTGTTGAACGTATGCCTAGCATTAAAATTGTATTTATTGTCTCCTACGGTTTGCAACTACAACTCACGAAGTATATTTGTATTCACCTTCTGCCACGAGTATCCCTGGAGCCCGCATTTCACCCACTAAATCCCTCGTGTCAGACAGCCCACTGGACGCGCCCTCCATTGCCACCCATCTGCGCGTTAACCTGAATCCCTGAAGCCGTAATTGAAGCATAAAAGATATGAATGTGATCTTGACTATTGGGTCGACAATTAAAATAACGCTCTTTTAATTTAAGAGTCCACTGCGAGCTGCCGTTGCGCTGCTTCACTAGGCACACCGCGGCTTCCCTGCCAGGCCGCCCCCTCGCGGGGGGAGGCCCCGGGGCCTCGGTGCCCTCACACAGCGGCGGCCCCGGGGGCCGGGCGGGGCGGGAGGCGAGGCCCGGCACGGCTCTGGGAACGGAGCGGGCGGGGCCGCGGCTGCAGCCGGAGCCTTTGCGGGACGGGACCGCGGCACCCGGAAACAGCGCGGGGCCGGGGCCGGGCCGTGAGGGGCCAGCGGGGCGCCCGCAGGTGGGAGACGGGGCCGGGCTTAGGGCCGAGGGGGGAGGCCTCCGCTGGGGGAGCGGGGGAGGTGTGGGGCTGGTGGGGGGGTGGGAGCAGATCTGGAGGGAGGAATGGGGCCGGGAGGGGAACGGCGGCGCCGTGAGCGCGAGGGGAGGGCTGCGAGCGGGGCGGCCTGGGGAAGGGGAGGTGCGGAGGCCGGGGGTTGAGGCAGCCGTGCCGTAGGGTGTTGCTGCCTCACCTGCCGGCCCTGGGGGTGCCCTGTGGCAGGCGCTGGCCGTGCTGGATGCGCTGCTATGCGTGAGGTGATCCCAAATGCACGGCTCGTAACCGTGTCAGGGCACCGCCACTTCACGGCCAGGTGCTGAGGCGAGAGGGGCTCCGGCAGTGCAAAGCTGAAGTCAGAAAAAGAACACACAGAGGTACTGAGTGTAGTAAGATGTGTATTATGGAATAGATGGGAAGGTAGAAGATAAACATCAAAGCGTACTGCAAGTTGTGTCATATCTTAGTGAATCCTATGAAATCTGTCCTAAATGAGAATGAGAGAGAGCTGGAAACCAGGGGAAAGACTTTTAAGGAATGATTTGGTAGAGAAGATTGAGACAGCTTTCTGCATGGGGAGCTGCATTATTTGAGACCTAAACAGGCCTCAGTGATACACAACAAAATTCTCTAAAATTGAGTGAGCACCCATTGGGAAGATTTTCTGTTGTGGTGGCCTCTATGTAGAAGCACTGGGGTTGAAGGCAAGCCTTGCTTTTCAGAGAACCTGGGTGCAGACTGACAAAATGGGTTGGGGAACAAGCATCAGTTGATGGACTGCTTCTCCCAAAATTTGTGGGGTGCCTTTGTCCGCGGGCACTGTGCATGACCCCTTTGTACTCACTGCACGTGGGTCCAGAGGGCCTGACCTGTTCAGTTCTTCTCAGCAAACTCCACAAAAAGCACTGCTGTGTAGACAGTCTGCTTGAGCAGACTCCAGCTCTGTGACTTTAGCTGCAGCAGGCTGTAGCTCTGTAACTCATGCTTTTCTTTTACCAAGGAGTAAGTGGCACCAAATTTTAGGGGCTGCAAAATGAGTTTGAAGCAGATGATAGCCGTAGAGAAACTGATTTACAATATCCCTTTCCTTTGGAAAACTGTAACTCATGCTTCCTTTGTCCATTATCTCTCCTTCTGGGAGATAAGGATCCATTGGTTTGGGATGCATGATGTTCTGGTATGTGGAAGCAGTGTGTGTAGTGAAAATGTAGGTCTGGGGAAAGACTGTGGTAGAAGTAAGTATAAATTTGATTTAATTAATGCAGTGTATTTAGAAGACGCTCTATATCCCTAACAATCCTACATTTCCTTATGCTGATTATGGTGCTTTTTGTAATAACACAAAAAAGGCAGGGATCATCTGAACCAGGTACCTAGGGGAATGGAATCACTTGTCTGCTTAAAACAGTTCCAAATTTGGCACTGTTAAATCAGGGCAACACATTCTTGATCTCTGGGACAAGCTTGCTACATGTAGCTAGCTATTCCTCTTATATTATTCTTGAATCACTTGCCATCTGGGCTTATTCTTTATCAGTTACTTCAGTCCATGCCGTTTCGCATGCTGCTTCCGCAGGCTTAGTGCCTTCATTGGAGCTCAGGAGCTTGCACAGCTGGATTGCAGGGGAGGAGGGATTCTTAAGATGTGTACTTCTTAGGAACCAGCCTAAGAACATACTATGGTTAGGAGTTTGGGATTTTCCCGTTTGAACCATTCACACTTTTGAATCTTGTTGTCTTATATTCAGACCCCTTCAGTACACTGCTTAGCTGTCTAAATTTATTGGTAATTACTAGCTTTCTGCAATAAGTGTCTACAGTTTTATTTTCACTGTAGTATCTTGCTTGTGTTACTGCACTCAAACTATGTGGCCTTGTTGGAGGGTGGCTGCACCGCCTCAAGCACACAGACTTGGTTAGTAATTCATAAGTAGCATAACTGTGAGCTGTAGCTGAACCCCAGCTGTATTCAGTGTTCACTCTCTCAGCACCTTAAATCGAGCCACGTCATTGACTTGACACATCTGCAGGAGCTGCAGCGGGGCAGCACCTCAGTTCATTCCCAGCCTGACATTGCACTCACGTATGTTTGAGGAGGGATGGGAGTTTGAACTAGGACTGAGAACTGACTGCCTGCTTGCTCACAGAGTCTGAGTGTGACTACGAGTATCTTTCCATACTGTGATCTGTACAATGAATGCAGTGTGTGTACTGTTTGAAAAAAGAGAGAGGCAGGTTGTATCAAATTTCCATGCTGGCAGGCAGGCGTTGGCTTAATAACTTGAGTCAATATAAAACTATTGCACTACTGTGCACATATAAAAAGTCTTTTATCTCATAAGCAGTGCTGAAGGTAGATTTAGTTCAATGACGGCCTGCATTTTCTGAGCACTGAATATTTATACTCAATATGCAATTTCTTGAACACTCATCAAACCAAATTAAATTCTCATCAGTCAAAAAAATATCTTATCTTTGGGTTCTTAGCTTTGCTGTAAAGGATGAAGTTTTGGTTGGTTTTGGGTTTGTTGGTTTGCTGGGGTGGGGTGTTAAAGTGTATTTAGCCACACTGAAAATTTGTCTTACATTTGAGATTCACAATTCTCAACTTTTCTCTCTGATACGTAGATTGGAATGGTGACTTTTTTCCCAAACAAAAAAGAATAAAAATCCTTTGTGTGGTCATTAGAAAGAAAAAAACAACAACAACAAAGTGTTACATTCTGCATAGTTTTCTGTGAATATGGAAGAAAACCTTACCTAAGTCCCAAGCAATCTGTAGCATTATCTGAAATTAGATATTAGTTAATATGTAATTGCATCCTCTTTATTAGACTTGGCAACGTCAGACATTCTGGTTGAATGATATGCCAGTGAATCACTGATACAGCTTTCCAGTATCCGTGGCAAAAGCCTAGGTTTATGGACCAAAGTTGAGAAGAAATCATTGGCTGGCCTTTAGCAATTGCATTTTAATGTGTAACTGGTCTGTCTATAATTACCTTTTAGCATCAGCATGATTTTTAGAAGGCCACATTTCAGGAGCTAGGTCCATCAGTGTTCTAGTGTGTTGTGCTTGATATCCTTCTCATGAAATATTGTTTGAAAGTGGTGATGCTTTTATTTTTTTTCACCAGTTAAGATTTTTTTTTTTAATGTAAAAGGAGAAATTGAAAATATTACTATAAGGAAACCTTCATTTGGAGAGAAAAAAAGAAAAAATATTGTTATTCACCTTTTGCTAGAAGAAAAAGGGAAAAACTCTGCTAGAGTATTTGCTCTTATAATACTTACAAGAAGAATACAAGCTTAAAGAAAAACAGTGCGCTTAATTTACATTATAAAGTATCCAGCAAGAAGAATGAGTAACAAACTGAAAAACAAACGAAGGAGCAAGGTAAGCTGACAATTATAGTTAGTTTATGTGAGGGAACAGAGGTGAAACCTGTATCCAGTATGAAGAAGATGGAAAACATTAATAGTGACGTTTTAAACATCAGAAGTACCAGCTTTGAAGTTATTAAAAATATTTACAACTTTATTATGGTTTTCATAAAATTGACAGACATGTGAAAGATTTACATATTTGGGGCAGAATGGGGAAGAGATGCATTATTGAATGCTAGAAATCCAAATTTGGCAGTTAAATATTTGTATGCGTGTAAAATCCTGTTCAGAAACCAGTTTGGCAGCACTTATTAGATTCTGAAAAGTCTTCACTTCCTCAGTAGCATCTGGGATATTTATTTACATGTATAAACTATTCGTTGTATTAGGTATTGCTTTCAGGTGTAAAGAAGGCTATATTGAGTCCGATAGCTTCTAAACCAATGCTTTATGGAACAGAATCTCCCTCTAAGGAATGTAGCTGGGTTACAGAAAGTAGCATGTTATTTGCATGTTATCCAACCCAGGGAAGAGGTCAGTGCACATGGTAAAACAGAGAAGGAAGAGTTTTAGCGGGGGAAAAGAAAAAGAGGTTCTTCAGGTTCCGTGAGCTAGCTCTCACTCCGCCTCCCTATTGCGCTTTTCCTCTTTGTTGCCAGCTTGTTATATTTGTGTAGGAACAGCAGCAGTAGTGGGTTCACGTTCCTTCTGAGAAATGTGAGAACACAGTCCTGTTTGTTTAATCTGCTGTCTTGATTTCAAAGATTTTCACCCAGGAAGTGCATCCATACCTGTTCCACCAGAATGAATTAGTGTACTTTACTGTTCACTTTCCTTTTTTTCCCCTTCTGTAAGGCAGACTTAATCGGTGTTTATTTTCTGGCAGGTCCCAGACACAGAACCTGTGTACTGGCACACAAAACTTAATAAACTTTTCCTTTTGCATTTGCTAAGAGTCTGGCAAATTCTGTCAGCTTTGTATTATAACTGTGTGACTGCCTTTTCTTTGGTTAAGCACTCTTAAACTCGTTAATAGTAAAACGGAATAAGAGCAAGCCACAGCAGTAACATCCACTGTAAAAAACCTTCAGCAGTGAAAATGCTTCACAACTGGGCTGGGAGGAATGCAGTTCCTGTAGTGCTGTCACTGTGAAGATGGGAAACGTACAATTTTTAGTTTAGTTTTGTTTTTGTTTTTTTAATTTGCCTGTTTAGAAGATAGGGAAGAGTAGGTACAGTTGCCCTTAGAAGTTATTTTATGACAAATCTTTTGATAAATTGGTAGAAAATAATGCGCACACACTACTTCTGTTGGCTGTGGGAAGGCCTCATTTCGCCGTTTTCTGTTAGTCTGTGTTTGCTCTTGACGCAGGGCATTATTCCGAGGCTGTCACCTAGGAAGGCCTTTCCTTTTTAATCCGCAAACTCCTTTGTGTGACTTTTGGATTGTGTTTTACAGTGAGTTACTTGGCACCTGCCGCTCACTGACTAACACAGCCTATTGTGTCTCTTACCCAGTAGATAGCATACGGAATAATTGCGTGCATAACTTTTACTGTGGATTGCTACAGTCATTTCATGGAGGGCACATTATTATTTTAATTTGTGAATTTAACCTGTGCTTTTGTTCTGTGACTTGCTGGAATTCATACTTAACTGCTTTCTTGTTGTTTTATCTGCTTCTCAGGATAGTGTTGTGTGTTTGGTTTATTTTGGATGCTGAATTCCTTTTTAAATTTTTTTTGTATAAACCCCTGAAGTTTCAGAAATGTAAGGAAAGTTAAATTTAATAAATTTAATTAAAAGTGAGCCTGCTGCAGTGACTGTAAGAAAAGCTTTCTAGTAATTGAAACTGAATTAGTGAAATATATTGCAGAATACTAGTTAATTTAGGATAGTTTATAGTTGCAAAAGAAATGCATAGTCAAATGAAATTTGGATCATTTGAGCATGAATTGAAATCTTTTTTTAAATTATCAAATAACGAGAAAATGCAAGAGCTTAAAAATTCAATGAGTCTAAAACATGCTGATCAAATAAGATACTTTGTGTTAGACAAAGCTGAGTCTTAAGAGTTCTGTGCTTACGTTATCTTCATTTCTTTGTATCATCATGGTGTGAAATTTAGGGAGCACCTGGACCCGTGTGATTGCCCCATGCTCTTTCATTCTTGCCTACGGTGTCAGACCAGGCTTGCGGAAGGGATCTCCTTATATGCAGTGTAACTCAAACTGCCCTTGGACAATGTCTCAAGATGGTCTCTTGTCTCTGAGTTTAATGAGGCATTTTATTTAAAATAGGTTAGTCATATTTCCTGCTAGAATTCTCTTTTTTAGTGGTTTAGGTGTCTGTAACTAAAGTAATCCTGTTAGATTTGGAGACCTCCTACAAACTCAAGAATAGAATAAACTCTTAAACAAACCCTTAATTTTGTGCAAGATTCTCTTGCTGTGGATATATCGCAGCTGAGAACCTCAAAAGTTTATACAATCAGATCTTTAAGAGAGAAATTTTAAGGCTAAGAAAAGTCCTGTCATTTTCTTCTTGTTGCTCATGTAGTAAATTCTGATAATATTCGTGGGTTTTGTTCAGGAACGGAGAGAGGAAAATAAAATACACGCTCTATGTTTACTGTCCATTAAGCCAAATTGATTGTGTTCTTTTTGACCTAATATATTACATCTGTAAACAGTAGAGTTTACCAGTATTTCAGGAAGGAGAGTGTAAGAATGATATTAAAGTAAAATTTAAGATGTAAAATTTTAGCCTGTTGTGGAGAAGTTACTAAAGGAAATGAAAATCTGCAAGTCAGAAATTCATTCGTTCTGTCTGAAAGAATATTATGAAGTGGAAATAGGTGATTTTACTCTTCTAAAAGTCAGCTTCCTGTTAACGGTTATTTTTCAGACTTCCCACAGTATGATATTTTATGAGCTGAAGGTCAATATTTCCGGTATAGTTGGTTTTTTTTATCATTTTCTCATGCTGCAAAACCATTTCCATGTCCTTCTCCCTTTTGTTTTTGAGGAGAACAGCTCCTCATGTAGCATCCCTGTACGTTTTATCCACCTGCGTACTGACATCCCCGGCAGATGAAATACCATCTTGGCTCCCTGCAGGTAGACTCTCGGTACAAGTCTGCCCCTCACCTTTGCCTACCTTCTGCGTCAGTGGCTCTTGCTGTTACTGTAAGGTGCGGCTACATGGTACGCTGAGTAAACTGTGCAGGAGCAGTTTATTGTATTGTATTTTTCTCTTTTACCTAGACTAATAAAAGAAAAAGATAATTAGCCTAATAAAGTCGCAGAGTTAATGTGACCACTGAACACCCAGTCTTTGAATTAGCACGTGTAAATCTGGTTCGTGAACAGATGCATGCTGCAGAGTACTGAGCAGCCTGTCCAAAGTCCGGTAAGAAATCAGCCTGGGAGGAACCCTGTACACAAGAAGCGGGTCAGGAACTTTGATTTCATTATTGATTTAAGACCTCAAGGTGCAGGCTATTACTGATGACAGTATTTAATTTCGTTTATGACTGCACAGTCCATTGCAGTGGGGGTAGCAGGAACTCCTGGCTAGATGGGTGATTACACCTCTGGCAGTGATCTGTACATCTAAACCTCCGGTGAAACTGCAGTTGAAGACAGTCCAGCTATTTAAAGTTCAGTACTTGGCTCGTCTTCTGGATCCAGTCCCTAGTTTGCACCAAGTTTTAAGGACTGATATGCAAATGTTATAAAAGCAGGGAAGAGAGATGAGGATAGTTGATAAGACACTGTTTGCTCTGCTGAGGGTGCTTAGTTCATTGGTATATGTAAGGATCAGAACTACGTAGTTCCTGCTCTGTGAACCAGTTAGTTTTAGTACGGCATGAAACTTGTTCTCTGCAAACCTGTCATGCTGACCACTGACAAGACAGCTTTTAATCTATTCAGCTATCAAACTGGACTCCTAAAGTGCATTTTTTATGAATTTGGGAAACCCTGAAACTGCTTTGGTGAATTATTGTGAAGAAATACATTCTGCTACTGGTGCTTTTTTGGACACGTTGTTTGGCTTCACAAAGCAGCGTGGTGAATGGGACAAAGTGGAGTTGTGACTGCATTTCTGGAAGCAAGATTACATCGGTACTATTACTGCGGGAAAGTTCCCTTTGGATCATGATTACTAATCGGAATAATACTGTAGTTCAAGATGATGTGGTATGTGCTCCTTATGGATTTGCTGGTGGGCTTACTAAACTGCCCTGCTTGTTGGTAGGCTTTCATACTGAATGCTTTGATGCTTGCTCATAAACAAGGTATTGGTGATACATTTTTACACTGCATAGTATACTATAAGCTGCTTCGTAAATGGTTTTGTTTCAGCAAGAAATGCATGTGAATGTTATTTTTTGTTATTGTGACCTATTTCATTTAAATTATTGAACTCCGAGAACTGAGAACATTTCTAAAATAATTTGTCACTTTACAGGCTCCCAGAATGCAGAAATTTTGGTCATAGTTCAGCAGAGATGTGTGTTCCCATTACCTATATTTTGTTCAGAAGCTTTTTGAAAACTGAAAACCAAACTGTTTTTAAAAAAAATACTTATCTGTAAGGTGTCTCTTCAATACTGATGCCATATAGACACTCAGTTGACTTTGTATACTTGACTGCAAAAAATCGTCTACAGCTTAGAGACAAGGTAAGGGCAAGTCAGAAATATTTGAATAACACAGCTCTACAGATCTCTGAAAAAATATCCGTGATAATCATTGTGAAATGCATCTTTAGTTAGAGAAGTGCAGTCAGAGGGAAACCACTTCAGTTTCAGTTGCAAATATTTAGAGGTACCAGCACGTCGTTCTGCAGTGTGTACAAAACTAGATAGTTAAGAGTCAAAATTTGTGTAAAAAATGTTGTACTCTGTAAATGTAAAGCATATACAGGGGCAGCTTTGGCAAATGTATCCAATAAGTACTACACATCAGCTTTACACTTCTAAAAATCAGAACTGTATGCAATGTATTGACTTATTACTATTTTTCTTTTACTTGAAAATGTTCGTTAACTTTTAATTACTGGTTTGCTTTTATTTCGGCATTATAAAACACTGCTCTGTTTTTTGAATAAGTGGATAGTGAAGACTAACATTTAATTTTCTAAAGGGAAACATTTCTGTATATGTGGATCTTCTTCATACTTAAAGTGTATAAAGAATATCAGAAAACAATATAACGTGCTGAATAGCGGTGGTGCATTTTTGAATTTCCTTGCAATATATCGTGCTTCCAAAAGCAGAACTGCTTTCTGTTAGTTTCCTGCACTAAATTAGTGCTCAAATTGGTGGGAAAGGGCAAAGAAACAATGTCAGCTTTGTTGAAAGTTCATTCTAGGTATGAAGGGGATACAATTTTACTAGTGTAAGGTTTGTGGTACTGAATGCAATATGAGAAAGTAGGTGCAATCACTTATATGCAACTCATTTTTTCTGAGCAGGATAATCAGCAGGACAGAACTAGGGTTTCCCCTGTTGCCCCACCATCCTATATATCTTCCTGTCCAACCCTGCATCCCCACAACTCTCCTGTTCTTTGGGCTTTGGGAACACCCCTTATTCTCACTTAAAGCAGGCCAGTCCTTACCCAGTCTTACACCGTCACAACATCACCTAGCAGGGCAGAAATTGCAGCCTGAAAAACTCTTCAGAGAGAGAGAGAGAGAGAGAGAGAGAGAGAGATCTCCTTCTTCCACCTCTCCATTGTGGGGATAGCTCATTGCAGCAGGTGTACTGAGCATTCTGCAGTACCACAGTATGGGGTTTCTTATTTTATATTTTGAAGATATCTCTTTATATAGGTGAAGGCTCAGAAGGTCTGTGACTGGTTTAACTTCAGAGATTTCTTTTGTGAAACCAGTTATTGGAAAGTTAATTGTAAGTTAGGAGTCCTTATTTGACTATTTTTAACAGATAAGAAATATTCCACTGAATTCTTCTATTAACTGTTACGTTTAATATTCTAATATGCTTCCCCATTTCTAATCATGTATTTAAAAATATTTGTAAAGTGTTAATCTCCTTTCTCTCTTTAAATATCAGATTAGGTTCATTGTTTTCTTTTGCTGGCTGAGGTCTCTGGCTAACATTTTTAATATGCTGATTCCTAAGGGAAATGTCTGTTTGCAGTGTTACCTTTTAAGCCTGTTTTTATATATGTTTGGTTTTTTGTTTGTTTATTTGTTTTGGTTCTGTTTCAGGAAAAAAATAATCAAGAAATGTCTACCAATTTAAAGTACCTTTCCTTGAGCATCCTGGTTTTTCAGACTACAAGTCTAGTGTTGACCATGCGTTACTCTCGGACACTGAAAGAAGAAGGACCTCGTTACTTATCCTCTACTGCAGTAGTTCTTGCTGAACTTCTGAAGATTTTTACCTGTATTCTGTTGGTCTACAAAGACAGCAGTATGTGTTAAATTTTGCACCTAGTCATTTTTGTAATCAATATGCTGTATTGTAATAGCAACTGCAAGGCAGCCATGTGAGTATGGGCCCACAATAAAACATTTTCCTTCCCATTTAAGAAATATTCTTGGAAAGACTGTAGTCATACTTCACTTCTCAACGCATAATATATTGTACATTTGCTGAAGAGCATTCTCTTTAAATGTCTATGAATACTAAGGTATGCAGGAATAAATTTTCTACTAGCAGCTTGAAGCTTGTGTTTTTTCAGGCATTTTAGGAAATTCATAAATAGAAGTAGTAAAAAACATGAATGGTAATGTAGAAACGTATAGCAAACAAAATGACAGATGCTGGAGGAAGGAAGCAATTTCATTATTACAGAAAGGAGCACAGTCTTAAGCTCAAAAAAAAGTATATTTGCATTTACTATCATTCTTACGTTGTATATTTTATACTGCATTTATCCAATTCCTTGACATACATATTTGGTCGTCAGTAATTTAAAAACATCATTATGTATGCATAAATATTGCTGACTGTAGGCTCCTAAATGTGCACTGTTTAGCTGATGTTCTTTAATGTATCATCTTGAAATATATATATGATTATTAATAAGTTTTAATTTAACATAGTTTGAATAATTGTTCTTGTTCTGATAGTCTAGGCTACAGCAAGACACTTTGCAGGACGTTTTAAAAAGATGAGGCTTATGAGAACCAAACAAACATTATACAGTATTTTGAGTTCTTGATAGTGGTGATAGCTATAGAAAGGGGGCAATAATGTTGAGAACAGTACATTGCTCTCTCCTTTTTTTTCCCCTCTCCATTTAGTTAATGTCTATTTCTGTGTTTCTTTGGTAGAGTGCAATTTACGGGCTCTGAACAGAGTGCTACATGATGAAATCCTTAATAAGCCCATGGAAACTCTTAAACTTGCAATTCCTTCAGGAATTTATACTCTTCAGAATAACTTGCTGTATGTAGCATTGTCAAACCTAGATGCAGCCACATACCAGGTATTGTACATTTGGATTGCTATGGAAGTTTAAAAAAAAAAAAAAAGGGAAGAAAACATGAAATATGTGGTAATAACTGTTTCTGGGTTCTTTTAGGTTACATATCAACTGAAAATTCTTACCACGGCACTCTTTTCTGTGTCCATGTTAAGCAAGAAATTGGGCGTATACCAGTGGCTGTCATTAGTAATTTTGATGACAGGAGTGGCATTTGTGCAGGTAAATAGTAGCAGGTGGTTTGTAATGTGCTTGTGTAACGTGTTTAATCAAGGAACATGAGTTTCTATCCTGATTATACAGCTTCCTGATTCTACCACCTCTGTGGCAGTAGCAGAGTACAGCCAGCAGCTGCAAATCACAATTGGCCAGGGCTAGAGGACACCAGAAACAATTCAAAGGCAAAAGATAGCAACCTTTTCATGTGTTCTGCTGTAGAATGTGACTGGGCCTCTGGAGCATCCTTCAAATAACAGCATTACAAGTATTTATTAGCACACTTTTTCTGACATTAGCAATTTGGATTCACAGGCCTTACATGATAGACAGTCCTGCTGCTCGCCTTATGATAGTTTCACCATGGTAAATTTACTCAAACCTTTTTGAGAGCAAAATTCATTCCAAATGATATAGCTACAGGGGTTTGTAGTTTTCAGGGGGTAGGATCTGGGTACAAGAGGCTATTCTAAGAATTTTTAGTGGATTTTAGCATATCCTAGAAATCTTTATCTTAAATCTTAAGGATTTTTTAAAAATTCTGAGGATTAAATGTTATGGAACTTTCAAATTTAATAATTAAAAATGAGAACAGAACATTCTGACAGTAATTAACAGTCTCTTCAATACATTGTTGTCCATGGCATTGCCGTTTATTCTGTTAGCTTTAGATATATTGTGAGGTTTAGTTTCACAAAGTTCAGCGTGTTTTAGCTCTCACACTGAAGAGTGATTTTGTATAACACACACAAAAGACAATTCATCACATTTTAAAGACAGCTGTTAAAAGTGGTATTCTGATTTATACTTGTATGGAGAATAGGTAAATAACTGGCATGTGGTAAAAGTTAGTGACTGTGAATAACCAGGACAGATCATGTTGGGATTCAGAAACAGTGCTGACAGTCCAGAAACATGTCAGATAAAATCCTGGCCTGTTTAAATTGATAGGTATTCTCCCAGCTGAGTCACAACTTTACTCGTTACAAATATGTAGAAAGAAAAATTATGATTTTGCAGTTCTTTAGAAGTATTTGTGATGCAAAATATAAAACCTTAAAAGCATGTGATTGTCTGCATTTAGTAACTATTATTATTGCTTAAGAAAAAAAAACTTGTGTGTAATAGATGCTCACGACTTTATTTTAACAATGACATTTGAATAACTGTTTTTGCATCCAGTGGCCTTCAGACTCTCAAGCAACAGCTGCTAAGGAACATTCAGCAGGATCTCAGTTTGTAGGCCTGATGGCGGTTCTTATAGCATGCTTTTCTAGTGGATTTGCTGGAGTTTATTTTGAGAAAATTTTAAAGGAAACTAAGCAGTCTGTGTGGATCAGAAACATTCAGCTTGGTAAGTTTAATTTTAGTCTTCTGTTACAACAGGAATACTGTATTCTGAAGAATTAAGATAAATGTGCAAAAAATACAAAATATTGAAAACATTTTAGTATTCTGCTTAAATGTACTTTATAAATAAGAGTAGTTTAAACTCTGCTAGATAGAATTCTAGGAATTGCTTTCTGCTGTCAACCTAGTTCTTGATTTAACTTGATTATAGATTGTTTGTAAGTTTTTCCAGAATCTGTGAATTGAATTTGTATTTAAAATGTTCGAAAGAATGTTATCTTATGCAGGGTTTTGTATATCTTTTGTGTATTTTGCACTAATTAATCAGATAAATGTACATAGTATCCTTTTTTTTCCATATTTTTTCTTTTTATTTGAGAGCATAGGAACATTAAAACTAAATATGTTCCTAAAACAATGCTTTGAGACCTATTTTAAAATTAACATTTTTTTCTCTTGTCTGGATAGGGAGTTTTTATAGCTTGGCACTTTTAATACAAAAAGAACTCATACATTCGTGAATAAAGTTGAGGTAATTTATTATGATTATTTCAGTACAAAGGTCAGTTCGTTTTAGTTGTCTGTGTAATCACCAAAGAAAGGTGTGTGCAAATGTTCATCCTAACTATTTGAACGCCTGCACCTATTAGTAAGGGAATACTTTCTATTTACAAAGTAGTTCTACGACTTCTAGACCATAGATATAAATGAATTTTCCATTTTCCTGAATGTGTTTTCCCTCACTTCAGAGCAATCTTCTCCAGTTTATGGGATGAGAAATACCACAACAGCAATATCTTTTTGTTCCTGTTTTTGCAATAGGAACACAACTGACTGATGGACTTGCCTTCTTCCTCTAATGGGATAGCTCTGGTCCTCACCTGTAGGCAATAATTATTATTGCATATTTAAGTCATTTTTTTGGGCAGAATTTGAACTTTACAACACTTAGTATAGACTTTTGATCAAATTCACGGTACGGTAGACTTAAGTCATGAGGATGTTTTGATCAGGTAGTGTACTGGATCTTGTAAAAGGTAATGAAGTACCATAAAAACAGGATATGGTGTGTTGTTTTTTTAATTAGCTAGTCGCTAATATTTGTTAACATTTATTGAAATCGTATGCATTAAAGCTAAGGTTCCTTGACCAGGGATATACCAGGAAAAGTTATGTTACGGAATTTATGGATGCAGAGAAGGATGAGTGGCTGGGGCTTGGTCCAGGGTCTGAGGTAGGGTTTTGGTGTTGTGGTTGGAGTTGTAATGTAAAATCTGCTGGCACAGACAGCTGAAAGTAGAACCAGAGGGAGCATACTTGTGCTGGGAGATGCACTGCTTTCCCGTGGCTTCATGCTGTTGTGACCGTTTCCCTTCCTAATCATAGCCAGTAACCATGATTAACCACAAGTGAACAGAGCTTTTTGTTCTCCCCTCGTGTTACAGTCCTGCATACTTGTTTGACAGGTAGTTTGAATGGCTTTGAATTTGGAACAGGTAAGAAGCAAAAACATGAGTATTGCTTCTTGTTTCTTTCACAGATTGGCTGAAAACCCAAATAACTTTGTAGACAGGCTGTTGACTGTTTGAACTGATTATTATTACTCTGAATTTCCATAGCACTATGGTATGCCACAGTGCAGATATCAGATACAAATTCCACTTAAACACTTATAATTATTGAAAAAATCAATAATCCCTTAAAAAAAACTCTTCAGATTTTTCTGCAGTGCATGAATGTATGTATGACAGCAAATGACTTTACTAGTTTGATAGTAAGCCTGGTCATACATCGAATGTTTCAGTAACTGTTTCATGAAAACAATGAGATCAGAACAGATTGCATCTTAACATAAACAGTTTAAGGTAATGAATAACTGGGACTGTGATATATGAAGACATAAATGTTTGTAAGAGTAGTGAGAATCAGATCACCTGATTTATTTTTTTTAATTTACTTCAGTACAAAATTCAGTAGAATATGTTTCTTGTTACATTTGTTTTTCAGTTCAGAAATGAAATTAATTTTGTCGTATTTCATAAAGGATTTCCTGATACAGCTTTTAGAAAATATTTAAAACATTAAATCATAATTTCAGAAATACTTTAGTGTATCCTTTCTGCAAGTGCAAGATAGTTACCCACTTCAGATGTTATGTCATTCACAAACAAGTCAGTCATAAGCAACAGCTTTGAAACAGAGCTTTACTTAAAATACAAAGAACAAAAAACATACATCCAACCTGATTTTCATTTTCATATCTGTAGAGACTTATTAGAACTGTAGGAAAAAATGAAAAAAATATTGGAATATTTTTTGAAAAATTGTCCTCATTCAGTTTCTAACACATGCTAGTATCTTAACTGGGATGTATGAATAGTTGGTTTCTTGTTTCTCTATTTTAGCAGCTCAACGAGAAAAGAAAAATAATTGGTTTAATATGAATCAAATCTGAATTACTAAGTATGTCTACAAAAAAAAAAAGTATTTCATGTCAAATGGAAGGTTTTAAATGGAAGGGCACAAGGCCCTTCTTTTCAGATGCAAGAAAAAGCAATGAAAATAGCAGTCAGCTTTTCACAGAAATTGAGTGGAGTAAGTGATTCCCCTTTCCTGCTCAGGACTAGAGCCTAGATCAGTCATGGAGGAGATGCTTTCATCACTTCATTCCTGAGGGGATTACAGAAAGTTTCCTGTCTGATAACAGAACACTATAATCACCAAATTAGAAACTTTAAAATCTCTCCTCAGTTTTTTCCTTTGATGTTGTCGGTGCTAGTAAACATTCATTGTGTTTGAGGCTGCTAGCTCAGACAGGGGTCTTGGAAGTGGGGTGCTTTCAAAACTGAACTGATCAGTCCCTCTTTTGCTATGCCAGTGGCCATCTCCTCCTCTGAAAGGCTTCCCTGGTTTTCCTTCCTGAAGTGTGACTTCAGCCTTCAGTCATGACAAGTTTCAGAAAAACTGAAATTGTGCTTAAGTGATTTTTTTTTACATGCCATAAACAAAAATCACCTTATTTCAGTAGAAAGTAATGGAAGATATGTATATAAGAATGTCACAATGGACACAAGGAAAACTTGTTATAAGTGTGGAAAATAGCTTTTTAAAAGGGATGATCTATCTGAACACTGATTGCATTTGAATGTGGTGATGCTCGAAGTGCAAGTCCTATTTTAAAATCAGATATATGTGAGCAGACCTTGAACAAGGAACCTGTTTGCATGTTTTTCGCCTGAAGTTTTTAAATCAATTTTGTACTTTCAGGATTTTTTGGTAGCATATTTGGACTGATGGGTGTATACATTTATGATGGAGAACAGCTGTCAAAAAATGGATTTTTTCAAGGATATAATAAACTTACTTGGATAGTTGTTGTTCTACAGGTGAGATATCCTCTATCATGCTTTGTGAGTTGGGGACTTACTTTTTTGTAAATGACTGGGGAAATGAGTGTAATTGAAGCTACTGAGAATTCTATAGTTAAGTCTGATATAGCACTATTAGAATAAACCTCTAAATAAAAACCTGGAGAATTCAGAGCAGGTATATGATTAACTATTGTGCAACATGAAAGCATGTAAGCATTTTTTCTTTTGCAATGCTTAAAAAAAGAAAGAAAATGTATGCCCTTTCTCCTTTGGCTAAAAAATACAAGTGTAAAGTACAAGAATTTTTTCTACTGATTTAATAATGGTAATATGATAAACAACTTCTTTATTAGGAATTGAAGAACACCACTACTTATCTTCAACAGTGCATATACATAACATAAAATAAACGTTTCTAGACATAGACAAAAGCTTTTCTTGAAGTAAGAGTATGTTGTTAAAATAGATGCTCCCAGTGGAATTACCACGTTGCAAATCCAAACTTCATTTTCAAACTTATTTTTCAGGCACTTGGAGGCCTGGTGATTGCTGCTGTTATAAAATATGCAGACAACATTTTAAAGGGATTTGCAACTTCTCTCTCTATTATACTGTCAACATTGATCTCCTATTTCTGGCTTCAGGATTTTGTTCCTACAAGGTAAGAATTATTTTCCATGTGTACAGAAAAAAAAACAATAGTTGAAAACTTAATGCTTACCAGATATAACTACAAGATAAATAACTAAGCCAGCCTTTATAAAATATTTAGATTCAACTCCCACAGAAAAAATTAGTTTCATAACATAACTGACAAATTTTGCAGTATAATTGGCAAGATCAAATTTTCTATAAGATAGAGCACCCTACTGGTCACAAATAATTGAACCTCAAATTTCATCTTTTAACAAAACATCCTCTTTCTTCCAGGCTCTGTGTTTTAGTTCACTGTTCTTTTCTTTCTACCCTCCACCCATTCTCCCTGTTTGTTCAGCTCATTCCTCATTAGATTTGATGTTTGCCTTGCTCTGCGTTTAGCTCTGCTCCTTGAACCAGTCTCCCCCTTGTGGCTGTTCTGAATAAGGCTGAGACAAGGGGATTACTCTCGTTCACTAGTTAGCTTCTAAAGGCCGATAGCTTAGACAAGTCACCTCATTGCAAGATGGCTTATGGCTGGAACAACGACAATGATAATATTATTTTTATACTGCTCTTCATCCAATCTCAAAAATTGTCTTTAAAAGAAGTCTCTGAAAGAGATTATTGCAGTCATTCACACGTGGAAATTACATTATAGTGATTAGTTGCTCTTGGACTCCTCTGGACTCGCTCTAACAAGTCCACCTCTTTCTTGTGCTTAGGGCACCAAACCTGGATGCAGTAATCCAGGTGGGGCCTCACAAGGGCAGAGCAGGGTAGAGGGGCACAATCACCTCCCTCCCCTGCTGGCCACTCCTCTCTTGATGCAGCCCAGGATCCAGTTGGCTTTTTGGGCTAAAAGTGAGCACTGCTGGCTCATGTCGAGCCTTTCGTCCACCAGAATCCCCAAGTCTCTGTCTGCAGGACTGCTCTCAATGTGTTCTTCTCCCAGTCTGTGGTCCTGTCTGGGGATTGCCCCAACCCAGGTGCCTTGCACCTTGCACTTGGACTTGTTGAACCTCATTCAGTTCACGTGGGCCCACTTCTCCAGCCTGTCCAGATCAATGTACATAATAGGACCATCGGTCATAATGGACCTATGTTTCTCACATATAACACACATTCCTAGTTTTAAAATATTTCTGATATAAATAAAACTTTATTTTTTAATCTAAAAGTAGTATTTGCAATACTAGCAAGAGTTTATTTAAAGAAAGCAGAACAACGATTGGGACTTAAAAATGGAACACATCAGACTTAATTTATAAGTAGTCTACTATTAAATGTTTAGAGGTTTAAGACATTCTGTGTGTTCAAATAGAAATTAATAAGTAACTTACTAGCCTCTGCAAACATGGTGAAAATGGAAACAGTGGTAAATAATTAAATGAGGTAGAGCCAACTAGCAGCATGTAGAACTTGAATCCATCTAGTTTAATCGAACTTCCTCTTCAGTATGTTCTTATGCCAACAGAATTTATTTGAACTGAAACTCCCTAATTGTTTTTCTCACTTCAGCAAACATTTTTGATTGGGATAGTAGATGTAAAGTGCTTACGTGCTTAAATCTGCCACAACGGATCATGTCCTGAAATATGATAATCCTTCAGAGAATTCAGTTTGCCTGTCATGTGACACAATTTTTTTTTTAGTGTTCGGCACGCAAAATCAGATTGTCAACATTAGCATGTTGTTATTACAAGGTTCTTTTCTAAAATGTGTACTTGTAGCTATCAAAACAGCTTGAAAGGCCCATATATCACAATACAAAAGATGTCTTCCTTTACATAAATATTTATGCATCTGCCAAAACTTATTTTACGCTGATTTGCAACTGGTTCTTGGGCAGCAGTAATTAGTTTTGACACAAGCTTTGGACTTCAAAGCTAACATAACTCCAACAGCGTGATGTATGTCAGATGCTAAAAATGGCTGGGTAGCTACAGAAGATGCAATTCTTTAGCTTCTTCTTGCATTTTGCATAGAGCCTTAGTCAAAATGAAAAAAAAAAAAATCAAAGTTCAGTCTGATTACCTTTGACAATTATTCCATGAAGCTATCTTTAACTTTCAAAATATTGTAAGTATAATGATATATTATTACTTTGCTTGTCTGTGGATGCAGTTTTTTTATTTCAACTTCTTCCTGCGTTTTTCTCTAAGAAATATATGGAAATGTTGTTTGTTATAAATTGAATGAATAAAATTTATGCTTTCTTTGTTCCCAAAGGAAAAATGTCCCTTGATTGTATTACATGAATAAAATTGTCTTAACTAAAACTGGCTAACATTTTTTTTTCTTCTATTCCTATTCTATTCAGTGTCTTTTTCTTCGGAGCCATCCTTGTAATAGCAGCTACTTTCCTGTACGGTTATGATCCAAAACCTGCAGGAAATCCCATTAAGGCATAGCGGACTTCCTCATCAGCCTGCTTCTCAAGATCACGCACTGGGGGCCTTGCTAGCAATGGCACATGGAAGGTGTCATTGTGCACTGCAAGGAGAGGATTACTACCCTGAATCTAGTGAAGAAATGCTTATTGAGTAGTTTTGAAGAACCGGAAGGGTTAAAGATGGATCATGATACTGTCTGTAACTGGTGAAAAAAATGGCAGGGGAAAGCCCAGTGCAATGTGCTAATAAAAACTTGAAAGGAACAAAAAGTTTCCAAGATACTGCAATTAGGAATGTTTACAGCTTTGACCTGGGATTGCATCAAAAGAATTTACTGTATTGACTGCTGCAGAAATATGTCCTATGCACTCTTTGAAATAGCACATGACAGCATTGTCAGATTATTTGTTTTTGCAATTTGACTATATTTAATCTTAGTAAATGTTTTTAACTGTCTATTTACATGAAATCAACTGAATGCACATCATAGTTCTAAAGTGATGATTCTAATTAGGTATTCCTTATTAAAACTATGAAAATTGAAGTATGATTGAAAGACATTTTCACAATATCAAATATTTTTATATTTTTAGAAGGCTGATTTAATAACAGAAATATATGTTCTGTTGTTTCTATAAAGCTGTTGTAAGAATGTTAACACTCTCACCTAAGTACACAAAGGGAGAAATTGAGAATGAAAACTGAAAATCTGTGTTGATACTCCGGCCGTCATCAGGATAGCTTGCAGTGTTCCAACAGATGCAGTAAGTCTGTGAACACAGAACAGTAACACACAGTGCAGTAATCTGGCACTATGAGTTGGCTTACAATGGAGTGCTTGCTCAGATGTAACGTTCGTTATTTTTATTGATTATAAATCAGCTTGTTGGTAGAACCTTTAAAGTAGGTGGTTTTTTTTTGTTTTTGTTTTGTTTTGGTTTTGCTTTACATATCCCCTGCAGATTATTTTTTTTACCTGCAATTTTAAAACCCATAATAAACATTTTATATTCATTATTGTAATCTGTAACAGCTCCATCTGGAGACATTATGGTATATCATCTGTATACTGTACTGTATTTTATTACAGAGGTGTTTTTTTTTTTTTAAACAAGTGTTGTTTACTCATGAACTCTCCGAGGCTGTTTCAGTACATTTGTATGTAATGGTTTAATTAGAGGGTTTTTTAATTGTTATTATTTTGTTCTAGACGTCCTTGAGCTAACAGGCCAAAATGGGTTCTGTGGAGCTTTTCAGTGTAGTAGTGGAATTACTTTAATAGGGAACAGAATGAAAAATTTACGAATTGTGCAATAGGTAAATATAAAAGCATGCTGTTCTTTTGTTTTAAACCAAAAAAGATCATAAAGAAACATATACAGTTAGACTGTTATGAACACTTTGCTTGTTGAAGTATTTGCATATAGCCAGCTGAGACAGAAACACACACAATGCCAGAACTAGTTAAAAAAAAAAAAAAAAGGCTTAAAAATCATGTTTTCAGGAGGCCTGTTCACAGTGGATATTAATGTAGGGTGGCTTCCCGTGTGTAACACATGTAAATGTATGTCTTACGCAAAAGTGTATCAGTAGTCCCTTAGCTGAATGGCAAGTGTTAAAGGTGTTATGGTTTTGTGTTTTTTTTCCTCTCCGCACTTATTCACTTATTTCGTGTGCTAATGATTATATCGTGAATTGAGAGGTGTTTCAAAATGTTTACCAAAGTACCTCAGCCTCTTTTCCCCAACAGTGTAAATGGTGCATTGCCAAGAGAGGATTCTATAAGAGCACTCTGAGATTTTTAATTAAGTATTGTAAATGGAAAAGGAAGAATTCCACTAGATGTCAGCCAAGTAAAAATATTGCTTTCTCTTGTTGTCAATGACATGCATTATCAATTTTTTGTCTGTAACATCAGACCAAGAAAGTATTGTCAGTGTTATGCCAAGGGCATGCTAAGCTTTCTAAACTGTGAATCAAGCCCTAGCATGCCATAACTGCAGGAGCTATGTCATTTGGTAGTCAAAGTTATCTGATATTACCCTAAATTGGCATCCTACTTTTATTATTAAACCTTTCACCTCTAACACTCAGTCTGGCAAAATCAAAAATTACATTTAATCACTTCACCACTGAAATACAACATGAGGTAGGATGTTGTATCAAGTAGTGGCTCACAGCATTACTTAGTGTTGAATGGGATGTACACGTGACTCTGAAATGATTTGATGAGTGTTGGTAGTAATATCTGAATTGGAATTTGGCCTACACAACAGTAGTTTTAATTTCACGAAGCATGAATCACAGTAGTTCAGGTGATGTAATTGGTTACTTTGTGGAGGAATTTCTCCAAAAAATAGGAGCAGATTGAGAACACTTTAAAACCAGTTGCACAGGACGGGACCAAACAGGCCCAATGATCACTGCATTGCTGGAGTTCTGTTAAATACAACCCAGTTTTAATATTTTTGTCTTTAAGCTTCAGTTTATAGGAAAGAATGGGAATACATGTGCTTTGCTTTTGAATAGGATCTCATAGCTTTGGAAAACAATATACCTATTGTGTTAAGGAACGGTAACTCCTGTCTTTGGATCAGTGACTCTTGTGTTTTCAATTTACAGTCCCATTAAATTTTCTAGTAGAGGGACAGATCTCTTTATACACGTGTCGTTGTAAAGGAGATATGAATTTGCATTTTTAGCTGCCTTTCCTTAGCCACTTACATCATCTGATGGACCTCCAGGCTGAAAAGCATTACTCTAGAGAGAGGAAAGGCAATGTGCCCTTGTGAAGGGAAAGGATTTGAGGAGGATTTACTGATTTCTGTTACTTCTGCAATCTGAAAGCATATGTGCATTTTCCCATTGGGATACTTCTGGATCTGAGGGGGAAAAAATAAATTTAATTCAATCACTGATTAACTAACCAAGGAAGCATAGCAAACACAGAGCAGTGGGACACAGGGAATAGCATGCTTTGAGTGTGCCCTAAAAGCGGTCTGTAGGAGTCTAGCTTTCCAAAAATAAACTTGTCTTTCTGAATTATAGTTCAGACTTTAAGACAATGGATTTGTTAGCTTAGTTGTATATTTAGGAGGCTAATCTATACTCAGCAGAATTTTATTTAAATATTTATGAAATTATAGCTAGATATTTATTTGCAATAACTTGAATTATGTGATTTTTTGAAGGCTTACATAATAAGAGTACTAGTATTTATTGAATACTTGGGTATTCAGTAGTTTTATTTGAGAATCTCTGGGACACATGATAAATGGTCAAATACCAGTAAGCTATTAGAACTGTCTCCAAAGCAAAATAAATCAGCAATTCAGTGGTGAAAAATCCTAAATCTAATAAAGTAAGGTGAACTTTTCTTTAAATATTGTATTTTCATGTTAACCGCAAGTGCCCAATTATCTTTTTTCTCAAAGAATTCTGATAATTTTATAGTTCTATTAAAGTTCTTTGTTTTAGACAAACTGTAACAAAACTTCCATTTTTGTTTGCTTTAATAATAGAGGATAGATTAATGTACTAGTTCTTGCTTGTACAAGATAATACCTGTTTTTACTATAACTTTTTAAGAAAATAGTTTTACTTTTTTTTTCCTCAAAGAAATTACTTTATTTTGGGAGCATATGCTTACATTTCACTTATTCATAAGGTCCTTTAACAGATTTTTGAGAGTACCTAACCATTTTGTGTTCCTAACTTAATTTTATGGCTGTAAATTCAAGAGACTGTAATGGATTTTGTCAAATTATTTTAAAAGTGATAAACAAACCTTTGCATTTCTTATGTTTTTTGTTGTCTGTAACTTTCATCTGTTTCTATATTTCCTTATCAGCCATGCATGTTCTGTTGTACAAAAGCAATCATCATTTGCCAAATTTGAAGCTGTTGCTCATTTTCCTCCTGTTGACAGTGTTTCTTGCTGGATATTGTAAGTGAGGAAGATTATTGTTTTTCTTCTCTTAAATCCATGTTTTTGTAAGATTTTTTAAAAGTCGATGTTTTGTGTGTGTGTATTAGAAAGGCAATGTTTATCTGTAGTGTGGTGTTATACCATATACGTGGTAGTGTATCATTACCTATGGTATTCTTATAAGAAAGTCCAAGAAATGTGCCCTTAATTTGTTATCATTGTTTTGTTCATTTTTAATGCTGATTTTTTTCTCCCACAGGAGGTCATTCGAGAACTAAAGTTCTACTCTTTCCAGGTGAGCTCATTATACATTTCTAGAATGAGGATATTTTTAGTGGTTAAAATGCAGGGGAAAATGCAACAAAATAAGTGGGATTAATTAGATGACAATTTCTGCTCCAGTTACTGTGAATCCAAATTTCCTATTCAGTTGAATTAATAATTTTGTCTAATTATTTCCTGCTAGGTGATTTTATAGGTCTTTGTAGAAGAAAAAAAATCTGTCCTGTGGTGCAGTTCAGTGCTCATTCGTGAATGTCTTCTACACATTTGCATCCAAGAGCAGAATTTTGCCATTACAGTTTTAATTCTTGCCTCAAACCTTACATCATCATTCTGCCTAATTAGCCATATTGATTTCATTAGCAATTAATAACTGAGTAAAAATTGCTTATATGTTAAGCATATATTTGCTGCTGAGTAACACTTTTATAGATTTTTTAACGTTTGTATTTTTCAATATATTTTAAATGAAGTTTTAAATATATGAGCCCAAATATAAATTGTATACTCAAACATTGTGGCAAAATTTTTAGGGTAGTGTTAGGATTTTTTGTGTGTTGATGTTGATATATGTGTACCTACACTGAATACAATTCTAATATATGGTGTTTCCCAGCAGTTTGGAAACAAGTCATTTTATTGCTATTACACTGCTGAACCGCAGAATACGTGAAGTCTTTTGAAAATCTGTAATGGGATAAAATACTATTTTTTTTTTCCTCCTTTTGGCACAATTTTAATTTTTACTGAGACACACTTTTTTGACCAATGTATCCTGATTTGTGAATGCATTCCAACAGTATTCTGGTGGCTGTCTGTCTCTGCACTCTCATCTAGTCTGCAAATCCTGATCTCCTTCAGAACTGGAGTTCCTGAACATGAGGTTGTAGGGAACATCTGATACAATTCCTCACAGCGTTGGCGTGAGGCCAGGGAGCTGCAAGATTTTCTATTCCTATTCTTGATCTTGCAAGGCTTAGTCTTTACCTGTCTGTAAGTGAGAGTGAGTTACTGGTATGTTTAATCAGGCTGCACAGTGTGAGGAGATCTCTGTAAAAGTGCTTCTGAATGAAAACTCACTCTGGAACTTTTTGCCTAATGTTATGCTGCCAGTAGTGAGCAGATTCTTGGGAGGATGCTGTTTGTGCCATAAACTGGCTTCGTGGGTATAAATGAGAACATTACTTCACTGTTTTTACTTCAAGGGAAACATTCCTGATTTATATCTGAGAAACACTATTGCGCTCTAGGCTTGCATCTTCTTTAGCACCTTATGTGATTTTTACAAGTTGCTTTGCAAAGACTCTAGGTATCTAATTTCATGTAAGGAAAGTAGTGATCCATCTTTTTAACAAGAGCTTTTTGGGAAGTAGGGTATTGTATGATGTGCAGTGTAAAATACTGTAATCCATAGTAAAGAGTTTTGCCACAGGTTAGCAGGAGACGGACCGTGATTCAGTAGCTTGTGTGGTGTTCTGTTGGTGTGTTGTTTTTTTTTTTAATAGTTTTGATAGCAGTGGAAAGTACTATACAATACATTGTCTAGAATACAGCACAGTCTATTGACTGCTACAATTTAGAAGCTGAGGGTTTTTTATAGGTACAATTTACAACAGAGCAAAGACCTGAACAGAGTTCACAAAGGCATTGCTATGGAAGGTGAATAACGTATTTCCCTGTGCCTTCCAGAGATCTATATAATAAAATCATTTCACCAGCTATGCACCAATAATTTTCAGGACTCCTATTCTGTCAGTTCTTTTTATCAATTACACTCTGAATTTGGTGGAATCAGTATGATTTATACTGCATTTTTTAGGCCATTAGGTAACAGAAAGGAACTACTCATCAACTGACCAAAAGAGCATAGTTAGAACAGAGCATCGGGGGATGCTGTAATTTGGGTTTGGCCTAAAAGCAAGGAGTCTTTACTGAAACTGTTAAAACCATTACTGGTGCTTCAAAATCAAGGTTTTCCCTTGGGAATGTAAGTGCTTTGTCCATTTTCATTCCAAGTCAAAAAAGATGTAAAATCTTCAGCTAATGGTTAGCGTTATGCATTAGCTTTGTACTGGAGGTTGAGCAGTACAGGTGTTTGGATGTAACAGACAAAACTTTTGTTTCTCTTCTTCAGGAAACTAAATGTTTGTCAGGAATTTGTCTCACTTAAGTAATGGTAGAGTGGATTGTGTCATGACTTATGTAGGTAAGTGGAGTTTGCAATTTGAAGATATGTAGCTGGCTGAAATTCATGACAGCAAAAGCAAGTCATGTTTATCTAGACTTCATTCTAAATTTATGAATTCGTACTTGAGCCATTTGTTCCACCTACATAAGCAAACTTGTTATTTCTCTTAAGATGCATTTATTTTTGGATAATGACATTGATAACAAAGGTTGGTCTAACATAAATGTACGGGTGGAAAAACAGCTGTTTAATCAGCCTAGTCACAGAATGTTATCGCTAATATATAGCTGTGGTAACCTTTTAGCCTGAGTTCCTTACCCATCATATATATGTGTGTGACTTTCCCACCAAAATGTGACAGCACTCTCTCCAAGGAGTGGACTTGAAACCGTGCCAAAATTTAGGTCCCCCTTCCTTTTCAAATAAAGGAGTGAGTAACCATGGAACATGGGATTTTTTCCACAGAATTGTCACATGTTTGACATAATTTCATTAAGACTTGTAACAAATGACTGGTAATAGCAAGCATCCATTTTTCCCTGTGGGTAGCCCAGTAAATCCAGGCTCTGTATCATGAGCTAGTCTGCTGGCCCTTGTCGTGTTCTGAGACCAGACTAAATCCACTGACTGGGACTATGCCTCACAAAATTCCAAGATCCTTAAAAGCTGCATTATAATGAGACATGGGTGTGCTTGGGATAAGGCTAATGGGTTATCTTAAGCCCACATGAGCTTAAGTGAGGAGTCGTTTGCACCCTTAGTTAACACTGTGCTGTAGCTGAGCACGGGTCTGTGCGTTAGGGTGTAGGTTCAGCATAGCAGCCCCTGTTTGTATGGACAGGGAACATGGTTTTGAGAGAAACAGGGATGTTGTAGGAGCTGGGGTGACAGGAATATGTAGGAAGTGGGACGGAGATGGAGGCCTGAGGACAGTCATAAAGGAGCACAGAAAAAAGACTGGTATTGTGTGGGTATGGGCATGGAGAGCTGTGCCTGACAGTGGATGTAGCAGCGCTTGGTGCGCACAGACATCAGCACCGAGGGGTTTACAAGCCGCGCACACCTAACAGCAGTGCGTTCCTCGGCTTTCTCCGCTGGCAGGCGCGATGCCCTGGGGAGGCCGGTCCCTGCCGGCCAGCTGCCTGCAGACAGCGGTGAATCGGAGCCCGGGGCGGCCAGCCGCTCCGAGGGCACTCGGCCTCCCCCGAGCCGAGCGGAGACCCCGAGGAGGGGAGCCCCGCGCCGCCGGCCGGGGCCGAGAGGCGCCCGCACCTGCCGAGGGGACGGGGACGGGCACAGGGACAGGTCCCGGCCCCTGAGGCGGGCGGGCACTGCCGGCCGGGCGGCGCGGCGCGGCCACGTGACCGGCGGGAGGCCAATGGGGCGATCGCGTGAGGCGGCCAGGGCGGCTGGCCAAGATGGCGGCGTGTGCCTGAGTGGCTGCGGCGGCGGCGGGAGGCGAAGGCCTGGGGCGGGGAGGCCAGGCCGCGCTGGTCGCCCGGCGCCGCGCCGGGCCGTAGGATGGTAAGATGAGCCAGGGGGGCAAGAAGAAGAAACGCGCCGCGAACCGCAGCGTCATGCTGGCCAAGAAGATCATCATTAAGGACGGCGGCACGGTGAGGCCGCTCGGGGCGGCGGCGGGCGGGGGGGCCGCACGGGACCGGCCGCACAATGGACGGGCCGGGCAGGGCCGGGCCGGGCCGGGCCGGGGGCACCGCGCGGCTCCGGGGCGCGCCTGCGGCCGGGCGGGAGCCTCCTGAGGGGCCGCTGGTGGGCGCCCCCGGCACGGAGCGGGCCGGCGAGCCCCGGGGAGGGCGGCTAGGAGCCTGCGGGAGGCGCTTGGCAGCCCCCCGCACGTCTGGCTTCCTCCGCTTCTTCTTTTTTTTTTCTCTGTTTTTAGAGGTACCCGCTAAGTGGTCGGCAATTGGGGCCCGAGCTTTTTGTGCGCTCGTAACTGACGAGCAGCATCACTTACAATGTATCCGTGCCTGGGGATTTCTTCCCGCTGTGCAACATTGTGTACATGTGATGGTACTCTTCTAGGGCAGCACTATTATTGCGAGAGAGTCTTTAATAAAGAGAGATTTTGGTTGACTAAATCCGGGGTCACCCTTCTGTTTCTCTTTTGGAACCCTAATGGAGAAAAGGGAGGTGTCACAGTCACAGCAGCCGTTGATCAAACTGGTGACCAACTGACAGTGACTTGGTGGTAGGGAGGAAAACTAGCTCCAGTGCCAGATGTTGATGTTTTTCAGGAGCTGGTTTCTTGTTTTTTGTAAAGGTAGAAATGTACAAGGTCACCTCATACAAATGTTAGATGCACATATTTTGGAATGAGTAGTAGAAGCAGAGTGATTGTTGTTACGTTTCGTTGTGCTTCAGAATTATTTTTCTCTAGAGTGATTACTGGTCATTGATTAAGACACAGCATATTTCCAGGTGTCCTTTATGTTTCAACTTTCATTTGCCAAGAGACCAGAAAGGATTTTATAACAGCAGCTTTCAGTGGTACTTCTGGTGCTGTGTTCAGTGTCTCCCACCATTACAAAGGCAGAGCACAAACTTATGGGGGGAGTTGTGAGCAGTTTTCGGTTGTTTTTAATACAGTGGAATAAAACAGGCTACAAATGTTAGATGGAGGTACATAGATCTGTTGCTGGATAACAGACACAAGGTTGTGATGCTTTCTACCGTCAAATAACTGTTCAGAGAACTTTATTAAAAGTTAATTTTTAGAATTATAAAATCTGCTATAGCAGAGTATAATGACAGCAAAAACTTATTTATGCTTGGGTTGTTGTTCTGCTGCAACGTACTGTTTAATTAGTCTCCTGTGCTCAGTCTGGTTGGTTTCTTTGCCTGCCCAACGTGCTATTTGACATCATGGGAGACAGGTAAATGAAAAGGGCCCATGTCTTGAATGTCTGCAATTAGCAAACCAGTAATTAATCAAGCATCTAAGTGTACAGTTTCCAGTCTGATTGGCTTATTTTGAAACTATTTCACATCAAAGACAACATTGTAACTCTTTTGCCTGCAAGAGTATGCAGCTGCTTAATGAGGCACCATCAGAGGCAAAAATATTTACTGATGGGGAACTTCCATCAAGTTAACTTACTGTCTCTTCTGTTTATTGATCCTGATGTTGAAAGGAAGAAAAAGAAGGAAAAAAGAAAGCAAGCAAAAGGGGAAAAAACACCCACGGGCTCTGCAAAGCCTCTCCTTCCACCGCAGGTTCCGGTGGGTCCCTGCAGTGAGTGGTGCAGGTTGGGCCAAGGCGCGGTGCTCTTCCACCGCTCGCGTCCCTTTATAGAGGGGCACCTCTCGGCCCCTGCACAGAGGCGGCTCCTCTCCTCTCTGCTGCCGCAGCAGGTCTGCTGTCCCTCCCTCCTCCTGCCCCAGCTTTGGCAGTTTTGGGTGTATGCCGGGTTTTAGTGCTTACCACTTTGGTGTTCTTGCACAGGCTTTATAAACTCACCTGATTCAGAGGCACCTCAGACTCCTTGAGTTGGCTTAGTCTTGGCACGCGGTGTGTCCATGTCACCCCATGTCGAGCAGCCCCAGCCTCCTCCCGCTGCCTGCACCTCACCGGTCGCACCCGATGCAGGCACCTGGAGCAGGGCCATCCGTGAGCCCCATGCTCCCGTCCTGAGCCTCAGCTAGGAGTCAGTGACACGTTTAACGTGCCGGTACTTGAATTCTCTTCCAGTGTATGTGGGATGGTCCTGCCTTAAGTATAAACTTGCAGTGACCGTAATGAAATCTGTTTCCTTCCACCATCTCAGCAAGACCATAGACAAGTCTGTGGGGGAAGCAAAGTTGTGGCTGCCTACAGGCTGTTACACACAAGCACTTTCAGTATTTCACTAGTAGAATTTGAAAAGGGTGACTATGCCAGCGCTGTCCCATCGAACTGTCTCCCAGTGTTTTTTGTGTTACTCTCCGAAGTTGCATGGCCGTATCACAGAAGGCAATGCTTAATATTGCCCGTGTGCGTGTTGTCAGGTGTGTGCTGTGAGTGACCTAAAGAGAGGCAGTAACACCAGTTAAGTGGTATCAGCACTAATTCTGCCTTTCTGAATGACCTGATGGAATTCACCTTACATAAGGCTATGCATTTTTGAAGCACTCATCAAATGCATTGAGTTACACACTGATCTAGATGTGACTAAATTACTTCTGCTTTAGCAGGTAAGAACAAATAACAGTACCTGTGAGAACTGAGCAATAAAAATGGAAGGAAGTTTAACCCCTGTGGTCTAGATGCCACTGCAGGCTTGTTTCTGCCATAGTAATGGAAACATCAGCTCAGTGTTGCTTGCTGATGACATGGCAGGGGGCAGCAGTCACCTCGTGTATTCTTCTAAAATGGCAAACGCTTCGGTTGTGCTGAACAGCTCTTGGTTTCATTCAGCTGTTTTGGTTTCTGTGTGCGATTCCCAGGAACCTGCAGGGTCCTGGACTAGGGCAGCACCGAGCCAGAGCTGCCGAGCTCAGAGATGGCTCTGACCTCCGACACTCAGGGAGAGGGTGGTTTGTGATCGCACCACTGCTGCCTTGCTGGCTGCAACACCTGGGAGGGGTCACGAGGCGATGACTGGAAAGGAATTGGGGGAATATGAGAACGAACCTGATTTTCTGCAGCAGACTGAGGCAAACAGCTAAGACTGTTACTTCTGGTTTGTGCAGAGCGACGTAAATTTTTAATGCAAACCCAAAATAGGGATTGTGGGTGGAAACAGGAAGGAATTGTGGGAAGTGAAAATAATTATAGCTACTTTCTGTACCTGTGAAGACTGTTAATTTACCTCTTTAAGAGAATAAGGCTGAAACAAATAGCAGAGATCTATATGAACAGTTATTGAAGAGAGCTTGGGAAAGAAAAATAGCATAGTATTAAGGTACTTTTGTAGTTTACCTTTCATGTATTGATAAAACTACTTTTGAAAATGGTGATCTTCTAGCCGTAGGGTGAATGGTCCATGTGGCTTTCTGTATTTATTTCCTACGGTTGTTCAAAAGGCTTTTTTTTTTTTTTTTTTTTTCCCCTGTTGGAAGAAGTTTGAATCTGGGGAAAAAAAAAAAAGCTGGCTATGACTTGAATCCATCTTGTAATCAAAGAAAGACTCTAGTGTCACCTAACTGTAAGTTAACATTGTATAGCATTTGAGGTTGGAAGGCACCTCTGAACATCTCTGGTTTAGCTACCCAGCCCTTCCTCCAGACAGGATCGACTAGAGCAGTTTGCTCAGGGCCATGTCCAGGCGAGTTTAGGGGGCAGGGATTCCGCAGCCTTACCAGGCAACCTGGGTTGTGTTCTGCTTTGTTGAAAGTTTCAGTAGAATTTCCTGTATCTCGGTTCGTGCCTCTGTTCTTGTCACTGAACGCGCCTGAGAAGAGCCTGGCCGCGCCACCTTCCCTCCCTCCCAGCAGACATCTCCACGCGCTGCTAGGATCCCACTCAGCCTGCTGGCGCTTGGGTCGGTGTGCTCGCTCACTGTAAGCACCAGGCCTGACCGAGCCGGTGCCTCTCCATTAGCAGCTTGTTACACGAAGCTGGGACAGATGCTAAGGCAGCACCTCTGAGCTTACAGCCCGCGTATGAGATTTCTGATGGGTTATTTGTACTGCATTCATATAAAAATACTTAGTGCACTGGTTCTTTAATTTGCAAATGTGGCATGTTGTTGGACAGGTAGCATTTCAGAAGAATACAGGAGATGAGCAGGTTATCCCACCCATGCTCTTACGTGCTCAAAAGCTGCTTCTGATTGTACCAAATCACCAAAGAATTGAAGTCTCTTACTTTGTATCTTTTATTTATATATATTTTATAATCTTTTATATATATATATATATTTTTTTTTTATTATTATTATTTTTTTATTAGAAAAAAAAAAATCTAGTCCTCAGTAGAGTCTGTTTCTGCTTTCAGTAGCATCCTTGTTTCCCAGCCTGGCAGTATGAGCGGTTCATTTTTTAATTTGAGATGAGGGTGCACTTTGTACTCCACAGGGCACTGACACTTCAGCACATTTGCAGCTAAAGGTTAAAAAGGGAACTTCACCTAGTACCAGCTAGCTTGGGCAACTGCATTCAGATGTTCTGAGTTCTGTTTCATTTCTTAACTCTTCTGTTTATAGTGTTCAGATATGTGATTATGACAGCTTGTCAGATGCTTTAATGACCTGGTTTTCCTCTTGTTTTAGCCTCAAGGAATAGGTTCGCCTAGTGTCTACCACGCTGTGATAGTGATATTTTTGGAGTTCTTTGCTTGGGGACTCTTAACAGCACCCACTCTGGTGGTAAGTGACGTGCTTAAACTTTTTCTTGTTGCACGGGAGATGGGGCAATTCCTGCAAAAGCATCAAATACCTGAATTAAATGAAAAGTGGGTATCATTGAACTGCTCTGTTGTGCAAGTACAAAGTTTTTTTGGTTTATTTTTATATGGGGTCAGAAATTCAAAATTAATTAAGCAGTGTAGCAGCATGACATACTTATGTGGCAGTCTGCTAACACTGAAGCTTACTTGTCTCTGTGTGTGTGTGTGTGTGTGCGCAAGCTCTTTGCTCACCTAGCTGTGCTTTTAGAACCAAGCTTCACAGCAGACCCTGTTACAGCAGTTAGAGCCTCCCTATGATCAGTGCAACATCCATAGCGATGTGTTTGTACACAGTTCTAGTCCAGTTGGTTGCTCTCCATTTGGATTTAGTCTTTGAGAGTGACACATGCTTACTAATGAGATAGAACAAAGGCTTAAAGATCTCCAAGCAAACTCCACCTAAAATGCCATCTTGGTGCAGGTCTGTAAGCTGATGTTAACCACGAGCAGTCTCTGGGTTACAAACTTGAAGCCAGGCACTGAATGGAAACCGTCTCAGGCAACACTGTCAGACTGGAGGGTGGTGCCTGTTGTAACCTTCGCATCTAGGCTCCAGTCACTGAGCTGGGAAAGGCGCTTCAGAATGACGATGTCTCTCTCTTCCAACCTCCTACAGACAACAGTAGTGTGGAGAATCTGGGTTGAAATAACTTTTATAGGTTGTGTTCTACTTAGACTTCCAATATTGAAATTGGATGAAACGAATCCTTCTCGAAGTGCTGAAATGACTGAGGCCTCTATCAAGTAAAGCTACACCCTCAAAGTAACTTCACGTGAATTAAATTGTAGGTTATTTGTGGTGTGTTTCTGGTAACATCCAAAATTGAGGGAGAAAATACTTAGATGGCATAGTTGATAAATAAATGTACTTGGCAATTCTGAAGGTGTCTCTGCCCCTCCCCAGTTGAGATTTGTGCTTCATGCTTGCATCAGGGTTGTCTCCTTACCTACAGTAAGACATTTTACTGTATTTTCTTGAAATGTTGGTACTTACAGCTAGAGTAACAACTTTGTGGCAGGTGCTGTTTGAAAAAAAAGTCATTTTGATATCTTACAACGAAAATAATACAGGTAGACCTTACCCATTGTTGAAGGGGAGACTCCAATGTATTATTTAGTATTATATTAGTAAAGTATAGCAAACGTCTGCAGAGATTATCCTAAAGAGTGCTTTTGTTATTCACTTTATTCATATTGTTCTTTGCAAAGCGAGAACGGGGAAGGAGACTGCTTGGTTACTTCCCCCCTTTCTATGAATTTTGCTGAGGTGATGGATTTCGTGTATTTGGAGCATTCTTTCTGTGTAATTTCAGGAAATAAGCTTGAAACTAAATTGTTGGATAATGAACCTGAAAATAACGGTTACTAAGTAGAAGTGTAGACTTTGATTTTTCTTAGTGATTTGGGTGTATTACTCTTGCATAACTTTGGATGTCTTAAAGTTTCAGGACTTTTTAAGATCTGTCTATAATCCATGGAAATAGAAGCTGGTGCGGATGTACCACGCTGTAGAAGTTGGATGCGTTATGAGTACTATCTATAGTAAAAATTGGGTAAATAACAGTGTTCTTATCTCTTTTCCAGGTTTTGCATGAAACCTTCCCAAAACATACATTTCTAATGAATGGTTTAATTCAAGGAGTAAAGGTAGGGTGACAAATGTTCAAGTAATTGCAAGTAGTTTCATGCAAATGGTTGGTGGGATTTAGAAATGACTGCCAGATGAGAAAAACTTTCAGTATAGTTTTCATGGTATAAAAAAATACAAGATCAAAGTAGTGCCAACAAAGGTAATACGAATCATTTTATTTTCTGTAGGATAGTGTTTGGTCTATATCTGTTGTTTGAGTTCACAAAATAAAAAGGTAGTTAACTGATCCAAAACGATGTACGTGGTGTTAAAACTTGTTGCTCTAGTAGGGTATTTTCAGTTAGTTATATTCATGCAAATTCCAAATGTAAAACAAAACACAGTTCATAAAACTGCTAGTATTGCTGGATCCTCATTCTTGAGCTTTGTGTAGCTCTGGGGTTTTGGGGTTTTAAAATTTGAATTTTATATAACCAACTATGGGGTAGAAGATTAGGAATGCTTGACCATATTGCCTTTGATGCACTGCACTATAAAGTTTTGTAAAAACAGAGCCCAGTCCACTGTCAGCTAGTGGCATGGCTGGCTATCACAGTTCTAACCACTTGGTTCTAACTGAAGCATTCTTTCTATTTCACTTAGGGCTTGCTATCGTTCCTCAGTGCCCCGCTCATAGGTGCCCTGTCTGATGTGTGGGGACGGAAGTCCTTCCTGCTGCTAACAGTATTTTTCACCTGTGCACCAATACCACTAATGAAGATCAGCCCATGGTTAGTGCAGTCTTTCACACTAGATGCACGCTTCTTGTCTAGGTTGTTGTCTAATCCTTATGCTTGTAGTATTGCTGATAAAATATTATTTGCTCCATGCAACATTGAGGCTTTTGTATTATTTCACTGCAAAGTTGGGGGAACGGAGTCAAAGTGGAGTAGCTGTGCTTTAGCCCCCACTTACTACTTCCAGCACATTTGCCAAGTGTTTCAGAATGCCACCCAAGAAAGGGTAACAAGGCTTTTTTGTGTCCATGTTACTCTAAAACTAACCACGTGCAAAGAAATGAAAACTTACCTTATGCATGAATTAACTATTTGCAAAATGTTGCTTCAATTTTATACTTTTGTTTCTCAAGCTTTAAAATCCATCAGCTTTCACAGGCTGTGCAAGTCGAGTAAAGTCATAACTGGCACGTACATTACTCAGGTACTGCCCAAGTTCACTGCCCGAGTCGGAACTCAGTGTTGGACTTCCTGTGTGCTGTACCTCACGTTGCAGCTGAAATAATGCAGACTGCAGTGACACAGGGAGGAGGCAGCTGTTCAGGCAGCTCCACGTGCCTTTCCAGTTTTCTCTCTGGTCACATGGATTCCTCGTCCCTTTCCTGGAAGCAGCTCGTTTCCCAGTGTAGCTGGTTTCGAATGACGTCAGTGCTACTGTCTAGTGTAAAGACAAGGCTTATGTTGAGAGCTCTCAATGACCAGTTTGCAAATACTGAAGTTCCCGACTTGCTTTCAGTCACAGACATATCAACACCTAGCTTCCTAGAAGTGTTAAATCACAGCAGCTTTTTGTACATGTCACAAAATTACGCTGTTTATCTTTGTGGTCAGTGCATAGAAGAAATCATACAACTGTATCTAGGTGCATTCATATTGGCTTTATGTTTATCTTAATACTTGTCAGGAAAACTTGGACAAGACAGTAACTGTTGAATTGTACTTGGATTTTAAGTACAGACTTTTTGTTTCATTTTATGTGTTCTAATTTTTGTATATAATTTTTTTTAGGTGGTACTTCGCTGTTATATCTGTCTCTGGAGTTTTTGCAGTGACATTTTCAGTGGTTTTTGCATATGTAGCAGACATAACGCAAGAACATGAAAGAAGTATGGCCTATGGTTTGGTATGTATTTTTTTAACTCTGTAGTATTCAGTGCTTAATACTTCAGTAAGTAAAGCTTTTCAAAATCACTATTTTTGTTCCCTCCCTGGCAAGTCAGGTTCAGTTTGGAGTAGGGTTTTTCTGATTACTTGTTCTTGTCACCCACTCCTGGAGCTCCTCTTGAATATTCTAACTTAAATATAATACAAGCATAGTAAAACCTTTTCTGTAGTTATTATCATTGTAATAATACTTTTGAATTGTGTCCTTGAAGATCTTACCAACTGTTATTTGTTTCAGGTTTCAGCAACATTTGCAGCAAGTTTAGTTACCAGCCCTGCTATCGGTGCCTACCTTGGTCGAGTCTACGGAGACAGCTTGGTTGTGGTCCTAGCTACAGCAATCGCCTTGTTAGACATTTGTTTTATTCTTGTTGCTGTACCAGAATCGCTGCCAGAGAAGATGAGGCCAGCATCCTGGGGAGCGCCCATTTCGTGGGAACAGGCTGACCCTTTTGCAGTAAGCTCGTTAAATATGGAGTGATGCCTGTGCTGAACTTGAAAACAAGTGATTGAATTTACTACATCTCAAGCTTAAAAAAAAAATACAAAGCCATCTTTTATCAAGTTTAATCTTGCATTGCTGCCAAATACTTTTGCCAACAATCTTGCTAAACACACAGAAAATGTTTTGGTGGTGCCACGTAATGATTTCATTAATTGATTTGAATAATGATTTCATTAATTGAATCATTAATTTCAGTTTCCTATTAGGTATGCTTTTCTGAATATGACAATTAAATGTTTTCCATTATTTTTTTTTCTTGCCATAGTCCCTGAAGAAAGTTGGCCAGGACTCAGTTGTGCTGCTAATCTGCATAACAGTGTTTCTTTCCTACCTCCCAGAGGCAGGTCAATATTCTAGCTTCTTCCTATACCTCAGACAGGTAATGTAACATTTTGATATGGATTTGAACAAAAGTAAATTTATAGGAAATTTACAATAGTGCTGAATAAAAAGTAGAGGTAACTAGTGTAATTTAAAAGCTTGCAGCAGTTAAGTACTCTTGCTGTTATGTTTGCTTTTGGTTTGTAGAGACAGAGATGAACACATTAAAGCAACTTCTATTTTGTAACTATTTGCATTATTCTTGGATTATGAAGTTCACTATTTTAAACTGCTTTATTACTTTGAGGGAATCGTTTGTTTTCCATTTATGCTATTGCTTTTTGTGTCTTCCACTTTATTTAGTGGAAAAAAAATATATATATTTTAAGTTAGGAATTTAGTTAGAAAATTTTCAATTTAAATTGAATAATAATACCAGTTTTCTGCATTGTGTGTTCCCACACTGGTACGTGTGATATGATATACATGTTCTTGGTCAATAATCAAATTGCCATTCTTGTTTTTTATACAGATAATGGGATTTTCATCTGAAAGTGTAGCAGCATTTATAGCAGTCCTTGGGATTCTTTCCATTATTGCACAGGTGAGTTAATTCTACATAATTCACTGAGTAACTCTAGAAGAGCTAAGCACTGTGGAGAACTTCCATATTATTGTGGTTCTAGAAACATGAGTCACCTTCTCTTAGCTGTTTTTCTAAACCTCTAACAGTTTATTAACACGTCTACTTTAACTAACTTAGATGAATAAAACAGCTTGCCAAACAGGGTTTGGTTCATTAATATCCAAAGTGTTTTGTGTTGGGAAAACTAAATCCTCTTATGTATCAAATAAGGGGTGATAGTTTGTTTATATTACTTGCTAAATGATTTTTTAAAAATTTTTTTTTTTTCGGTAGAGGCAGGACTTCTGACGACTTGGCAAATACTGCTTTTGAACTTAGCTTTTTTAATGCATTAATGTATTTGCATGTATTTAACATTTAGATTAATTTTTTTTTCCCTTGTACCTTGTTCCTTGCTCTATCAGACAATAGTTTTGAGTTTACTTATGCGGTCCATTGGAAATAAAAACACCATCCTACTGGGTCTAGGATTTCAAATACTACAACTTGCGTGGTATGGCTTTGGATCAGAACCGTGGTACGTAAATTCCATTTAATATCTGAATGTGATACTTACAAACATGCACGTATACATATATATGCTCCCTATGCAGAATGCTGTCCCAGCTGAACAGTTACTTTGAATCTTTATTTTCTGCAGGATGATGTGGGCAGCTGGAGCTGTTGCAGCCATGTCCAGTATTACTTTCCCAGCTGTAAGTGCACTGGTTTCACGAACTGCTGATGCTGACCAACAAGGTAGGTGTTGTCCTAACCCTTTGAATTCTAGTCAAAGATTACTGTGAAGCTAAACATGTCTAATGAGTTGTCCTTAATCGTGATAGCCTATATACTTGAGCACAGGTCACAAAAAGTTAAAATCTACTTTAAAGCTGCCATCTGTGCATGACAAGTCCTTCTGGCCCAGAGGCAAGAACAGTCAGACCCCAAACATAGTACAGTATTTAAAGCTGGTTGTTTTCATTACTTTTGATGCAAGTTGGCTTTGTTGTACGGGTTGTATGCAGTGCTTCTGCTGCTGCGTGAGACTGTGAGAGCAAGGATGTTGTATATACTGATCTCTAAATATGCATGGCATAGGAAGCATTACTCTAAGCCTATAAGGAAATAGGAAAAAAAATATGTACCATAAAGACAAGTTGTCTGCACCCTTTGTTTATTGCTACTCACAGTCCAACAGCAGTGAGAGGTTTTCCTTTTTGCATCAGTGTAAAAGTCTTACTGATGTGTTCATAATCTATTAAAATCATTTTTACATATATAAATTGTATATATATACATATATATATGTAGATAGATAACAGACCATCTTGCTTTTTTCAGGTGTGGTTCAAGGGATGATAACAGGAATTCGAGGCTTGTGTAATGGTTTGGGACCAGCACTTTATGGTTTTATATTCTATATATTTCACGTTGAACTGAATGAACTCCCCATGCCTGAATCACCACCAGGAAGCAGTGTTGTCACACAATACCATTTACAACAGGTACTCTTCTTTTACTGACTGATTCCCAAAAAAAAGGAATTGGGAAGGGACCATGTCTCTAGTGGTTCCTGACTATGATGCTGCATTACGTTTTGTCAGGCTGACTGTAAATTAAGCATGTAAAAATAGGTTCTTAAATCACTCTCACAAGCTTTGGCTTGAGACTAGATACTATGGTTCAGTTTTTGTTCCTATTAGCTGGATCTCTTAGTAGTTAGGCAACTGACAGTCTTTCCAAAGAGAAAGGAAAGATGAATTAATAACTACACAATCCCACTGTTTTCTTCTCTTACTGAGCAGGTCTCTGACACTGTATTTACCTCTCAGGTATCACGCATTTGGGTCATGGTGTCCTTTAGCCTTCTAGCCAAGGCCTCTTTTTTTTTTTTAGTTCCTAATAGATGATAAATTGTTGAGGAAATTCAGCAGGTGACTGTACTGGTTGCAGCAGGATAAGGGATACTTCTCTTCAGCTGTTACACTGCAGTGCTGTCTAGCTGTGCCTAACTGATTAAGCTACAAGCAAAAGCTTTTCCCTTACCTTCTTTGCAGAATTCTATTCAGTATTTTTTTTGTTAATGTGTTTCTTGGAAGTCCACTCTATAAACAGCAGTGAAATTGAATGATAATGGACATACTCATTGTTCAGACTGCAAACAAAACTTTTCTGCACTGCTTTCATACAGTTGTGCTGTGTGCATGTACCTGTCTGGAACTAAAAAAGCAAATGGTACCTTGAAGGGAAGGAGAGAAAAGAACCAAGTTTAAGGTTAGTAGGGAGAAGATGCTAGATTTGAATCTCCCCAGGTATCTCACAGGGAGCATGCTGTACATAGTGAAGTCCAGACTTCAAGTACATAAAAGCGCAGAAAGCCTACTGCTGAAGAGCTAGTTGTTTCATAAAAGTTGCACTAGAAAAGGAAGTTATCAAATGTTAGTAAATAGCATGTGCTTCCTCTCCTAAATCACAAACTTCATCATTACAGATTTCTTAAAGACTCTGCGTGGAGACAAATACTATGTTGGCTAGCATAGCAAGAAAAAAAATCTTTCTACTTTTAAGATATGTATAATTAGCCTTCTTAGTATGTTAACACATCTAAAGGCTTAATTATATTTTCTGGTGTTAATTGTCTATTTTTTTCCTCAGAATTCTATAATTCCTGGACCCCCGTTCTTATTTGGAGCGTGCTCTGTGCTATTGGCACTACTTGTTGCCTTGTTTATTCCTGAACACACCAACTTAAGTGTACGATCCAGCAACTGGAAGAAACACTGCGGCAGCCACAGCCATCCCCACAGTCCACAAGCTCCTGGTGAAGCTAAAGAACCATTATTGCAAGATACACACGTATGACAAAAAAATCCAGGAAGACGTTTTAGCTTTTTTTCATCTGCAGTTTGGGATACACATTCCACTTCCATCAAAAACAACTTCTTAAGGTAGTCTTAAGAAATACCTTTTTGCATGACATTCATAGGAATTTAAAAACAAAAACAACAAAAACTGGAAGTTTCTCCAAAGATGTTGCCATTAAATTAATAATATACTTTTTAAAAAAAAATATTAAGTACTCGTCTCTTGCCATGAAATACTGTTACTATTAAACTTTATGTTCTAGTTTGGAGACAAAAAGGAATATAGTTAAGGTATGAGCATGTCTTTCTGTTTCCTTAAGGTGGTGAGCTTTAATTCTATTCATGCTAAGTCTCAATGAGACATACTAGCATCCATGTAGACCCATTCATTTTAATGTTGTAAAATCGTGGGTCAGATGATTCAAAGCCTTAATGTAAATGTACTCGAGTAGGGGAAAGATGAATTGGTATCATTTATTTTAAAATAAGTCATATGGTGGATTTGTTTGTTTTTTAAGTTTGTACTAATATAAAAATCACATGAGCACGCTTGCTGAACAGTAAAAGTTATTTTTATGTAAGTGCATTTACTCTTTCTATTTTTGAACAAACAATAGTATCAAATACTTGTTTAAATTTTAAGTGGGTGTTTTGAGCCTGCAAATTTTAATATTGGCTCTAAAACTCTGCTTTCATAAGTACCATTTATTATACCACTATATTTCTGATGTTTGCATAATCATAGAAGGACCTCAAAACTTGAATACACAGACTGAAATATAAGCTGATAGCCTTGAATATTGTCAGTGTGCTATATAGTGGCCTTTGAGGACTGTCACAATAACCCTTTTACATTACAGAGCTAATGTTTTAGTCCTAAATTTTCAGGACCCCTTAGTACAGAAGAGAGCTTTATACAATTACTGATGTGAATTTCTCTAAAAGTGTATATTTTTGTGTCCAGTTGTATTATTTAAGTGTTCCTTTGTATAAATTTATGTATAAAGTATTGTATAGGTTTAAAATGTTTTCATCTTGTGGTTACTGCTTAATGCTTTTTTTTTACCTTTGAACATTCACCATGGTTGACCAAGAGCAGGAAAAAAATATGTAAATATACTGTTAATAAAGGTGAATATTTTAATGAATTTTTAAATAATTGTTAATGTCTCTTGCACCTTTAGTCAAAGTTATAACATACACACTACATAATTCAGCAGGGTTTTAAAGAAGGCTGGAGTACATGTCCAGCACCATACCTTGTTAGGTAAGCCTGCCTTGAGCATGTAGGTTTTCTCCCTTATGTTTAGCAGCATAAGCTGTCTGCCTCTTTCCTTAGGGCTCTGACAGAACAGTACTATTATAGATATGCTATACATAAACGTGTCAGTAACAAAGACAGTTAACCTTTAGTGCACTGCAGTTCTGCCTCCTCTATTGTGAAATTTATTGTTAATTTTCTCAAGCCCACTAAAGTTTCATTTTATCTTACGTTTGAACAGGACGGGGAGAAGTTAACATTTTTAGTTACCAGCCTGCTGTTGGATAGCAGCTTATACATACTTCCAAGAGAAACAGACCAACTTCACGTTCAGCTATACATACTGAAGCTAAACTAGAAATAGTAGCACAAGCACAGACCTTAGAACGGGGTGGCTGTCATCTGGGGATAGTACGTGCATCATAGCACTGGTCCAGCAATGCAGCGTTGCGTGGGGAAGTGAATAAGCTGGGAAGGAAACTCCAGAGAAAAGTGAATACAATAGTACAGAACCATTCTGGCGTTGTCCTCATCTTGGCATGTCAGCGTACTAGAAATATTAATTTAGTAATCTTAAAAGCCTCTGAAAAGTAATGTTTTATAAATGTTTAATATTTCCATTGAAACTTATACATATCAAAAGTCAATATACATTAACATGGTGCTGATTATAAACAAATATACACATTTTGCACTGCAAAACAAACCACTAAAATATACAACCCTCTGGCTGCAGTTAAATATTCAGGTATGAACTATCTTTAAAAACAAGTATGTAGACTGGCTTTGGAAAAAAAAAAGTATATTTTAGATGTTACAAGTACTTGCGTGCCAGTTCTTTATTGGGACACCAAATTAAAAATTGCAGCAAATGACGTTGTAACATGATTCTAGCATTTGAGCACAGGTAATAGAATATGCTGAATAGACTCAATCTAAATTTGAATGTTAGAATATCCTCATTTTCTATGCAGTACTATAGTTGTAAAATACAATTAATAAATACAAAATAGCTTTTAGATGTTGTGCTAATTTCAATAATTCAGATAAATTGCTTTATAGCATTTTATGTGTGGTGGCCTGGGGGATATAGTACTGACAGAAAACAGACATTAGGGCAACCCCAAATGACATTTTTAAACCACAGTTTTATACCTTCAGTGAAATCATCTTAGTATTAGTTATATTATTTCTAAAGCTGTATGAAATTCAAATAAGCTGGTTCCCAAATTGATCAAGTTTTCAAAAATAAACCTGTAAGGGAAAAAAACAGTCATGCTAACTTACAAGCTTGACCATTAGTAAAGTTAACAGCATAACCCAGAAAGTGCTGGAAATTATGTGCAACACCCTTTCTCTGAAAGAAAGTATTCATATGGAAAAAATGTTCCATATCGGGGAATACCAGAGAATACACATCATCTGTTACAGAGCCACACCTGTCAATTCCTATAACAAAGATGTCACTGCACTTATGTGCATTTTCATGAAGACAAAGTCTTCTAATACCAGGAGAAAATTCAGCGCTTAATTCAGTGACTCACCTACAGTGGCATTACCATTAAGGCTGAGGCTCCTTAAAGCTTTATCTTTTCTGAATTGGCTTAACTATCCTGAGAAGTCATCCATGTGAGTCAAGATATCTTTCTCAAAGAAAACAGGTCCAGAAATCAACTTGTCAGTTCATACTGATACTTTACAAATATGTTAATACAGGACATCTCCAAATTCCCCAAACAGTTAAGAGAAAATTCTTAAGTGTCCTGTCTGCTATCCAGGAAAATAAGCTGAGGCTGTTGTTACTGCAGCTGTTGGTGATGGTTGGACTTTTGTTGATGAGTAGGGTTTCAAGTACTCTGTAGAATAGCACAAACAAGATAGTGTTCATAGAATCATAACTATTATTACCCTTTAAGTACATTTCAAATAAGGTCTTGTTTAACTCTTTCCATACACGCATACCTGAGTTTAGTGTATTTTGACTAAGCCCTCGTAAAGGAATGCTGTCATCTTTTTTCTTGAAATACTTTGATTCCAGCCCCAAATTATCACCACTAGAAATAAAAAGGCTAATTAAGATTTAAAACAATTAACATTGACTGTGGATAGAAACACATTCGGGGGGGTGGGGGGAGAGGGAAGAGAGAGACTTTAAGTGGAACTACTAAGTTCCTATGAACTTAATCATTCAAATATAAACAATGCCTGACTCAGTCAAATAAGAACAATCTACAACTCATTTTCTGACTGATCTATCACCTGGTAGCCATGGATATGTCACCAGAAGGGTATTTCCTCCTGAAAGCAAAGATCTTCATTTGTTATCTGCAAACCAAGCTTACTGAGCAGTAAGTCTGCCATAACTTAAAATTCATTAACATGTCAGTGGAGAAAATCAGATCACACAGATCAAGCTTGGTATTGGAAATGTTTTGCTCAGTTGCAGATACTCACAGAAGATAAATGGCTTTATAAAAAAAGAAAAGTGCAATAGATAATACTTACTTCTCCTTATTTGCTGGATGACTAGTTGTAGCAGTCACTGTCTGAACATCTGAATGTTGATCCATTTTTGAAAGCTGTGTGTTAAATTGAATCTGCAGAAAAAAAGGAGTTGCAGGTTAAGTAAAGATGCTCCAGATATTCCAGATATGACGGTCCACCCGCAAGTATTCAGAGAGTGGGTTTCTCAGGGATTAACATTTCTATGCTTTGAATAGCTGTTAAGTACAGCAAAGCATGTTAGTAGTATATTATCTTTGTTAAGCAGTACACTAGGTTATACCGCAAATATTTATGCATTTTGAGAAACATCCAAAACAAAGTTTTGATATTTTATGCTGTTATATCTTTACCCAAACAGAAAAGTCAAAATGCCTACCTTTGGTACTGGACATTGCGGATTGGTATTTTTGTTACGTGCTTGTTCTGGAAACTTCTGGAAGGCATACAGGGGAGAAAAGGGATGATTGATTCCTAGGCTAGGAAAGGATGGTCGGTCAAGCTGTAAGAGAAAGAACACATCTGTAAGAAAAGAAGAATACATCTGTAAAGGAGAAAACTACTCTTCAAATATATTTGCTGTAGAGATTTGAAATTCCAAGCTTAACAAGTAAATACAATTGCAAAGTTAACATTTCTATCATGTAATTCTTTCTAATAGGAAGAAAAAAAAAAAAAAAAAAACTTTTCCAAGATTCACATTCCTAAAGAAAATCTGTAGCCTGTTAAAATTTGAAAGACATGAGCACTGTTCTAGCTTATACTAAAATAAAATCATAATAAATTACATACTGTGTAATTGATTAATATATTAAATGCATAAGTCAGGCATCTTCACATGAATTTGCCCTTCCACTGAGTAAGAAACTCACTCATCAGCTGCAAGGTGAAAATAGAAGTCTGTACGCATGGGGACTAAAAAAGAGTAGGAACCACTAAGCTATGATTCTTAGTGATAGCCTGATAGGACTTTTTACCGTGTATTTTCACATTTCTAAATCTCACTAATAAGTGTATCCAAATAGGAATAAACTTTGTTTTGATTCATACAAAGATCATTAGAACATAAGTTAACTAGTTAACTTCACAACACAAAAATGGGGAGTGGGGAGGTGTTTGCTTTCATCCCACACTTACTTTTTTCAAAAACAGTTTTAATATTGTTTCATGTATTTTAGTAAGTTAGAGCTTAGAAAATACCCCCAAGGCCAGGGCATCAACTAGCACCAAATTGGGTATTAAGTCCTAACAACAACAACAGTTTATTGCTATTTATATTTGTATCTTACCATGCCATGAGGTGAAATTGCAGTCCTAGCACCACCATGCGTGCCAGTAGGAGTATCCATCTTCTTTGCCATCTGAACTTCATTCAGCTGTTTGTTTAACCATGTGATTACTGAAGAGGAATGAAAAAAAAGGTCAAGCTCACCTCCTACCTAAAACAAGCTGTTTAAAACACCAATTAACTCTTCCTCAAACAAAAGTGACAGTTTGGTGGGCTTTCCCCCAACCCACTTCCTCAAGCTCAAGTATCACTGTAAGCCCAGGTCTCACAAAAAGGCTTTTTGCTTAAGCTTCCCCCCCACACACCCCTACATGCCACTGTTCCTTCCTCTGCACCCTAAGCTAGAGCTAGCCCCACGCGCGCGCGCACACACATTCACACACTACCCCCCGAGCATCCACAAGCACCAACTGCAAAGGAAGTCATCTCTGTTGTGCAGCTCTAGGTTACTGCACACCCAGACAGAAGCTTATTTTTGCTATAATGACAATAACTGCAGCTCTTAAAAAAAAAAAAAAAAAGGCAAACAGACAAAGCAATAAAGCTGCCTCCCATTCATTTTCAGTAGCAGCTCAATCACTGTAATTTTAAAGAGGGAGAAATTAAATGGTATAAATGTACCGTTTTCATTGGTTTTCAGTAACTGCTTACTTTCTTCCAGTTTCTGTATTGTAGCTTCAAGTTGTTCTTGTAACTTGCAAACCTGCAATGTTCCCATACTAATTATAGCTCCATCAGGAACTAGTACTGATTCAAAACTCAAGAAATATGATCATATATATACGAAGTAACGGATATATACATAAGAAGTGACGGATCAGGAAAATTCTAAAATTAGAGAAGTTCAAACTAAATATTATACAAAAGCGGTATGACAATACTTTTAAAGTCAGTCCTGCTTCTAGCGAGGGTTTGGACCAGACTGCAGCCTGAGACCTTTCTGACCTTAATTCTTCATTATTAAATAATGCAAGGGCCCTAAGTAAGAGGAGGGAACAAGTTCACTCTCTTGCTGTTTTTGCCTCTACCTCCAACTTTCACAGGAAGATACCCTGTAAAGCATGTCTATTCATTTGTTGCACTGCTTTGTACTTTTAACAGTATTTTCCTTCATGTGGATGTACATCTCTTGCAAATCAGTTTAACGTGAAAATATGAAAACATTCATCACACACATCCATGCATTAGCTAACTTAAAGTCAGTCTATTATGTTGAATAGAATTATTGCTGTAAGTATTTTAAGTTTTAAAAAAAACACGCTACACACAAGAAAACATACTACATACAATAATGTTTACAGGACAGAGGTTAATCTATTACAATACCTCCTGCTCCTTCATTCGAAGAGATTGTCCAGTCTCCTGCAATTCTCTCTGCTCTTTTTGAAGTCTCTCTTCTTTTTCTGCTAATAGTTTTTCTTGTTGAATCGTTACTGTATTTTTCAATTTTAATTTACTCATTAAGGTTTTCAAATCTCCTTGTAACTTCTTGATAATTTCATTAGCCTATTAAAAAAATGTGTATTTTCAAAATAAGAAACACCTAAAAGACAGACAGACATAAAGCTAATGGTATGTTCAAACAAACCTTAAGAAGTTCAGATGACAGTGACCTAATTGTTGTCTCAAGTTTTTCAATATGACTTTGTTTTTTTTCTGTACTCTCTTCCAGTATCACCTTTAAAAGAATTTTGAATATTTTTTAACAATGAAGATATGGAATAGACATCTTAATTTTACATAGAACCTCATTAATTTTTATAACCAGTCCTTAAAAAAAATTAAAAAAATCAGCCCTTGCTTTTCAGTCAAATTACACAAGGTTCTCTCAATTCATCCACCTTTACAAAAATTACCACTAACTTCACTCAACTGCCACAAAATATTAAAACAGTGGCTACCTTCATCGAAATGAACCCAGTTTACTTTTGATGCTGTAATTCAGGACCTTTATCTACATTTGAAAGCTTACTTGCTGCACTCATAAAATCTGGTCATCTAGTAACCTAAAGACACTACAATTAACAAGGTTTACATAGGTTTAGAGAGAATGATTTTGAAACTTGAAGGAACCTTTTGTTCTTGTGTTGCATCTAATACTTCTTTGGTTCTAACAACTAGTTGATCTTTATCTTTGATCTCTTGTTCCAGGACAGCAACCCGAGTCTGTAACTGATTAATGAGTTTCTCTTTTTCATGACATTCAGCATCCAGAGTAGTGTTCTCCCGCCGCAGTGACAGCACCTCCTGCTTTGCTCTTTGACATTCCTAGAATGTTGGGAAGGAATTTTATTATTTTAAACAAAAAACAACAAACAACAACAAAACACTATAATGCTAATTTAAAAATATATATTGAAATTATAGCATGTAAAATGTGGAATGAAGAAGAGTCAAACTTAATATGCTATATTTTCTCTTACAAGCATAGTCAGGCAGCTTTAATGCTCTAAAAATTGTAAGTTTGGTTATGGGAATTAATTAGCCATACATCATCTACTCCAGAAAGCTTTGCTTTCAGTTCTCTGACTGTGGAGTCTCCTTTGTATCTCCTTTCTGTTAGATCTTTATTGATAACCTCAAGTTCTGAGAGTCTGTTCTGCAACTGTTGAATACTTTTCTGATGCAAACTTTCCAATTCCTTTTTCTGTTGTTCATGCTGTTGTTGGTACTGAGCTTGTGCCTACAAAGAGAAGAAAAGCAAATAGTTATCCAACAAATCTTAAGATAAAGCCAAGAATATTGTTAATTCTTTCCTGCTGTCATACCTGGAGAGTTCTTTCCTTTTCATTTGTCAACTCCTGCGTGTGTTTGTTTGTCAGAGCTGCAGTGTACGATGTCCATTCGTTTTTCAGTTTGTCTAGTTCTCGGCTCTTCTCTGACAAGCTCTGTTGAAGTTTGACAAACCACACAACAAGGTTTTAAAAACCGCAGCATTTAATTTGATACTGAATGATTCTTTATTGTTACTTTGTGAAAGTGCATCTCAGTACAAGACACCAAAATATTCGGTCATTCTAAGAACAGGAAAGTTGTTGAGAAGCTCAATAGCAGCTTTCTGACATGATGTGAATAAAACAATCTTCATTTCAAATTTTATTTTCTTCTAACTTAAGAGTGAAAAAACAGTCTGCTGATGTTCCCTATCATCATCTCTTCTGGAAGTTTTAAACACAAAGTGCCCTAGTGGGAGGGGCCAGGGGGAGAGTTCTTAAGCAGCATCTTTTCGTTTTTTTGGTTTGTAATTCTGCATTCCAATTTACCAAATATAATCTATTAGGCTCCAATTGCATGAAAAATGCAAAGACGAGTGTTCTACTCCAAAAAAGCTCCACAACAGATTTAAGGAAATTTTTCTGTTTCACGGTGGTCAAAAAAGCCACCTTGATAGTTCCAGAATTTGACCCATTGCTACCATTCTCCTACAGCGCAAATGCAAAGTCACTACTGGGCTGACTATAAAAATCAAAAAGTAGAGTAATATAACCTCCAATACTTCTGATTTATTTGTCATGGTTTCACAGTTTCTGCAAATATAAAGGTTACTAACCATACACAGAATATTTAGAGAATATTTGTCTACTTTTATTCTTTTCTCTCACTTCCACATCAATTATTTTGGCTAGGTAGCGGTTACCAACCAGACCACTATACATACATTCTCCACAGACTGGGAAAAAAAAAAAGTACTAAAACAGAAAAAAAAAAAAGTAGAACAAGAAAAAAATGAATTTGTTAGCATAGCCTTATACTGAAGTCCACTATTTACAAGTTGTATTCACATATAGCATTGATCACCTAACCTAGGAAGTAAACAACTTAGAACAGGAGAGGTAAAAATGTACATTACCTGTTGAGTGTAGCTCAGTTGTCTGGTAAGATCCTCTTCAGTTTTTTTAAGCTTTTCTTCCAAAATCATTTTGTCTTCCTATGTACAAATTGGTATCAAGACAAACCCTTAGCTCCTAAATTGCTAGCATTTAGGTTCCATTTTACCATCATTATATCCTTTCTAGGCAGCCACATACACATTGTATTTGTGGAAACATCACCTTATTAAATAAAATCCATATTGAGTAAGATTATCTATACATTAAAAAATAAATAAATGCATTAGCTCACAAGGTAAAAATCCTGCATTAAACTTATTAAGTGTCCTTAAGAAAGAGAATTATAAAGACATGCATACAAAGGAGCTGCATTAGGAACAAATGAACTAAATATTGTAAATTTGTTTCCTTAAAATGACTTCTTAGGCAGCTCTAAACATGACAGCAGGATGGAAGAGAGGCAAATCGCAGACTACGAAGGAGACAACAGTCAAACTATGAAATCCTTAATTTCGCATTAGATAAAATTTAACACGCTACCAACTGCACCGTTACAATTCTCATTTGCTATTTATAACCACTAGCCCTCTTAAGCCCCTAGAACCTTAGAATTATACACACACACGTGGTTTCCTAAACCCAACTGAAGAAAAAAAGACAGAAAGCTTACTGTATGTTAATTTTGCAGTTGTTCTGGCAATCAGAACAAGGCTATGAAGCATGAAACACCGAAGTATTCAACAGCTGCATAGTGCATGCACTGCATATAGAAATACCTGATTTTCTGTCAGTTCAAATTATAACACTTGGTTTAGTGGATATGTAAGGTTTTCATTGCTAGAGTGAAAGTAACAATTTAGTTTTGTAACGTGCCAAAATAACTGCATGCAATGACATACATGAACTAAAATAATAATAAAAAAACTACAACATTTGGTGCACGCTTTTGAAGTATTAAGACTGAAAAAAAAAAAGTTTAAGTACACATAGCATCAAGACCTAGTTACAACTCAGTCATCGTTTTACCTTAAGGCACTTCAAGCAGTTGGCTAAAAATTTCTTTATTTCTGCATCATTTCCCGGTAGGAATTTTAGAGAGAGATGGGTAAGATGCTTAAAAGGGTTGGTCTCCACTATATTTAAAGAGACAGGAGTGTGATCTAGATCAGATGTTGAAGAAACTAACTGCAGCAAAAACCTAAGGAAAAACAAAACAAAACAACAAAAAAACCAATTCTATTTTCAAATAAAATATATTTTTATACATGCAATAAAAGGCTGACCAGTTTTTCATTTGAAAAAATAACTATGCCATTCAATTCCAATGTTGTAGTTGATACTACAAATAAATATAATTTGGAATGCTTGCACATTATAACAAGACATGTACAAAACTTATCAGTTTAAGTATCTGTAAAATTTTCAGAAGCCCATCTTAAACTTAGGTGTCTGTCCTGGTTTCAGGTAGGACAGAGTTAATTTTCCTCCTAGTAGCTGGCAGGGTGTTATGTTTTGGATTAGGATGAGAAGAGCGCTGATAACATGCTGATGTTTTAATTGTTGTAGAGCAATGCTTACACCAAGCCAAGGACTTTTCAGCTTCTCGCTCTGTCCTGCTAGCGAGCAGGCTGGGGGTGCAGCAGGAGCTGGGAGGGGACAGACCCAGGACAGCTGACCCAAACTGGCCAAAGGGGTATTCCATACCATCTGACGTCATGCTGGACAATATATAGGGGTGGCTAGCCGGGGTGGGGGGGGCCGGCTGCTCGGGGATAGGCTGGGCATCGGTCAACGGGTGGTGAGCAATTGCATTGTGCATCACTTTGTACACATTATTACTATTATTATTATTATTATTGTTATTATTTTTTCCTGTCTTAATAAACTGTCCTTATCTCAACTCACAGGCTTCACTTTCCCGTTTCTCTCCCCCATCCCGGAGAGGGAGGGGGGAGGGTGAGCGAACAGCTGTGTGGTGTTTGGCTGCCAGCCGGGCTAAACCACAACAGTGTCCAAAATCAAGTAAGGGCTTGGTAACCTAATTCCAAAAGAAAACAGACTCCTCAATCCTATCGCCTAGTTAAATTCGAAGTCCATAGTACATACTTTAGGAAACGACCCTAACTACTGGGGAGTGAGGTACACTGAACAGGGCTTTCTCAGTATGCACACACACAAAAGCCACGTATGAAAATGCCACTACAGGAAAGATTACACCTCAGGTCACCCACCTCACATATTAGTTATCTGAGCTTCAATTCTGATAAGGGAGCCTATTATTAGGCAGCAATGTCACTGCTGAGACCTCTTAAGATTTAGGCTGTGTCAGCAACATCCACTAATTGATATTGAGATGCGTCCAAGGAAAGGTTAAACAATCCTTGTTCTACTGACTTAGTCTGTTGGACAAATATTTTAAAACCTCAAAGCAGATACACAGAGTAATATGGTACTCACTTATCACCTACCTCGGGATATCTTTGTTCTGTTCGTGAATGCATTGTTGAAGTAGATCTATAAATTTTTGTGGAAAAGCAGAGAAGTCTACCAAGAGACCTTGCTGGGATTTCAAGCTACATAAACAAATTGGGAAAAAAATATTAACATGATATAGAAATGTAATTTATTTTCTAAAAAAGTATTTTGTTTACATGAATAGAAAGAACCAATTCTGATCACATCATTAACGTTTGCTAGTACGTTATTTTCAACCCTGAACACAGAAGAAATGTGATCATGTCTTGGATAATAATCACCAGAGAATATTTTTAACTTCAAGAATTCTTGCAAGGCTGCTGCACTAAGAAAAAAAAAAAAAGCTTTTGTGGCAGAACAAGCATATTCCTTCAAGTATAAGTCCTTCTTAAGCACAGCACAGTAAGGACAGGGGCACAGGGAAGTATAAAGGGACAATGCTTTGCAGATGAGGGAAGACTCAACCATTACAACGACTTTACCTGCCTACTTGTTCATTTATTTGTGCACCTTCACCACAGATGTGGTAAACTCGAAGACAGAAACAGACTTGTAAACATGTATGCAGAAGCCATACTTTGTATAATGAAATATTTCTGCACATCTGCTTTAAAAATTCTATTTTACTTTTGAAGCACGTTGATTACACAGGTGTATATGTATGATATATGATAATCTCTTTTTTGAAGAAGAAAAAAATGAACTGTTTGTGCCTGGGGCTCAAATTTGATGATCAAATTCTGAGCAAGCGAAGTAAACTGAGATGCAACAGTGCAATTAGAATGGGAAAAAAAAAACAACTACAAGACAAAGCCTCAGGTTTGGAAACTATGTATGCAAACATACTTTCCTCTTGGAGCTAGCTCTTAAAATAGTTCACAAACTTACAATAATCTATAAGAAGCAGTTATGATAAAAAAAGACACAGGGAGTATAATAAATTGTGGTACTGTAACTACACAGGGAACTTAATGTCAGGATTCTGTCACTCATCTGCATAACCTCGAGCCAATAACCTTCCTAGACTTAGCAGTTTCACAGATGGGTGAAAGAGAACACTACTGCCAAAAATCTGCAAGTGAGATATGCTAGAACCAAAATTCTAAGATAAACCTTTATAAGCTAAAAAACTTATTATTACCATGAGGAATGTTCACAAATATTACAACTTCACTCACCTTTGAAAATCTTCCTCAGATATGACAAGATTATAAAGGAAAAAAGGATCAGCATCGTTAGTCAATCGGACAGCTAAATCCTGAAAAGAAAGGTATTTACATGATTTTAAAATACTGTAAAACACACTGTAGGATTGTTTAAATATTGTAAAACAATATTGCAAACAGCTTATTTAATATTTTTACTTTTTAACCAAATTAAAATAAGAATTGTGGCAACTAATTTAGAAAGGAGGAAACGTTCACATTTAACACAATTTAAATTTTAAATACTACAGAGGGAAAAAAAAAAAACAGGAAAATTATTTCTCACAAAAATAGAAGTAAAAAACATTCAAATTTCAGCAGCAAATTTTTCAAAATTCCACATCTCTTCATTGTTTTTACCTAAAGAAAATTATTTGCCCGCTGAAGGAAGAATATCCCCCATCATTAAAGAGTGTGTAGATCCCACCTATGAGCGAGCAGTCCACTGTAGTGGGTCACAAACACGCCATTCCCACATCTGCAGGTTTTTCAGGTCCTACTGCTCCAAGCAATTTGAGAAAACACCTTCTGAACAGTCTATATATTTGAATACAGAGCTTAGCAAAGGAAACATATAATTGATACTGCTAAAATCTAGTAAACTGATAAGGAAAATTGTAGTTTTATGCTACTTAGGTTTTAAAAAATAAACTCATTTGTTCACTGGAAGCCTCCACAGTGTTTTGGAAAAATTGCTTTCTCTGTAAATGGTAGTCTTTCATTACAAGGCTGGGACTATTAAAAACACCAGGTACATTAGACCCACGCACCTGCTGTCTAATGGAGAGGCTCAAACCCATGTGAAGAGCAGAAGAAAAGCAAGTAGAAAACTGTCTCTTCCAGCCTAACTGAGGTGTTACCACAGCACACGTACACATACAAAACTGAAGTAAGTTGCAGTAATTCAGGTACCACTAAGAATAACAAAACTCTTAGCTAGAGCTGTAAAAACAAACCTTGGGATTTACACATAAAGCTAGCTGTTAAAAACTACTGACACTACAATACTACTAGGGTAGGCTGTCAGGTAGGATAAGAAAGCCTGCTTTGTTTCATGTCCCACAAACTGATCCAAGTACAGGGAGTTATCTCTTTGAAATGATCACTCAGTGATGTACACAACTGGATTTCAACAATCCTGCTTATAAAGGCTAAAACTTAGTACACAGTTCTTAACTGAACACTGCTTCTTCACATAACATTATCATCATCACAGTTAAGAGAATTAAATATATATATATATATATATATATGTTGTGCTCCTTTACACACTCATCTGTTTTCATTAATTCTACCACCAACTGATGACCAACCATAACATCATGGTAGGTGGAAATAAAGTTTAAATAACAAATTAGATATACAACAAAATAGATTCTATAACCCCTAATATAAATCTTATTGCTACTTTCCTAAGGATTTTTTTTTTACTGCAAATTAGTACATTACTTCTTTCCTATCCCTACTGGATGAATTCCAAACGTTCAAGGACAGCAACACACACATTGATAAAAACCAAAATGTTGCATCCACAGTTGTCATTTTCAGTAGTTTAGATGAGGACTTCGCAAGGGCAATAGCATGTTTAAACAAGAACTAACTATGTTTAAAATGAGACTGCTCTTAAGCTAACTCAAGCTCCTCCAAGCGTCTACAAATTCTTCCCATTTTTAAGTTTATGAATTGCCATAAACAGCAGAGCTAAAAAGGGTGAGCTAAAAAGGCTATAGGGAGAATCATACCGAACCGAGTTACTCAAAAATAAAATAAGATCAAGTGACAAACATACCAAAATCTTATTTTGCTTTTCCTTTGCCTATTTGTCCTGTTAGGCAATGAAACACTGGTAAAACAATGAATGACACAAACATAACTAATCCACAAACCTTTCTGTGAACAGGATTAGAAATTGACAGTAGCTCAATATTCACTCGAACATCTAATCTCCTGTGTATAAAAAGATGCATCATTAACAAATCAAGAAAACATTCTTCAAATAACATGTGTTTGTAGCAACCTTACCAGAATCAGATGACAGCAACAAAAATTTAGGCAGAAATGTCAAGAAACCTCGCATTGATGACTACTACTAAGATAACTGAAATTGTGGGGCTTTCAGCTATCATTACAGCTCCTCAGTCACCTCAGTTACCTCAGTTTTTTGTTTTATGCTTATGATCCACCAAACTCTAAATAACAAGGCAGAAGTTTTTAAGTTTTGTCTGAAACCAGAACCTCTGGAAAAGTCTGCTGAGATGTATTAACGACTGCTGAAGATTATAACAATCATTTAAGCACTGCTACCTTAGTTTTCATATACTTCTTGTCGAGGGACCTGAGAGGTTACTCACATTAAAATACCCCCATGGAAACCAACCGTTCTGTGCAAACTAACACATACAAAATGGACTTGCCTAAATCCTTGCGCACATAGACTAATGCAGACACAACCGATATTACTGAAGCTTACTACAATTTAAATACCCGCTTCACACAAAACATCCGTAGGCTATCCCGAACTGCCGAGCGCGGCCGCCGCCGCCGCTCCCTGAGGGAAGCCTGAGGCGCGCGGCGTGGCGGCCCCCGCCCGATCGCACGGGAAGGGGCCGAAGCAGCTGAGCCCTCGATAGAAACCCCTCAGCACAGCTGAGCCGGGCCGAGCGAAGCTGGGACAGTAACGAAAGCCCTAAAGGGGTCCCGGAGGCCGCGCTAAGGATAGCTGCGGAGCGCGGCGCCGCCAGGCAGAGGCGGGCCCGCCGGTCCCGCAGCAACAGCGGCTCCCCAGGAGACGCATGCAAACAGCGGCCGGCCTCAGCCCCACGGCACCAAGGCACAAACTCCAGCCCCATGCAGCCTGCAGGGAAGCCAAGTCCCCCCCGTCCCTTCTGTAACCGTTTTCCCTCTGTTACCAATGCCACTCTGTGCCTTCTCCCCGGTAGGAGCCGCTCCGGCCCCTTAACGCGGGGATCCCCACCGCAGCCCCAAAGGCGCACCGCCACGCACCCGACAGCCGCTCAGATACAGCGCAAGAAGCAAAGAGCATAAAGAAAAACGCGTCGCTCAGGAGCTTTTCCCTTGAAAGAGACAACAAAGCTTCCCTACAGCTGGAGACGAGACCACATTAGAGCCCGCCGCGCCGTCGCTCACCTCTCCTGGCAGCCCGGACCCCTCACTTGCACGCACAGCGGCCTGTTGAACAGCCCCTCGGCCGCCATTTTGCGCTTTGACTTTGCCGCTCGGCGCCCGCGGAGGAGGAGCCTCAAAATGGCGCCCGGGCAACGAGCGCAGGGGGCGCTGGGAGCGAGATGGCGGCGCCGCAGCCGGAACCGGGTCGGTGCGCGTACTTCGTAGCGAGGAAGAAGCGCTTCTGCAGGATGGTCCCGGCTCTCGGGAAGCGCTTTTGCGGGGAGCACGGGCACCAGGAGGTACCGGGAAGGGCGGGCCCTGGGGGCTGCGGTGTCCCGGAGGGGGTGTCGGGGCGCAGAGGCAGCCGCCGCTGCCCGCCTGGGGTCCCCGTGGCACCATGGCGAGCCTGGAGCCGCCGCCTCTGTCCGTGGTGGTCCCGCTGCATGGACAGGGCCGTCCTTTGAACTTTGGCGTCCTACGGCCATCAGCTCAGCGGTAACACTGCCATTTAGTTAAAAGTTTAGGGGTTTAGGAGATATTTTATTTTTAAATATTCAATTCTTGACCCGCTTCCTCCACTCTAGTTAACCTAGCTACCTCAAAATAGGTGTCTTAAAACACTCAAACGTTGCTCAACAGCTTCTCTAAAATGGGAACTTCAAATGCATGCTGAAATGTTGTTTAAACCTTTTCTTTATAACTAGAAAGAAAATGACAGAAAAAGAATTCCATGTCCTCTTGATCCAAAACAGTAAGTATATGTAATTACTTTTTTTTAAATCAGAGTTCTCATTATAAATGAGAAATTATTTATTATATTATATTATAATATATATTATATATATTATTATATATATTACATTATATATATTATATTATATATATTACATTATATATATATTATATTATATATATTATTATAAATGAGAAATATATAATTTATTTCTACTTGGATTTTAGCACTGTATATGAAGACCAGCTACAAAAACATTTGAAAAAATGCAATTCAAGAGAGAAGCCAAAACCAGTAAGTACAGTGTAAAATTCAGCATTACTTCATCTCACCTTTAAGGCCCTAAACATTACAGCTTTGCACAGAATTTACTGTGGTGACTATAGTTGTGAAGAAGAAAACTGCAGTCTTAGCAAGCACTACCATAAGCACAGTGTGGAAACTGAATACTTGTTCAGCTGAAATGGAATTCACATTCCATGCTCCTTGTCTACTATATCTCACTGTAGTTCAGTATAACTTTTCAGTTCTCTTAGTTACGAAGGAAAATGCTAAATGGAATTTTCTCAGATCTTTTCTAAGAACAAGCTCTCACAATGCTACAAAATCACTTATTTTAGAGGCTTAATGAGAGATTGTCCTAGAAAAGCACAACTGGCAGAGAGCTGTAGATGTTTTCTTACCTCTGGCAGTCTGCTAACTTAAGTATCCGCCAGCTTCACTCAATGTAGCAGTGAATTACAGAAAGCAAGGCTGGCAGTTGCAGTCAGCACCGAAGGAAGGAATCAGATGTGTCTCAACAGCTGTTCCAAGAAAACAAAGACAGCTTCTTTATCCTCTACGTTTCTGCACATAAGAAATACTAAAGTTGTCACTGTTACCAGTGTAGTAAGCATTAACAGCTTAATTCTTATAAATACATTCGATCTTGTCAAAATATGCCAGAACAGTAACTTCTGCTGGCTATTCAGGATCAGACTTTAGGAAAGTCATGGTAATAAACAGAATCAGATTGCTTTTCTCTTGCTTTTTGAAGGTCTACTTTGTTCAAGATATTAACGCAGGTTTTAAAGATGTAGCAGAAATACCAGAAAAACAAGTGAGTACATTTGCTTGTTCCCTACGTAACATGCTGCAATTTGTGATATGACTAAAGAACTAGCAAAAATAAAAAGGTCTTTTTTTTCCCTTAAAAAGGTAACACTCTCTTCCCTATCCAAAGAAGAGCTAGAGAATTTAATTATCAAGTTGAAAAAAGCAAGTAATGGTGAGCTCACTTAACACTATAAGGCATTTTGAATTGAATTATTTCCTTGTTATGTTTGTCATTAAATATTTATGAAAAGGTGAGATGTATTTGACACTAGAACACATCTGAAGTAATTATCATTAAGGTGTAGACAATCCTCTAATAACTAAATTTTAATTAGCAAAATTGATTGAGAGAATGATAAAACATTGAATTTTGTTGCTGTTCATATAGGTAATTTTCCCTCCTTTTGTGCTTTCTTTTTGTTGTTTTCCACTCAAATATCACTACAGATAACTATGTTTCTGTTATGAAGCTGTGATGATAGACTTAGGCTCTTAACAGACTGTTTTGAGAACTCTTGACACCTGTACTGAAAAGTTTTGCATTTGTATGCAGGTCTGGAACTCGACCTTAAGGAACAAATACTGTCTCACAAGGCTTTACATGAAGCCTTAAATGACCCAAAGAATGGGGAATCTGCTTTTAAACATTTGAAACAACAGGTATGGTCACTGTTTTACTAATAGCTGTAGATGTCTTCAAAAATGTGGAATTCTCCAGCTGTAAATTCCAATGACTGCATGTGCATAATGCTAGTTACTTCATATAGAGGAAATCTGATACGCTTTATATAGTTCTATGCTTTTAAGTACTAGCGTATCTATATTAAACCTAAAAATAGCTGCTTTGTTAAGTGTTAGTAACAAAAGTTTATTAGGATCCTAAAATGAAGTACAGTGTGAGGCTCTCGTGAGTTTTCATTTATACTTATTTTCTATTGACTTAAAAATAAATTCGAGCTACAAAAGGTAAACTACTGTAGTACTAAGTGCAAAGGGAATTTCTTACTTTTTCAATAAAATCTGACTTTCCAGTTGTGTAGAAACATAAAAAGAATTAGTCTGAGTTTATTTTCTGCCTTTTTAGTGTATGTTGAATATATATAGGAATTTTAAGCAAGATGGATTGCATATTATAGCAAAGTAGGAACTTTGAGGAAGGAAAAAAAAGTGAGAAACATCTGTTTTCCGTACTTTCTTCCTGTGCTCTACTTTTCTTTCCTATGTATTAAAAATGCATAATGACACAGATACAGAGAGGGCTCTGTGGGTACTGATGCTTCATAGCAGTCTAGCGTAGCACCCATATTTTGGATGGCTACTTTGAGAATCAGCAAAGAACACTATCTTAATGTGTACCTGATCCCAGAAGTCCATTCCAAAGGCTTCTAGGTGGAGTTACTCTTTTCCTCTGTACACACAAGATCCCTTCCCTAATATGTCATGGAAGGGAGGCCTTGAAAAAGTTTTCTGCAGTTTGATGAAATAATAATTTTCTGTCAGGCATTGCCATACACGTGTATATTTGCTTGGTTCATAAATAATCTTCTTATGTTTGTAGGCTTCCATTTTAGGTAACATGGAAAAATTACATTTGCTTGGTCCAGGAAGATGCTTTATTGAATTTGGAGCTGGGCGAGGAAAGCTGTCTCATTGGGTTGATGTTGCCTTACAGGATGTTGAAGATACTCAATTTTTGCTTGTGGAAAGGGCAACTACAAGATTCAAGGTAAAAGAGGATATTGTCACATTAGCAGAGTATAACTTTTAAGCTGTTGTTATTGAAGTTGTTAGCATTTGCTTTTTATCTTCAAAATAACGTAAAACCTGAAGAAGAGAAGGCTCCAGAGGGGGACCTCATTGCAGCTTTTCAGTTGTTAAAGTGGACATAAAAAAGATGGAGAGTGACTCCTTGCTCAATCACATGACAGGACAAGGGGTAATGGTTTTAAACTAAAAGAGGGGCAATGTAGATTAGAAGTTAGGAGGAAATTCTTCACTCAGAGGGTGGTGAGGCACTGGAACAGGTTGCCCAGAGAGGTTGTGGATGCCCCATCCCTGGAGGTGTTCAAGACCAGGTTAGATGAGGCCCTGAGCAACCTGATCTAGTGGGTGACATCCCTGCCTATGGCAGGGGGTTGGAACTAGATGATCTTTGAGATCCCTTCCAACACAAGCCATTCTATGAAATGTTAAAAGTTTTGGAAGTGTTCCTGTGTTCTGTACTTTGTCAACAGTGTATTTATTAGAAAAAAATCTTGGTGTTTTATGTTGGAAAGGTGCAGACATTGACTTAAAAGCAAAACGTTTGGCACTAGTAGCTGCAGCAAAACTAATTATTAGTGGCTGGCCCTATTTAGTAATTGTTTTATTTACACAGGTGGATGGAAAACATAAAAAGAGAGATTCTGTATTTGAAAGGCTCCAAGTTGATATTCAGCACTTATGTTTAAGTAAGTAGGTTCCTTCTTGACTTAAAATTAAGCCTTTGTTTGTAGTACATTTAAATGTATCTCGTTTTGAAGATTCTTACTGGTTACCTAGACATGTTAATGGTACGGGTGTGTGTGTGTGTGTGTGTGTGTGTATATATATATATATATATATATATATAAAAAAAATCACTATCTTAAACTTATCAAACAGACTTAAAATTTCTGCTTTTTATACATTTATGGGACAGTGTTGTGGATGAAAAACAACAAAAAAACACTTGGAAGACTTTTAGAAGTTGCAAGATTATACGTCTTCGGGTGTACAGAAGGAAGCAAGTTATGTATATCATTTATATGCAAATACATACTGTAGATTACGTATTAACAACTGTATTTAGGAGATGCATTAATGTCGTGCTTACATTTAATAGTATGGAAAGGCTGGAATGGTTAAGTGTAATTAGTCTAGTATAAATACAAAATCCTTTATTTCTAATACTGCATTTTAATAAAAGTCACAGTATTTATATTACTGTTTAACTGAAGCTTTTCTCTAGGCTACAGATAATTCCAGAGTTCTCTGGTAATCATTTTACTGATACATTGTTTGTGTTGTTGCTCAGAAACAAAACTGTGTCGCTTTATAACAGCATTAAAATACATTGTTTGTACAAAGCTGAGTTGTTCAAGAACAATAGTATGCTTCTCAACCACAACATCTGCTTCCCTTCATCTTAGAAAAAAATCCTTTTAGTAACTGTATGTGCAGACCACTGTATTTCTAGTAGTGTCAAACATTTATTTGCTCTTGTGTTAAGTGTGCTGAAGTTGTATTAACCAAAAAAAAAATACTGCCCCCTATAGTAATATGGGTTGTGGTTTTTTGTTTTCCAGATAAGGTACCTAGTTTAGAGAAGAAAAGACTACCTGTGGTAGGAATTGGGAAACATTTGTGTGGGGCTGCCACAGGTATGAATTACATATTTGTTAACTGCAGGAAGTTAGGATATTATGTCTTACATTCTGAAGGGAATGATCTTCCAAACAGTTTTTATGCTTTTTCTTTCCATCTAGCTTGCTATTGATGAATGCTTTTCTAAATATCTGTTGACTGCAGTGGAATTGAAAATAGATAATAGTAGACCCAAGTTGTACTTCAGTTTATGACAGAGTAGAACAAATAATAGTGGGGGGGGTCCTGTTCTTGTCAACTGTTGAAACTTATTTTTTTACAGTTATCTCTATCCTAAAACATTTTTCTTTCTAAAGTTGTATTGGCTCTGTCTAAGTACATATCCCAAACAAATAAGAACTTTTTTTGTCCTCATAATTTTCAACTAATACTCTTTTCTAATATTACATGCCTACTAACTTGAGAAAGACATCTCAACTCTCATGCTTTTATATGTACTGTTAAAGATGACACAGGTAAACATTTAAGAAGTATACATATTATTTAAAAGTATACATAAACATTAAGAAGCATATATATTACTGTATCCTAGGTATTAAACTTTTAGAGCAAATAGTGACATGTTTTACAGGGAAGAGATCCTCCTTCAATATACCACTCAATTAACCAAAATATGTCAACTTGACTTGGGTAGAAGAAAACTCAAGAGAATAAGCCCTTAGGAGCTCTAGAGGTCTCATAATATAATATTAATTTAGCACTTTAGGTTTTATGTTTTCAAACTATGCTTCTAATTTTTCAATATTCTTAAAGTTGTTGTTGTTTGGCTTGTGATGCATACTTTTATTCTTTTGGGGAAGTAAGTTCCCAGCTGTGATACAGCTTATATAAATAAACGCAGGGTGGTCACTGATATTATTTTTAGTATATCTGTTTTTTTCCAGATCTCGCTTTGAGATGTTTGGTTGAAAGCTATGCAACTTGCTGTGGAGGAGAAAATGAAGAGCCTGCAGCAAAACGTCCTAAGAATAAGACGGAAGTGGCTGTTAAGAGTTCAGCTGATAATGAAAGGAACAAAGATGACTTTAAGCCTGTAGCTGGAATTGTTATTGCACTATGTTGCCATCACAAATGTGACTGGACACACTATGTAGGCAGAGAGTTCTTCAAATCAGTAGGACTTGGACCAGTAGAATTTCATTATTTTCAGAGAATGAGTAGCTGGGCCACTTGTGGCATGCGAGAAACCATAACCTCTACTAGTGAAGATCACACTAACAACACAGAAGAACATGACCAACCATACAGCAAAACAGAGAGTGATTTTGACACTCTGCAAGGGTATGTGATTTTTTTTTTAGAATATAGACTCCAGCAGAAAAGCAAGATTACATATGGTAGAACATGAAATTGTTTTGGGTCCTCAACAGGACTTGTTTTACAGGAATACTTTAATTATTCAAAAACATTCTACTTCAAAAATTCAATTTTCAGACTGTTTTCACAGTTTTAAAATATTTAAATGAGATGCTTGTCTGAGTTGAAGTGAATTTATAGTGACCTCAGTAGTTTTTCTAAGCTTAACTGCTAATGTTAATTAAAATTATTCTCCTAACATATGCTGTTTTTTCTGTTTGTGAAACTAGGCTACCAGTTGAAGAGCGAAAGGAGATTGGTGCCCTCTGTAAACTGCTGATTGATCATGGACGGATCAGATATTTACAACAACGAGGATACAGGGCTGCACTACACCATTACACAGAGTCTGCTATATCCTTGGAGAACGTCCTGTTGACAGCTGTCCCAGAGCCAACTACATGACAGGACAGACATTTGGAATTGGTAGAAAAACTAAAATCTATCTAGATCACTTAGAAAGCAGATTTAGTGCTTACAAAAAAAAACCTGTTTTAGTCTTTCCTCTACTCAGGAAACGGTTTTACAGTTCCCAGTTTCACTTGGAATTACAAGCACACAAACCAGTTCTCATTACTGGAAAAAAAATCCCTAAGAATACTTGAAACTGGTTGTAGGCCTCATTGTTAGGAAGAAGTATATTCAGTATTCTCTTCTACTCAGTTACATTCTTTAATCATTAGCAGTTACGATAGAAGAAGGACCAGAAGTGCAACTCTCCAAATTTCCTGAAAGACAATAGGTTAAAATAAGAGAAATGAACATAGTTTATTTTCAGTTTGAAGTTCAGGATAGCTTTGTATTTTAAGTAGGCCAAAGTACTTGTTTCATCAGCTCATGCTGATAATGGAATTCATTAAGGAATAAAATTCATTTTTAAACTGTCTTGATGTATTTTTGATAATTTGAATATTCATTTAGGAAATACCGCTTTTAAAAAAGCTGGCTTAGGGTTCTAAAGAGCATTTCAGGTTTTTTTTAAGCCCTCATGAAGAACACATCTTCAATGAATTAAGTTCTTTGCAAGTAACAGCTGCCACCTGCACATCCGTTCAAAAGTGGTTTTTTGGTCTTTTACTGTGACCTTCAAGCACACAGAGAAATAGAATCTGTTGCTTTAGATATTACTACCCATGGGCATCTTTTTTGTTGGTTTCTTTTTCTGTCATAGCAATTTAGAAGTAGCATGGAACTTTGTTTACATATATGTCAGGGAGAGGCAGTAGAGAGTGGTTGAGAGAAAAAGTCAGGTGTTGGTACTTCATTGCTAAAAAGTGCTGCATGCTGGGAACATAAGCATCTCTCCTTTACATACTTATATGCTAGTCCCCACCTGGACAACATCCAAAAATAGTGAAAGTTGAGCTTTGTACGACAGAGTGCCAGAAGCCCCATACTAGTTAACTCTGATTAAATTGCAACTACAACAGACAGTCATCAATTTCCACTTCTCTAGGCTGTAGAAAACTCAAGCACATGCATTCCAATGTTCCATGAACCATGTTCCATGGTTCCAGTACGTTCCTGCTAGAATATATGCTTTACCTGGGAAGACCTACTGTTTCAGCTTGTTAGAAGTGTCCCTGCCTTCAGTAAAAATGTTTTTAGACTGGAAAATTTTATTCGAGTTTCTTCATGGGTCATTCATATACATATCCTAGTTTTCTTTCATCTAGTTTATCCATCCCTCTAGTCTTATCCTTCCTCACTCTATTCCAGAGGGATTGGAATTTGAAAAGAAACCATACCTGTTTTCTTCAGTGACTCCTGAATATACAAGTGCATGAATTCAATGCCGTACATTTCCTGTTGCTCCTCCTCTTCTGTATTCTCACATGGAGGGAGTGTGATCTCTAACTGCAGTGGATTGTCTCTGAAGTTGACAAATCTGACAGTTCATTGGAAAACATTATGCTTGCACTAGGTTTTGTCCAGAGAAAAAAGCTTTTGAAACTGAATTAAGATTCATCAGACAACATCTTGAACAAATGAAAAGTAATTTTAAGGGTATTTTTCCAGATGCTATCTTACAACAAGTTAATTGAAACCACCAATATTAGTAGAATTATGTAAACTACATGAAGACGACGTCTTACATTAACTAACTGTAGCTGATTGTGATGGGAGAAAATGTTGCAGTCTTCTGGGCTTCTCCCAGTTGTCAGCCTCATCTACTTTTCACAAACAGATGAGTGGAGAACAAGGGTGCAAATGCTAGTGTTCTCCTAAGTTTGCAAGGCAAGAGCCAGTCCAGTCTTCCTCTGTTCTCAGTTCACTCCTTTCAGCTGTTCCACATGTACCTGTGCCTGACTGTATTTCTGTTACCTTAGGAGCTTTTTGCTACAGCATGCTCAGGATATTTTAGCTGCTGTAGGAAATGGGCCAAATAAGAACCATAAGCCAGACATTTCTCTACTTGAGGAAAATGACAACTCTGAGCCTGTCCCTCCACACTCAACCTATTACATTCTACAACAGCTACAATTACACAGGGAAAACAGATTGTAGACAGATAAAACCTACATCTCCCCCTTCACAAACTAAAGATTACATTGGGCAGGTGAGCTTGTATATGTGTGTTTAAACAGATGCTGCTTCCTCCTAAATGGTCTGAAAACAGAAGAATTGCCTTACTGGATTAGGGATTATTTAGACTAATATTCTTTCTGTAAAATAACTAAATGAAAATACAAATAACAGGAAAGTTTGTCGTATACAAAATAATCTAATTGTACCAATTAACAACTTATGTTCTTTCATTTTATTTTTTTTCTAATCTAGTACAGAAGAGTTTCATCCATATCCTTATAGCTAATACTTTTTCTCCAATTCTGAGTGTTTGGCTTTTCAGTGCCAAGATTGTACTTTTTGTCTTTTTCACATTCATCACCTATCTTTCCTCCTGGCTCTTGGATTTAGGGAGCGATATATAAGGCCAATTAGAAGTGAGCATCTGGACCTTTCAGAAATGAGAAAATGTATTACAGTCTCCATTCACCTTTGGGACTGTATCTATCATAGCTTATGTTCTTTAAATGATACACAACTTAAGGGAAGCCTTAAAAACTTACCTGCTAGCATTTTTATTTATATTTATGCAGCTTTTTCTTACCTCAGATTTGTCATGTGCTTCATACAAGCAGGAATATCCTTAAGTTTGTTGTTGCTAAGAACAAGAGTACTAAGATTTTTCATATTACCAATGGTTTCTGGCAAAGCGTTTATTTCATTCCTTTGGAGCCATAAGGTATGGAGATTTTCCATTCTGTCAAAGTAGGTATTTGCACAATCAGTCAAGATTTAGAAAATTAACCATTAATACAAAGTAATTGATTCATCTTAAGAATCATGAATGAATTATTCATTCAGTCAGTCACATGAAGGACTCACATAAAGAATACTAAAATCTCAAAGAAAAAATTCATTGGCAAGAAACATTTAACTTGATAACTGATAGCGAATTTATTACTTGTTTATTGAATTGATTATTCCAATTTATCAAAAATGCATTAGGGCTGATAAATCTTAAGTTTGCTTTGAGGTTAATATTAACATAATCTTTTGACAAATTAAACCATTAGAATTTCAGTGCAGCAGAATTCAGACTAAGATGTGATCTTTGAATTGTACTTACCTGTCAATTGCATCAGGAAGCTCCTGGAGTTTATTTCCCCCCATATCTAACCACTCTAGATTTGGCATGTTGAGAAGAGCTGAAGGGAGGGTAGTAAACTGATTCATGCACAAATCTATGTGTGAAAGCTTCTTTAATTCACTTAACTGAAAAGGAAGAGAGATTTAATGCTAGCATACATGTTCCATTACAGCAGTGATGTAATCATGACTAAGAAAAAAGAAAATTTAAAATACATTAAAACATATTTCAGAGTTTGTAAACAAATAATGGTTTTTGAGTTGCATTAGCTGATATGCCTTAACAACTACAGTACTCTGGACAAAAACAGATTGGCTCCTGCAACTACTCAGGTGTGTATATATATATATCCTTCTCATGTGACTTCAGTTTGACTAGTCCTGTGAGAATACTGGTCATGTGTGTTTCTGTGGAGTATTTATGAAATCAGAATATCAAAATAAATCTGAAAACATGAAAACATGGAGTGCAACTTCTAATGAGAATAGGTTTTGAATAAATTCAAAATACACATTACCAAAAAAAAAAAATAGAACAATAGAACAGTATCTCAAAACCTGAGAAGGGAGATCACAGATATTCCTGTTGACAGCCAGTTCCAATCTTTCCAGGCTGATGCAATTACTTATTTCTTTAGGAACTGACTTTATTCTATTGTAACTGAGAAGCAGCTCTTGGAGGCTAGTCAGCTGGCCTGCAGAGAGCACAAATGAGAAAGAATGAACATCAACATTTTATCAGATTTGAAATACAACATTAACTTTTTTGTTATCCTAATATTTTTATATAAGCGCTTTGTGTTCTCACTAGAAAAAAAATCATTGAAATTCAAGAACTTCAGGACACTAGTACAGAACTCTAGTTGAATACTTCAAAAAAGCCCGAAAACTTACAAACACGGGCAACTCATGCTGTGAGCTCAGAACTTATAGCATGTTTTTCAGTATCACTTTTCTCTTATGTCTAATAACTGCTGTGCTTACAAGCTCTTCCCCTCCCCCCCCCCCCAACAGAGAGCTTTCATAAAGATAAATCTTTTTTATCTGGCCTTTTATTTTTTTGTAGGGACTCAATGGCTTTAAGATCTCTGTCTCACTGCCAAATTTAAATCATGTTTTCTATCTACCCAGTTAGAATGCTAGTGAGGCAAAATGCACAAAAACGGCATGTTTGAACAAAATTAATTTTCTTAGAAAAACAGTTTAAAATAAAAGAAAGCACAGCTCACCAATTTCTTTAGGTATACTTTCTATCGAATTCCGGGATAGATCCAGAACAACAAGATTGTGAAATCTTCCAATGAACTGAGGAATTTTCTGCAAGCTAGTTCTGTGAAGCTGCCATTCCTGGAGATGGAGTAGTTTCAATAAACATGAAGGTAATGTCTAAGACAAGAAATAGAGACCAGAAGAAATTCGGCTTAATACACAATAATACAGGATTAGGTAGAAGGTGGTGGTTAGTTATTTGAAATATTAACACTTTGTATTATCATTATAATAAACAAATGTCTTCCTTGTTCTTGAGCTATACTGTAGGATCCAGAAAAATAGTTCCAAAAATGTGTGTCATTCTAATCGTTGTTTTAACCTGCCCACTGTTTGCTCCCAGCATTTAGATATCTGCACTACTGTCACTACTTGAAAAGCTTCAGGCTTTATAACTGAAGACGAAACTGCTCTAAATTGCTTTTTGCACTTCAGTGGTGATCTAAACTATATTTCTTGTTCTGTCAAGAGAAACAGTGAGCAGCTGAGAGCAGAAGAGCGGAGGGATAGGAAAACTGCAGTGCTTGTATGTTATTTGTTCTTAAAGAACAGAGCTTCCTTACACTAACCTATGGACCCCCAGAGTATTTCTGGGTGGGGCTGTTACTCTCATTGGCCCAGCATGGTCTCATTCACTTCACAGAGACCAGCATCTGCATTTCTGTGTTGGTGAAGCTACCAGCCCTGCAGCTTAGAAGGTGGTTAGACTCCATTCAGTTGTTGATTCTACAGTTAGCACTTCTCCACATACACTAGAAACAATAAACTATTCTGGGAATCTAACTTACTCATTTTCTCTTTTAGAAAAAGTAACTAACAGTAAGAAATCTTATCATGCACCTAAACACAGGGGTTTTTTTCCTTGATATATTTCAGTAGTTTTGGTACATTAACAAAATGAGAATTTGCCTAATTAAACTCATAATTTGCAATGTAAATCTCTTCTAATGGAGGAAAGCCTTTTGGGCTGTATTTTTGCAGAGTAATGCTTAATACTCAGGACTAAAAAAGTCAGCTTACAGTCTCACAACAGTGCACCTCAATTCACTGTTAGCAAAGCACCACATGAGCGCTTCATAGAATAAAAATAGTACAGCTGTGAGTGTAAAGATGTAAATAGTAGTTTTCTAATGCATCAGTCATTCAGCCCAAGCAATGTTAATACCTATTAACACTACCTTCCATTCTTCTTCTTCTATCCTTAAAATTGCTCTTCCATCTTCATTAATTATTTTTTCTTTGAGCTTTGCTAAAGCCGCTCTCTCCTCCCAGACAAGCAGTAGCCTACAACAGAAAGAAACTCTTTCAGTATTTCTCAATACTGGCAATAATTACTACCCATTCTATTTTCTGGAACAACAAAGAAACAGTAACTATTTTTGGGTGACAAACAATATTACCTCTGGATGCTAGTTATACTATCAATTAAGGGAAGACAACAACATGAAGTAATGTTTGTCTGGGGTAATTTATAGGAATTTTATTCATTTGCAGCTCAACACAGTTCTTCAAATTTACAGTCAGAAGGAAAACAAAACTGCATTCAGTTTCATCATATTGCATCAGGGCAAAAGAATATAAAGGCATGTGAAATTACAGTTCCAATTTTGAAACAACCTCTTGGGACAGAAAGCCTTCCATTCAACCTGAACTAAGTGCAACCAGACAAGGTCAATCAGCTAAGCATTCTTTTAGCTTGGTCTCTGAAGGGGACTTGAATAAGAATTATGAGAATTAAGCTAATTCTTTCTTTCTGCTTTTATTTTTCATTAGTAACTTTTGAATTTGTAATTCCATTTCAAAACACATTTGACAAATAAGGAAGGGTTTCAAAACCGCTAATTTCTTCAAATTTCGTTAAATTGCTGGCCACACAGAAAACTAAGTGACCCTGTTAATTCCTCCATTGAGGATAAAGCATAGCAAATTAAATTACTCCACTGGGTAGAGTAATCCATACAGGAGAGAATTTTAATATCTGTATTTAGTGGATTTAGTATATGCTAATATTTTTTATCTTAGAACACAATTCTTCGCTTGACGAACATATTGCCAGATTTGAACCAGTGGGAATTCTGCTGGAGTAAGGGCTAAAGAATTGGACTGGATGAGTTTGAAAAGACTAGTTACAGTCTACTGCAGCGTACCTTATGGTTTAGTTTTTCACAAGCTATCTGCAATTTACCTACCTTCCTGCAGACCTCTGTCTGAATTCCTTTTCTTTCTGTAATTCTTCATTTATCTTGTGTATTCTTACTTCCCAAAGTGTCTTCACAGCAGAGAATGATCCAATACAAACTGCAGTTTCAGTCATGATTCTTACATGTTCAGGTTCAGCCACGGGAATCTGACTGTAATTTCAGGCTCAATTCATCAACGTATGTAACAGCTACCAGATGGGAAGAGTGGCATGAAAACTAAAGTATTGCCATACCTACTCAATTACATCATTAGGCATAGTTAATGTATTTAAGTTGACAGATTTTACCAATTGCTTTCTCTCTACAAAATAATTGTACCTAGTTAAATTTTATAGTAAAAAAAAAAAAAGGTGATCAGTTTCATAAATCAGTTTTCAACAAAATCATTGTACAATGACCTGGGGAATTTACCACTGGAGATCATTAAACCATAGTAGAAGTATCATTCAAAGATGTTTATAACTACAATAAATAATGACAACAAATAAATTAGAAAGCATAAGGAATTTAAACCTTCAGTTTGGGAATCAAGGTAAATACTAACTGTTGAAAGCACCATTTTGAACTTTTTTTTTCCCAAAAGGTACCCCTGTGAAGTATGTTTTTGCAATCTCTTCTGCATTCTTCATCAGTGAAGAACTATTTCTTTCAGTTTCTTACATCTTACAATTGTAGACTACGAACAACCATAATTATTAAATGCAGATATAAATATTCATTCCTTTCCCAGGAAGAAATGAAACTGTTCCCTGCAATTTTAGGCAGTTAATGGTAGCTGCATCCTGGCAGGTATAAATATTTGGAATTAAAGGAGTTTTGCACTTCAGAGTAACTGAAATGTTGCTGGAAATAAATTAGCATGCTTAATTTTCTTAACAGTTTCTCTCATATTCTCATATATACTCTCATATTATATTTTAGAGTTAGTAATACATTACCTTTTAAGGCTTTTTAAGTTCTTCACACCCCTCTCTTAATCTTCTTGTGGCCCTCCTGAGTATCAGGATCCCAATTTATAAATAAATAAAGCTAATGTTTTGAAGTCATCTTTTCCTTAGAGAGATAATTAATACATAATTTTCTGAAGAGCAGCAAAGTAGGATACTCAATCATCCCAACAGGTGCATCCCTCTGAAAAATATTCTTATTGTCAATATTGTAATGATTTGGGGAAAGTTTTTTGTTTGTTTGTTTTTAGAAGTAACCGAAGCAGTGATAATCATACCAAGGAGAGCTTGGAGGGTTAAACTTTGTACAAGTAGCAGTGTACATACCTGTACTCTGAATGCTGGCAATCTGATTGCTCTATTTCAACTTTTTAATAATATTTGCAGGAGCTAAGTAACAAAAATGTTTACATATCCATTCAAACTGAAAAGGCGAGGAAAACTTTCTTCCTAACAAGTAGGTGGATATAATGAAAGTGGAATGTCAAGTCTTTTCATGCAAATATTTCCTTAACAATAATTGCGGCAGGTCTGTCTTTCAGAACATTCTTTACCATCATGTTTACTCTATTGTAATTTTACATTGCATGGATAGACTACAGTCATTTAGTGATCATTTCTGTGTTCAAACACATAATCATTCTGCTTCATGTTTACAGTGTCTTTTGCTACCATAGGTATTTGTAAAGCCTGATTATACTGAGATCAATTAATCAACAAGGTATAGCCAGGCAAATAATAATAATTTTAAATTGTCAGGATTACTTTCTGTTATAAAGACAGCATACAATCATATTATAAAGCTTGCATAAAGAAGAATCTAGTCCAACACTTTCATATTGAGGATTCTTAACTGTTCTCTGTTAAGGAAAATTGGCAGAATTTGACAGGTGATGCAAACAGTGTCCCACAATGTGTCACAATGCACCCTGGTACTCAATTAGGAATTCAATCCCTTTTTAGGGATTCAATCCCTTTTTCCCTTTAAAAGAGAGGATTCTTTCCTTTTTCTCTCTTCTGCATAAACGTGATCACATTTACGTGCTATATTTTGAAAGATTAACTTCTCTTTCAGTGGTCCTCATAGAAATTACCTTTCCCATTCCTCATGCAAATATGCAACACTAGTGACTAAAACACTGTATGAAGCTTTTTGCTCTGATTAGTAGTTTCAATTTAAATTGCCATATTCTTCAGGGCTAGATTTCTATTGGGATTAAGCAATTTACCTGATCCATCATATCTGATTTTCTGAACTATATGCATTTTCAGGTAGAAAACTAGAAATCTTTTTAAGTGTGTTGTGCAGAAAAGAGACATAAGGGTTCCAGTCTCAAAAGACGTATTTGTTCATGCATACTAAACCCTGTATCAGGCTATACAATCAATACTTATTTTTATTGCAATCTTACACTTGGCAACTCTCATTTGTAGTGGAAAATTCAATAGGTATTGCCTTAAAACCATGAAATGTATACGATGTATATGTATACGATTCTGTTTTCAAGGATGTTTAATTATATAACAGGATTATCAAAAGCTTTTAGTTCTTTTATGTTTCATTTTCCTGACCAAAAAATGGACCACAAACATAATAATCACATTGTCACTGACAATTCAGATGGGAATTCACAAGTGTGGCTGTAAAACAACCTCAAGTTCCTCCTATGTAATCTGATCTCCCCAAAACTTCACCTCCAATCATGTGAACAAATTTAAGAACAACTTACCTCAAAGATGTGGTGCTTTCAAAGATTTTCCATGACTCATTGCTTTCTGCACAAGAGAATAGATAAGTTACAAATCTTGTCTGTACTACCAAAACCATTTGGAACTCTCACGCAGGCTCCAATGCAACGTCAGTCTAGTTCTAATTTTAACCTATGCTGAGAATAGAAGGTATCATATGAGGCACTTCTGCAAAACCCCCAAGCATTCACCACTCTTCATGTCTCCCCAGTTTGCTGAAAATTACTAGACTCCCATACATTGTTTATGAGATTAACAAAAATTACTAATTGTGAACAAAAAGAACAACATACTTGTTATGCTCCATCATGAAAAATAAGCAAGCAAGTTTTCAATTCAAAATGGCAATTACTTGTTTTACTCTTACATTGTTTAATAAAATTATAGATCACTATTTGAGATAGAAGTCAGAAAACTGGATCATTCTAACCCATATTGCAGATAAGGGTATAAAATGCAAAGATGAAACTTAACAAATGTCAATCATTTGGTTGTAATCCTCTTTCAGTAGAAAGAATTTTCAGTCATTATTAGGCTTTCTTAAAGTATTTAGATTCTACTGTTACAACATAGAACTTTATAAGAAAAAAAAAAAAAGGCGGGGGTAAACCCTCTCCAGACCATCACAAACTACCTGAATGCTAATGCCTATGTAAAAAAGATGCTGTTTTAACTTTCAGTCTTCAAATGTGTATTTTTCATAATTTTGTGTGTGTTTGTTTTTGAGGGAGCTGGGGCAGAAGTTATGCAAAAGCAAAAATGATTCAACAGCTTCTTTGGTAATAGGTATTTCTTCTTTCAGTTTTAGTATATGTTCAATCCTCAGAGTATTTTTATTTTTTTAATACAAAAAATCATAACTTAAAGTCTAACTACTTAATTTCTTCTTCCTTGAAAGAGGTGGATAATTAGAGTTAGACTAAAAAACCCTTCCCTTTTACTGAAGTTTTAAGAAATTTCACATTTCTCCTGTGAACAAAAGTCTTCTACGAAACATTTCAAAATCACTTTATCACTTTCTATTGTACACTTTTGTTGTCCCAATTCATTTTTTGCATGACCATAACACTAAAAAAATACACTGTTCAGACTAGACCCTTACCACAACAATATACTTGTAGGAGAACAGCCATTCCGCTGCGTTCTTTTAGTAGTCTCAAGTGCAGTAGGTTCTCTAAGATAAGAAGAAATAGAAGAATGAGCCACCTGTATAGGATTGCTTGCATGAAATTCACAAATAAAAACAGTATTACTACAATTCTTTGTGGCTTTAAAAAAATTTATTAGGAATAAATAAATCTGATAAAAATGAAATAAGTGATAAGCACAACATATTAGTCAAACTTTTCAAGAAATGACTTATATAAAAGACCCTTATACCACAATAAAAATATAAATAACACCTTACATGTATACCCTCCACCTACATTACCAGCTTTCCTCTTGCTCAGTCTCAGCATCAAGGGTAACAGAGATTCTACCTCTGGTAGCTTGTGTCTTGCATCTTCACAGCTAAATACATTAGACTACTTTGGTCTACTATTTTGGAGAATGCTCCTGTAGAGACAGTTTTTGATATATCTAAAGAAAGGAGAAAATGTCCGATTTGCATATTAATTTTTAAGGCCATGTAACTGTCCTGTTTGTTTTCAGCTTACATTTCTAGAAGGCATTTATATCCAACCATTTTCTTTGTATTTCCTGTTAAATAACCACTATAATCCTTACCATCTGTTTAGTTTACCTTAAAGAAACATTACTATTGTCTGTTCTGAAGGTATTAACTTGAACCCGTTAATTACTTGCCTTGGATCTCCGTTATCCCACATAGTATTTTTTTTAATACTAATTCTTTGTTGTATTAGAGTAATCTGTCAGATTCTAGTACCTGAACATCAATAACACAAGATGGTGAAAACTTTTAGAACGCAGTCTGCTTATTGTCAGGCTTATCTAACCACAGAATAAATAGTAAGATCCTCTTTTTTTTTTTTTTTTTTTAAACAGACATGCTTTCTATAAGAAACAAAAATAACTGGAAGGAATTTAAGGATTGCAACTACTTACAGCCTACAAAAATACAGTATATTCTAGACAGTTTTAAGGCCCCGATAGTTATCATTAAATGTTGTCAGTAAGCATTTGAATAAATGTGCCCTCTTCCCTTTATCATTTGATAAAGGGTACCTGTGCATATAATGCCAGGAGTAGAGTACCAAAAGTTTTGAGAGGTTAACTTTGTTAAATAACAAAAAGCTCTCTGGACATCTTACAGCAGAAGCATAATAGGCATTTTATTTGTGTTTGATTTTTGCATAACTTCTTTTGGGAATTTGGATATTACCTTTTAAAATAAATTTATGTTTCCAACAAAGAACAACTGCGAGCTTTTCCCTTCAAAACGGGTTAATCAGTTTAAAAATACTGCAGACGTAGATCAGTGATTCATTTAGACCAGCCTCATGACCATATGTATTACAAAAGGCAAAACAAAGACAATCCATCACCACATTCAGAAGTCACGCCATGACCTATTGATAGCTGGCTGTAGAAGAAATTACAGCACTACTAATTAAAAGAAGTAACAATTAATTGATAGACTGATTTAAGCTGTTGAGAACTTTTAACCACATAAAATTATTATATAATGTAAGTAGCAAAGGGCATGTGCTAGTAGAGCCAGCTTTTGTAATTCTTCAGTCTAATATGAAAATTTTAGAGGCATATTCTAGCCATGGTTTCCTTTATTTAAGGTCTAGCAGCATTGAAGCAGGGTTCTCCAAATAAGATTTCCACAAGTTAGAAAATCGGGCCATTGTAGCTCCATCAATAATGCGGTGATCAGCTGACCAGCTCACATTCATTATCTGTGCTTTAAATACTTCACCTTTTCCATTAAACCGAGGAAGAATCTAAAAATCAGAGAAAGGAATAAAATAAAGTAGAAATATGAAATATTTTAATTAACAAATCTGTATTTTTATTGTTAATTTGTTAATCTAAATCCAAACATTTTACTAAATTAGGCAGACAGATAACAGTAGTGCCATTCAGAAATGAAAGAGCTTCCATCATTCTTTGTGCTGCAGATAAGAATATATTGTGAACCTATATAAGAAAGAGCTGTATCCTCTTTCCACCATCCTGGAAATAATGAAGTAGTGAAAACTTTTCTTGACTCAAAAGCTCCCTCCTGAATAGTTTCTTTCACTGCTAGCATTCAAAATGACAGTGTCCCTAAAGCATTCCCTAAACAAAAGGATCATAGAAAGAACATATGAAAAGTAAATCTAGTTAATATTAAGTCAGTATTGATCTCAAGTGTCTACATTAAAAATTTAAATCCCCAAATTCAGAAAATAAGAAGTTGCGTTAACCATACAGAGTTCTGTATAGATTCAGCCATCTGGATCATTATGCTAAGCATTATTAGAATACTTTTTTAGTCTCAAGTTCTCTCCTTGATCATAGCAAGAGTGCTATTGCCATGTTGCAAAACTTATAAGAAATATAATGTATGATATCTACTAATAACTAGGAGATTAAATACATATGTGAGTGAATATAACAGAATTCTAGAAAATACATCTGAATTTTTGGCATAAAAGACTTCTATTTAAACATTTGGCATCTCTGCCCAGCCATCTAAAATTACCACAAAACTTTTCAAATCACAAGCTATGCATTCATATAACAGAAAGAGGTCATGTTTTTGTGTGTATATATATATATACACACACACAATATATATATGTGTGCACGCATGTATGTTTATATATATACATATATATATATATATATATATATATCAGAACATTATCATTGAATATGACCTTAGTTCACTAGAATTAAACACTCACATCACTAAGTTAATATACCTGTATCTTTCCAAGTGCTCCAATAGCTACTTCAGGAGGTAGTATTACTGGTTTGGCATAAGTGCCACCAATCTAAAAAAGAAAATGCTAGAGATATTATCAGTTAAAGAATAATTATATAATTTATTTGAAAAGGTTGATTGTTTCTAGAATGAATTGTTAATCATTTTATTCTTTGCATATTAAACTTTTATTAGAGTATTAATTTCAGAAGCAGTTTTCAGATTACGTTCTCATTTTTCTGGTACTTACTGTGCCAATATTTGAAAGGGTGAATGTTCCCCCAGTGAGGTCATTTGTTCCCAGTTGGCCAGCAGAACCCAAGGCTTGGAGGCGATTTAACTCAGAAGCAATCTCAAAGACACTGCAGACTTGAACATTTTTCACATTTGGGACAATTAAACCTTGTTCTGTGTCCATAGCAACTCCAATGTTGTGTGAAGCCTACAATAAGTTTCATTAACTGGACATTAACATAAGCAGTCAACATAACATGTATTGTACACAAAAAACACTTGAAGGATGCTTTCAAAATTATATATATTGGCAATAATATATATACACACACACGATAAAATATTATATACATGTTTTTAACCAAGGAAGCTCTCTCTGCATTAAGCAGCTCCTCTATACTATTTTGAGTGGAGGAGTGGACGTAAATTTTGAAGAATTAGCTTTTCACATCTGCAAAGTAAGTCCAAACTGATTTTCATGGGAATTTCACCTCCAGGAAATACAAAATCAGGAATCAATTTTGCACTGAAAATATTTCATGTTTTGTTACCCATACAATCATCCTAAAATGACTATCAGTTTAGAAGAGAACACTATAACACTATAGAACTCTATAATATGAAAAACAGTAAAAAAGAAAAAAAAAAGTAAAGTGAGTTGTCTTTCATTTTGTAGAAGAAATATGTAAGGAGTCATCTATGAGAGTCTGATAAAACAGCACAATAGGAGCTTTTACCATTATGTGTATTATATACAGCACTTTAGAAAACAGGCACTTGTTTTCCAGAAGTATCCCGCCAGTGCTTTGTATGAAAATTAAATGTTTTATTAAATTTATCTTAAAATATGATTTTAATACGTAAGGGTTGAGAGTCAGAACAGTAGGACAATTGTGTCATTACTAAAAATTACTGTCTCTGGATTTTAGATGTTCTCATTGGAATTGCTTGGTCCATCTTCAGGTAAAAACTAGGAAATCATTATGCTAATATGTATTTTTGAGAACAAACCCAAATAAAGAAGTAAAAGTAACTTTAAAAGTAACATTAAACAAACCACAGAAATTAGATGTATACTGAATCAAATCCAATCTTAGACAGAATCTAGATCCTCAAATTATTTTCCACCACAACACCAATTGGTGGTTTCACACCAATGGACAGTTAACCTCCACCACAACCAATCTTTCACTCCCTCTCCTCAAAAGGAGAGGAAAGGAAGAAAGTATGATGGAAAGAAAAAAAGACTCACAGGTTGAGATAAGGATAATTTAAGAAAAAAAAAAAAAAAGCAAAAGGTTCATGGAAGCAAAGAAAGAGAAAAAATTATTTTCTACTTCCCATCAACAAGTGATGTTCAGACACGTCTTAAGCGGGGCCTCAATACGTGTAGCGGTGTGTCAGGAGGACAGATGTTCTCTTAACAGGAGTCCCCCCTTCTCCTTCCCCTTTTGCAGATTTTATTGCTGAGCGTGACATCACGGCATCACCCCTTGGCTGGTTTGGGTCTGCTGCCCTGGCCACGTCCTCTCCCCACCTCTTGCCCACCCACAGCCAGTAGGCTAGGGAGACGGTCTTAATGCTGTGCCAGCACTGCTCAGCAATGGACAAAACATCAGTGCGATAACGGTGCTGTCCCAGCTACAAGCACAGAGCACAGCTGTGGGGAAAGTTAACTCCATCCTAGCCAGAGACAGTACACACTACAATTTTAGTGCAAGTTATTACACATAGCTCAGATGTTTTGAAAAGTCCTCATTAGCTGTTAGCTTGGATTTTCTGCTCACAATTTTATCAGTAGTTTACAAACCTTATATGTGACGTTTTGACAGCTTTCATCCAAAGAAGCATTAAGAATGGGATACTGCAATAGTCCTAGAGAAGCTGCCTGTTAAATATAAACAAAAAATAGATAGATTGCTATACTTTATATCTCAGAGAGGTGCATGGAAAGCAAGGAATGGTGAAAGACAATTTAGATTGACAATTTAGATTGATAACAATTTGGTTCTCAGTGCAATAAAACGTGGCTTCAACTCTCCTAAGCTCTTTGTGTGTTGATGTTTCGTCATGACTAGGAAAACAGAAGAAAAACTTCCAGAAAACAAAGATAGATGAGACAGACATATAAGAGATAATAATCCCTTTATGAAACATAATTGAAATTGAATCAGCATTTGTTATTTCCTGTTCAAGAATTCAAATCAAATAGCCCAAGAAAAAAGTTACAAGATTTCTCAGCAGTGTCATTCTAAACTCCCCACTTAGATGATTATTATTTCAGGGAATATTAATGCTGCCTAAAAAGAGCGAGAAGATTAAGAGCTTATTTAACACTCCAGTTGAAATAGCATTATCATAAGTTTTAGACTAAACTATGCATTCAGCCTTCAGTGGTGACAACAGTTGGAAATGAAACATGACAACTAAATGAGTACAAGTGCCCGGTCTCCTGAACAAGAGAGGACACAGACTCAATTCACCTGAACAACAGAAGAGACATACTCATTCACCTGAGGGATTCATTACCAACAACAGACACCAAACCAAACCAAAATTAAATTGTATTTCACATGTGAGGTTAATTTTAATGGAGCTCACTAAAAATACCAATAGTTTGCTAAATTTGTTTTGTTTAATTTAAATACCCAGTGATGCTTACCCCTTTCCTAAGTAATGCTTTGTCTGCTTTATCTTTCTCCATTACTGTTTCAAATAATTTCCATGGTATTATCTAACCCTGGCTACAATTCCAACACTAAATTGATGAGCAGTTCAATAAACAAGAAAAGCTGATACCTGAAAAATCACAGATCACAAGAAAAGTGATAGAGAGGTGCTCCAACCTACAACAATAATTGATCAGAAGATTTTGGCAAAAAACAGCATTAGTACTTCATATAGTCCTCTACCGGTTGTCTCACCTTTATGAAGAAGGGCATAAATGAAAGCTTAATTCCACGAATTTGTGCTAAAGGTTTCATCTCTTCTCGCAACTGAACAAGCTGAGTCAAGTCAATCTCATCACAATAACCAAAGTGAGGGATCTTCAAAGCTGCACTCATAGTCTTTACCATTGCCTTGTGAAAACCTGGAAAATATTCACTGACTTCTTACTCCAAGAAAATTAACTTCTGGGAAGTTATGGTGAAATTCCAATTATTTGTTTATTCTAAAATTACTAAACTTAAAAAAAAGCACAGAGTAAAGTCCACCTTAGGGCCAACAGTTATTCAGCGCATACAGCTCAATTTTTACAACTTTATTATTTCAGATCATATTACTGCATCTCTCTCCTCTGTATATTTTTGAAATCATAGTATTGCAGTACAGTAATCTGCACTATTTCTGCATATTTGCTCTACAAGCCAATACTGCCTGAAAAGCAACCAGAAATCTTTTTTTTTTTCTCTCTCTAATTTGCAACCCAAATCCATCCAACCAAAACATGAACAATTATTTCATAAATGTTCATTGAGTAACTTTTACTGGTAGTCTACTGTGAACATTATGTCAAGACTTCATATTTCATGAATTACCTGTTATAGGTTCAGTTTTATCTTTTCCTGAAAACACAATCGGTCTGGAAACAGGTACAGGAATTTTGCGTGCTTTGTCCTTTGGAGCAGCTGGCACTGTCTCTGATTTTGGCAATGGTGGGATAATTTCAGCCTTTGGTGAGGGAGGTAGAATAGCTCCCGTTTGTTTGGCCAAATAATTGAGTATGTCTTCCTTAAGGATTCTGTTATCTTTCCCTGTTCCAACAACTTCACTCAATTTAATCTGAAAAGTACATAACAAGCTATGACACTTGCTTTACGGAGATATAAAAATATTCAATATCGTGAGAAACAGTTAATTATTCCAAGTATTAATCCAACATACCTACAATTTCCCTCCCTTCCAGCATCTTGTAGGTTCTGTGCACCTGACCAAACAGGATATGGTGACCCCATCACAGAACAGGGAGGCAAAACAGGACACAAAGCATTGCCTATAAAATCAAGCAGCTACGAGTCCTAGGCAGGATTTGGACCGGACATGCCGCTATACAGCAAAACACACGATTTTCTGGTGGTCAAGGACACCTCCACCTAATTAGAACAAAAGCTAAGTAACCATAAACTACACTACTTATAATATTCTGTGCTATGCTAATTACAAAATTCTGTGAAATAATAAAGCCTTAATTCTAACTACAACTTAGTAGCATTTTACCCACGATCCCTAAGAATATGTCTGTCTCTGCAGCAGGCAGGTGACACTTTCATTAATTTACTAGGTACTCAACTTTGTTCAGATCATCTAAAAGGCCCCATGAGGTATCTAACTTCATACTTAAGGAGGGACAAATGCTACTTACCTCTTTATTACATGATCAGTGGTAAAATATTAGTTTGAAGAAAATTAGTTGTCACTTAAATTTCTCTCTCTATTGTGGTGCATTTTTAGGAAAAAAATTAAACAAGCTTTCAAAAACAGTGGAATATTCATAGATTCACCAAAAAAATAAAAAGAATTAGAAAAGTCCTGAAAGGATCATCTAGTCCATCCCCTGCTCTTACATAAATCTGGAGAACAGAACAAACTAGCTAAAGCTGAGAACTGATTTTTCTCTCTTCCCTCCTTTGTCCCAGAAATCCATTCTGCTACTTCATTCTTTTTCCCTCTAAAAAGGTTTTCTAAAACCTCTACCCTAGAGCACCCTAGCTTCATTTTAAGCCCAGTAATTCTTTTCCTATGCACCATAATCATCAGAAAGCATTATTCTCTCCATCACTACAACATTTTTTACACACTTGAAATAAATTTGCAAATAAGTCATTTCTCACTGTACTTTCCTCTAATCAATATCCTCTCAGTCAGTCAAACTTGTTTATAAAAGAGGGATAAAATGTGGCCAGATGAGATTCAGCAAACTTACATTGTTTTCCATAGCAAGACGACGAACTGCAGGCGTTGCTAATGTTTTGTGACCTTTTATCTCTTGGTGCGTGTGTTCTTCGTGAGACATAGCAGGTGTTTCAACAACATCTTCTTCTGGGGCAACACCTGAAAATAGAACGAAAAAAATAACTTTATTAGACTATTCTATAAGAATTTGATAAATTTGAGAACTTGATTTAAATTTTCTAACTTAAGAAAAAGTTAAATGGACAGTGATAACTGTCCCAAATTTCTTACTGAAAAAAAACAAAACAAAACAAAACAAAACAAAGGAAGTATTACCTATCCCTCACATGAGATACTGGGGAAGGGAACACATCAGTGCTAAAGACTGCTGCTTGAGCTAAATTTTCAATAGGAAGTAACTGGCCTTTGAAGTTTTAAATTCTAACACAATATCACAATGTTTTCCACTTAATCTTCTTGACTTTACAGAAGAAAAAGTCAATTTCACATTTAACATTTTCAGGAGGAAAAAGTAAACTCCCCTGTCAATCTGATGGTTTATGACAACAAAATATGCAATAGAAAAAACTGCTTGCAATACCTTTTGAAGCATCAATTTCAATGTCCACTAATGGTTTTCCAACATAAGCAATTTCATCTAAGTTGTAATGGAGTTTCCTAATGATGCCATCATAACGACTAGTAATAGTAACAGAAGCTTTATCGCTTTGTACTTCACAAATGCTATCAAACTGAGAAACACTATCACCTTCTTTTATATACCTAAAAGAAAAGACACATGTTAATATAAAACATAATAACTGTTAAAATCTACTTTGTGTATTCTTTTGCTAAATTCAGTTACGTATTTGTCCACAACATGAAATGCATTCCAGATAAGATGACAAATCATACATACTGGATACATTTGCTATATACCTTTTGCCAGATGTCACACAAAAAAAGGTTTTTGAGCACTGACACAATGTTTCAGAATATCACCACATATACAATTTTTACTATTACTTTAGCTAAGTAGAGTTTTTTTGGCAGATTATAAACCATGTAAAAATAAGAATAAGCCTAGCTTGGTTTGAAGCTAAAGAAGTCTGTTTCAAGTTGTCAGGATCAGTGTATCATCAGTTTCAGAACAGAATCTAGAAGTGGGAAACTGTCTCCTACACAGAGATATTGCATCTATGTGTACAAAGAGGGAGGCATTCTAACACTGCCTTGCTCCCTCCGCTGGACACTTTGTTTTTGCTTAATCCAATCATCACTGGCTTTCTAGCAACGATTTAAATGTTCAAATATTTTGTTAAATTGAATGAAGAAGGGGTAGAAGATAAATTTATGTGGATTCTCTAGAGTTGTAAGCTTTTCTAAAGTACAGCCAAGACCTCCTGCACCCTGAAAACACTAAAGAAAAGCCTATGAACAGGTGCAGTTAGGGCACCCCACTCCCTCCACCTTTCCCGTTTTCAAATAAAGCAGATTACAAATAAACAAAATGTAAAGCTTACTGTATGCAAGGAAAACAAGACTTGAAAAACTTCACTAGCAACCCAGAAAACACTGTCAGGTAAATAACTGAATTCTTGATAATTATCAATAATACTCAAACTACTTGCTGATTTCTTAGTTTATTTCTAAGAAAGCTTAGCTTACCATTCTTTCACAGTCACCTCCGTAATCCCTTCTCCAATATCAGAAAGCTTAAACTGGACAATTTGGCCACACGAAACTTAAAACAGACAAAGAAAAACAGCACGTTTAATATTAAATATAAGACAGAATGATCTGAATGCATTAGAAATGGTCTATATACCAGTAAACACAAGTCTCTAACATAACATTCATAAAATAGCAAAATAAAATAATTTTATTATGAAAAAGATTACCAGCAGATGTTCTGAATAATCGCTGTTGATGACTAAACTTGAAGGCAGATTTGTCAAACACGCACACATATTTTGATTTTACAAAGCGAATGCTGCTGCACGATCTAACGTGGTGAGCACAAACCTGAGGGAAAAAAGTCTTAAGTGTTAAAATATTAGACTGAGGAGGCAGAGCTCATTTAATAATCTTGATGCACCAGCAGTAACAAAACAGTTTAACTGTAATTTATATAGAGAAATTCTTATGAAAACACAATTATACCAAATAAGTACTGAATGTATAATAACCATTAAATTAGCATAAGCTTTGCAATGTCTTTAACTTCTTTTACTAACACAACACATGGAGAGATTAAAGCCACGGTAACATAATCAGTTAACAAAAATCATGACAAGACCTGAAGAGATTCATAGTTGCTATAGTCTCTCTAAACAATTAGTTTCATCAGGATACACACAAAAAAGCATACATAATAGCAAAAACATCAGCCATTTGGAACATTCTCATGCAGAACGAATGCTGGAAAGGCCCCCTAGACTGTGGGAAAAAATCAGCATATTATTCTTTGTTGGTTCTTATTCCAATCAAAAGGTGATCAGAAGTACAAATTGGAAAGGAAATTCACACCAGAGGGCACAAACAGTTGCCCTTTTTTTTTCCGTTATTGTATAGGAGACAAACATCTTCAAATAAATCTCAATTGCAATTATATTTATCCAGAAATCAACTTAAAGGGTCAAAAGAATTTTCTGAAAAGTTATTTATGGAAAACTGTCTGCTTTAAAGCACCATGTAATCAGTCATGATTTTGGTCAAAAGCAAAGCCAGTAGCACTTATATTGACATAAACAGGCATTTTATCATTAATCTCAACAGAAGTTAGTTCAGACCCTTTCTTATTTAGTAACATTTCTTAAATCTAATTCTGGTGTTATGTTGTCTTGGGTTCTGCAAAATTTATAAAAATAGTATCTATGGATAAATTTTATCTCTAATTAATTTAGAGATTAAAAAAAATCAGGTGCTACAATGTACCTCAAGTAGCTCACAACTGTAAAATTTAGAAATTATCTTCTTAGATGAGCCAGAAAACAGGACACCTGTATGGGAAAGTTCATTTTAACTTTTTTTTTTTTTTTAAATATCCTTTCAAATAATATAGAGCATATTAAACTTCCTAATTGCCCTCCCAACCCCCCAAACCATTGAACTATTTGATGTATATATTACATATTTACAATATTGATTACCCCCAAATCTGTACAATTCTGAATTGACAATGTATGTTTTCTATACTATTTGATCTAGCACTGCAAGTTACATTTAATATCATCTTCTAGGAACAAATATTTATAAAATACAAACTCCATTAAAGGACACAACAAAGTCACATTGAGTTACTTTGCATCTGCCTGCTACTAAGATTGCATCTACTGATCTAGAGTATTTTTTTTTCAACTCCTATCATGAACAAACAGTAAACCCTTTTTGTTAGTTCTCCAAATAATTCTCCCTGAAAAAAAAAAAAAAAGTCAAATGGTAATTGTAAATGATGACAAATCCTATTGCATGAACACATTTAAAATTTTAATTCAATTCAAAAAATCGGTATATAATCTGTCTTCAGGAACCTATTTGGTCCTATTTTTAATCTTGTATGTCTGTCCACTTGAGTCCATGGTTACATTTTTTTTTGTCCAACAAGATCTTTTTGTCCCAAACTTACTATAAAACTTTTCTCTTTATATAAACCTACATGGTAATCATTCAGTATTTACCTGTGAAGATGATCACAAGGAGCACATCAAATCTCTGAACTATCTCTTAAGTGTGAAGTTTCATAATGCTTCCAATGTGATTTTGGCATTTGGTAACCAGGTAGTTACTACCAAGCAGGTAGTGAATTAGTAATGTCACTGCCAAAAAACAGACTGGTTTTGTAACAGAAAAGTTTCAATGCTGTTTCAAATTATATCTGTAGGAATAATTCAAAATTGCTGCATTTCAAAGAACTTAATTATTTTGGTTTGCAGGTTTTGCACATTATCTAGTAAAAAGTTGGCATGCTAGCATGTTAAAGCAATAATACAGTATCCAATCTCTTCATAGAACAGTATTCCTTTCTAACAAGGTAAACAATTTTATACCATAAAATAAAAAGACCGTGCTTGTATTCAGTATTTAATCATCATAATACTACTTGCTGCATAATGCAAAGTAAGGAAATAATAAGAGCATATAAAAGACAAGATTAGTTCTAACATTCATCACATACCCATACATATTCATGCAACTACTAAATGTCAAAAAAGTTAAACAACCCATGTATCTTGGTATCTGGAAAAATAAAATAATAATAAAAAATCCCAAGTAGCAAAGTACTAGCAGTTATGTTTATGTCACCACTATCATGCTGTATGACAACTTAAAGGCAATACTCTCCTGGGCATCTTTTCAAGGAGCAGAGTTACCGTCAGAAGAAGGGACCAATAGCCTGCTCCAGTCTCCCACTGATATTGAGGAGGTATCAGCCACTGTTTTGTGGGTGACCTGAGACTTGTGGCTTGAACCAAGGCAACACACAATGCTATTTGGGGAAGAACTGTCTTGCCCCTGTTTAGTTCAATTTGCACTGTTTCCTTAAGAAGCCTACTGTGCTTTTCTAAACCACCACAGATCCTAAAAATCTACTGCTGGCTTCAGAACAAAACGTTGTTAATACAGCACGCAGGTAACAGATTACCTGATGAAGTAACACTCAATTTCAAAGTCATATTGAGTATGTTGTGCTCAAAGGCAACGATTTCATATTAAAGTTCCTCTATGGAACTCTTTTGACTTGCTGTCCTATTGAGTCATTTTTATTGACCATTTAATTATCTGGGATTTGTTTTGCATACATCTTCTGTATTTCCAAGTATAAAGTTACCTACACACTAAACCAACACCCTTACCAGCATATTCCAGACAGACATTATTCCTTGCCTTAACAATTGGCACCATGCCCAGCCTCTAGCTAACTGTTATTTCTCCACCATTTAACCCAAGAATGCCAGGCTCCTTTCTTTTCTTCCTCACAACTTACAGCCTCCACAAACCACCACAACCTGTCTTTCTTCCCCTTGACAACTGAAAAAAAAAAAGAAAAAAAATTCAAACATAACACTTCAAAATTGTAATAAGCATCTTTTTTTTTTTTTCTTGGACGTTAGCGTTGTTTCACAGTACATTGTCACAAGAAGAATCAACATCTAGCAAAAATTAAATCATGCTTGCAAGAAACACGCTATAAATAGCCAATTCTGAGATCTATGGTTCAGCATGCACATTGCTTAGATGAACACTTTCATCTCATCAGAATCTCCTTCTGGATTTAAGACTTTGGTTTGGCTAGGAATAAAACTGAAAAGAGGCTGCTATTTCCAAAATTATTTGATCAGTAAAATAAGTTATATGTAACCTAAAACTAGATAACTACAGAAGTAATGTCTTCACAATGGTATATCCTCAAGTGATTGTAAGCATCCTAGAAAGAAACCAACCGGATGCAGTTCTTGAAGTGTGGTGCCCGAACTACTTAATTTACAAATATCAGGGCTCTTGTGACTGACAGAAATGCACGTTTCTCCCTTCTGCACACCTATACTTCGCCTGGGTGCACAGACGCGCTATACAAAGGGATCGATGCACAGGTAGAAAGATGGGATGCAACGCAGCGAGTCAGACGACCGACAAGTGCCAGAAGGCTGTCAGTGGCCTGCCGCGGGGGACACGGGTCCCTTTCGCAGCAGGCACTGAGGCGCAGGAGCGCGAGGAGCCCCTGAGGCAGAGGGGGCTAAGGGGAGGCGCCAGTCCCCGAGCGCGTCGCCTTCGCACCCAGGCTCAGCCGCGCAGGTCTCGCTCGCTGCCGCCTGAGGAGAAGCGCTGAGGCGGAGACGCCGCACGCTGCCCGCGCGCTACGGCGGCTACGCGGCGCCCCCCAACCCTTCCCTTACCAGGCGCCCCGCGTTTCTACAGCTGCTCCGCAGCGCGGTCACGGCCGCCATCTTAGCCCGGGAGGCACCGGCCGCCGCCCCGCACACCTCCCACCCGGCAGCCAACCCGCGCGCAGCCACGCGAGCCGCAGCCAACCGGGCGGCGGGGCCGGCAGCGGGGCGGTGGCGGTGGGGCCGGAGCCAGGGGCCAGAGGCCGGGGCCTCGGTCCGTGAGGGAACGGCACGGCGACACCCGGACCCAGCGCCCCCAGAACTCTCGGGGTACAGCCGTTGGCGGGGCGAGGGGCAGCGCCAAGGGTCCGGCCGCTGCCGGTACGCTGTAATAAACTTCCGAGAGGGGCCCCGTGTGTGTGTGCGCGTCCGCGTGCCTGTAACGATCCCAACACTGAGACAAGCCGCACGGCGGGAAGTCCGGCCGCTCCCCGGCCTGATCCGTCGCCGCTCTGGCTCCGGGACAGGACGGGAAGGAACGGGGTGGCTGCGGCGGGTAGGAGGGCACTGCCCCGCCCGCTACGCGGCCACCCGGGCGCTGGGACCCGGCGGCGGCTTTTCACGACGCGGTGCCGCCCCCGCCGGCGTTCTCTGCGCCTGCTCCAGCACCGCTGCCTGACACTGGCACCGGCATCTGACAGCGCGGTACCGGTCTGGGGGCGTTGCTTCGCCGGGGTCTCGCCGTCCTCGGGGCTCACTCCGGGTCCCCTCGGCGCCTCTGCTCGCTGCCAGCCATGGATGGGGACAGGGTGGAGATAGACGGCGGGATCATGGAGGGGGTGAGCATCCGCGCCGGGCTGGGCTGTGCTGGGCTCCGCTCGCCTCGCCTCGCCCGCGGGCAGCGGGGCCGGGAGCCGCAGCGGCTGACGAGCGCCGTTCCCCCTGCAGGGCGGGCAGATCCTGCGCGTGTCCACGGCTCTGAGCTGCCTGCTGGGCCTGCCGCTGAGGGTGCGCCGGATCCGCGCCGGGAGGAGCCAGCCCGGCCTCAGGTAACGGCCTCGCCGCACGCCAGCACCCCCGGGACTGCGCCGGGAGGGCCGCGCCGGTCCCTGGGCGCTTTCAGGCGGGGGCGAGGCCCTCTTCCGGGAACGGGGGCACAGCCTTGGCGGCACACCGAAACGCTTCCAAGGGCAAAAATCACATATTAGCGGTGTTTTAAGCAGCCTTTTTAAAGCAGAAAGTCTTGCCTGTGGCTCACTGACGTGGAAGGACCAAGTGCGGAGAAAAGCTAGAACGTCAAGAAGGCCTATCAAAGCAGGCAGACCTGGGATACACTTTCTTTTTTGCCCTCTCCTTCCTCAGGGCAGTTTCCTCTCCCTGGCTCTGGCTTGCTGCCAGGAAAGGTGAGGACACTCCCTCTGTCTCCACCTGTCAGGCTGCACAGCCTTAAAAGTGCCTGAAAAATATTTTCAAAGGTGAAGTAGCCTGCGTGGTGTGAAACAAAATATAATTAAGATCATATAATGCCTCAGTGAGACATTAATCACTGAGTATATAGTATATATACCATATAAAACATTTTGTATAGTGTATATTCTATACAAAACAGTTTGTATGCTATCTGTATGTCCCAGAGTAGTCATTTTTATTTTGAAAGCTACCAGAAACGTCAAAGACGCGTTACTTGCATTTCTCATCTTGATTTAATAAATGGCAGTATTCTGCCTAGAATTGTGCTCCTTCATGAACTCAGATAATTTGTGACACCCTTCTTGACTGACATCACATTTGTAAGACAAACACAGAGGTCAGAGTCATCGTTTATTTAGGATGAGTTTTAATTACAACTAAGGGAAACTGATCCCTTAGCATTTTTATATATATGTAGTTTTTCAGCCTTTTTTTTTTTTAAAGATTATTGGGCTTTAAACATATCCAGGAGAGAGATGAGCTTTGAGGTAGTTAATTTAGGCTTACTGAAACAGTCTTGCTTATCTGTGCTACTGTTCTATAACTGCCTTGAAAGTAGTCTATAGAATGGTATACAGTGAGTTTTGCTGTATTTCCCAATGGTTCTCATGGAAGGAAATTCATATATTAAGATGGGCTTGACAGTCAATTAATAGTCTAGCGGAGGGCCACAAAGATGATATGGGGCCTGGAGCATCTTCCCTATGAAGAAAGGCTGAGAGACCTGGGTCTGTTCAGCCTGGAGAAAAGAAGACTGAGAGGGGATCTCATCAATGTGTATAAAAAATACCTGAGGTGTGGGAGACAGAGGGATTTGGCCAACCTCTTTTCAGTGGTTTGTGGGGACAGGACAAGGGGTAATGGCCACAAGATAGAGCACAGGAAGTTCCGCACCAACATGTGAAAGAACTTCTTCACAGTGAGGGTGACGGAGCACTGGAACAGGCTGCCCAGGGAGGTTGTGGAGTCTCCTCTGGAGATATTCAAGGCCCATCTGGACACCTACCTTGGCAGCCTGCTCTAAGGAACCTGCTTTGGTAGGGGAGGTTGGACCCGATGATCTTTTGAGGTCCCTTCCAACCCCTTCAATTCTGTGATTCTGTAATAATGAGCTTTACTGTCTTAACAGCCTGTAGCCCAGAGAAAGTTGGAGGCTACTGAATAAAATCATAGCTCAAGTTCTTAGTGACATCTTCAAAATGTAACTAAACAAAAAATAGATTTATTTATTTATTTATTTTCTCTTCTATGTAAACTACACAAACAAATGGAAATGCAAGCACAGCAGGAGAGATGCACTGAACTGTTAGCTCTTTTATGGCTCTGGGAACAGTTAACCGGCTTTGGCTCCAGTTCAGTATTGCTATCATTATACAACTTGGCAGCATTATCCCATTACATTTTTGTCATTTATCACATTAGGAAAGTGACTGTTGCATCTCATTTGTCTGTCTTGACCCTTTCTATTGGAAAACACACCAGGATCCTACGAATTTCAGAATGATCAGAAAGCTCCTTTAGCTCCTCTGAACTCAGGAGAAATGTAGGAACCAGACTGAATTTCTAATCCTTGTTTTAAATCTGCAATTGATGTTGATTGATGTATTAGTTGATGTTTAGTATTTTTTTTTAATGTAACATGACTATGTAGTCTACTTGAATGGATCTTTAACTTAGTATTATGACTTTAAGACCTCAGCATCTGTCTGGATTGGAGATCGTTCGAGATTTATGTGAAGGGAAGCTGGAGGGTGGAGAAATTGGTTCAACAGAAATAACCTTCACTCCTGGGAAGATCAAAGGTGGAACCCACATAGCAGATACCAAAACAGCAGGGTATGTCTTTGTACATGGATAATGATTGACAAGCAACTGCTCTTAACTGCTTTTGGTAACTTTAAAATTGTCACAAAAGACGTGAGAAAAGAACATTAATACATGGCTAATGAGGTATAATCTGTGCTGTCTGCTATGTGTGAGCAAAGAACCTGCTATGTAAGCAGGATATATATTAATAAAGTATATAATTACATATAAATTATAAGTTGAACATTTGATGAATGTTAAAAAAAAAGCTGCCCATGCACTTAAAAAATTGTCTTCCATTAGTACATGAAATATTAGGTCAATGCATCAAATTAGATAGGTATCTCACAAATGCGTACAGTATATTAAATTGCAAAAGTATTACGTCTGATGTTGAATTAGTACATTGATTAATGTATTAATTTATTGATTATACAATGAAATATTGAATTAATCCTCTTTATATAATAAAGTCAATTTTAAGGTTGTACTTATGCACATGGTGGTGCAGTATACTAGTCTTTTTGAACGTGGGGCATATTCAATCCGCTGTTTTTTGTCCCTGTGTTTCTTCCATTTTGTTTTTTGCTGTGTTGAATCCTTTGTTCTAGGAATCTGTTGCAAAAAAGTAGAATGGGTTTAGCTGTGAACTTGAAAGCGTAAGCTAGGGTAGGCATAAGTTAAGGTTTCCCATAAGAGAAATATGTTTCTGAATTGCGATAGTATAAACAACTAAGCTGATGTCTTTTACGTCTTTTACTTAAACGTAACACAGAAAGGCTTGAGTAGGCAACAATGCAGAAGGATTAATAAAATTAAACACAAGTGTGTGTCATCCCCCCCCCAAAAAAAAAAAAAAGTATAGTTCACAAACATGAAACACCCATGACATAACTGTTTCACTTTGCTAAGCAAACTTTTGGGAAAACTATTCTGAGGTTTATTATTATCTATGAAATGTGGAGGGATTCAGTAATAGGGGAATTGTGTATCTCAAAGCATATTTTCTATGCCCCTGAATTTTCTTGTATGAGATGTTGAACAGCTTCTAAGCAATTTTGTAGGTTTTTATGTATTTTATTATTAATTAAATATTAAAATGCTAAAATTGCTGCATAAACCTTTCCTGCTTATACCATCTGCTGTCTAACCCTACAGTTTTCACAGGACCATCAGTATACTAAGGAAGCATACATTACTTTTATTTCAAACAGGAATATTAAAGGTACAATTACTGTGAAACAGAAGTTTGTATGTTTAGGCTTGCCAAGACCATGAAGTTTTAATTAGCATTTTTTTTAAAGAGTAATAAGTTTGCTTTATAGATAACGTTCAAAATCAAATACTTACTTATGCTCTGTAAAGTCATTTGCCCTTGATGTGTAGTGATTCTACACAGATTGTGACCGCATGATATTTGAGTATCTTATAATTGCTTTTAGGAGCGTATGTCTACTGATGCAGGTAGCAATGCCCTGTGTGCTCTTTGCTGCTTCCCCATCAGAACTTCATTTTAAAGGTGGGACCAATGCTGAGATGGCTCCTCAGATAGACTACACAGTCATGGTAGGGAAAAATTCCTTCAACTCATGCCTATATATGTAATATAACTATTGTACTTCTGTTGCTCTTTTGCAAGTTTATTTGTAATTACGGAATTAAGCATGGGAATATTACACTACTTGTGTACCATATGTATACAGCAACCAGTGCTTCGTGGAAGTCCCTGAAATAATGACTTGTCTGTTTGCTTATAATTACTAAAGCAAATTTCACTTAAGATACATTCTTTATTCTAGAAGCTCTGTGAATTGTTATTTGTTCTCTTTCTCTTCTCAAAAAAGAATCCTTTAACACAAAGCGTTATTCAGAATAAAATATAGGGAACCTCAGATAAGCTGTATGGATGAGACTGCCTATCTTTTTATAATGGAATTGAAATTTTTGTTTTGAACTTTTTTTTTTTAAAGACTGAATAAAATAGTGGGAAATGATAAATTCAAAATAGATTCACTGTGTGTTTTTATATATGCTTGTTTTCAGGTTTTCAAGCCAATAGTTGAAAAGTTCAATTTCACATTTAATTGTGACATAAAAAAGAGGTGAGTTACAGTGTCATGTGGCAGAAGCAGTCCTTACAGCAGTCTGTGAGCATGGAGGCACACACAAGGTGCTCTGAATCAATCTAAGGGATGAATTTATCGTACATTAACTGAACTGTATTAGCTGCCCCTGTGTGGACCATCACTGTATGATGAATGTTATATAGTTCTTCCCTGTCTTTTTTTTTTCATTGCTGAGCCTTCAGCTGCTGTTTTAATGTTTCCAGTTAACTAACACCTGAGGGAAGTGCATGCTGAACAGTCAGTCCATTACTGAGTTTTTTCTGAGGTGCCAGTTAAGTTAGTGTTAGGCAGTTAATAAGATTTTGAGGTAATGCTATTGGAGAATATTCTTGTATGATAAAGATTTCTTAGGTACACCGACAGAATTGATATGTATAGTAACAGAGAACATGTGAATGTATCACAGAATATACTAAGAGCCTTATGGTTATTTTCTGGGTTTCCCTGTGATCTTTACATTTAATTATATCTGATTCCTGTTTGTAAATAGGGGCTACTATCCTCAGGGAGGTGGTGAAGTTGTAGTCCAGATGTCACCAGTCAAAGAGTTGAGTGCAATAAACTTAACAGAACGTGGCACCGTGACAAAGATATATGGAAGAGCGTTTGTTGCTGGAGCACTGCCTATAAAAGTGAGTGCTAGTAATAGCTGTGGTGGTATCCAACTTCATAAATCTATATAAAATTGCATGTAATCTCTCTAGCACACCTCTACTGTTCCTGTGCTCTGCAGTCACATATAAGCCAAGTACTTGTGTTAAATGGATTGCATTATTCAGGCCATAAAACAGAATTTTGGACATTTCTAAAATGTGGTTATTGCACAGGGATATGGTACCAGGTAAAATAGGAAATAAGAACAGTGTCTGTGATATCCTTCATGTAACTATTCAAAATATTTAGTATGTATTGAGGGGTATCATATCTATGTACCGTTCATGTTTCTGTGAGTTATGTGAAATCTGAAATAATGGCTGTTTTTCATAGATTCATGGCTAAACTATGGTGCACTGTAATAGACAGAAGTCAGACAAAATCGGACTTTTCAACCATTGTTACTGGGATTAGACAGAACAAGTTAAGTTAGCCAAAAATTAAAAAAAAAAAAAAACAGATAAATTTGCCCCTTTATCCCTCCTTCTTTCCGTTATTTCTATCCTACCTCTGTTTACAGAGAATGAGTGTTGGGATCGCCTCAGCTCCTTCTCACATACAGGCTAGGAAGCAGAAGAGGAAGGGAGAGGAGAAACTGAGTTAGTTTTTGAAGAGCTGTGGAGTGCTGAGTTTGGTCTTAAAATCTCCAACCCTATGAGGATAGGATAAGCTTCATCTGCCCCCACATGCCTTTGATTTAAAATTGTTATTTTATATACTCTGTCTTACAGAGTATATCCTGTACATAATAATTGTTGGGTTTTTGTTTTATTTTTTACAGTCTAAGGTCTTGAGTTTTTTCACTTTAGACTAAAGGTTTCAGTAAGGTCTTTGAGTTCTTGATTAAGACTGAAGTGAAATCTTTCTCCATATGTAAGGAGAAGAATTATTGGAATTCCTATTGCTATTGGAGCTTTGATATTCTTTATTATTATATGTTATATATGGAATCTCCCTACAATCTGTCATTTGTTCAGAGTTTATGGGAACATTCTCAGAAGAGATGATCTTCAGTGCTTGCTTGTAGGGGTTTTATAACAATCATTTAGTTTTCTAGTTAATAACTTAGCCTTATTAAAGAATCCACTGATAATTAGGCTAATGAGCCTTATCTATTGCTAAAGTTACATCATTAATTAATTAATGTTTCTACCTCTTATCTTGTTAGCTGGCAAAAGACATGTCAGCAGCAGCAGTGAGATGCATCAGAAAAGAAATCAGAGATCTTTACATTAACATTCAGCCTGTTCGAGAACCTGATGATCAAGCCTTTGGGACCGGAAGTGGAATAATGTAAGACAAGCCTAAACTTTCTATTGATGCCTGTAACCTTGCTGGTCAATTAGCTAGATCTTGATTAATTGTCTGATAAAGTGTAATGTGAGTGATTTTGTTCTTAATACTTTTTCTGCTCAGCATTGTTGCAGAGACATCAACAGGTTGTTTGTTAGCTGGGTCGTCACTTGGCAAGAGAGGTAAGAGTTGTATGGAATATACCTCTTTCAGAATCAACTTAATATACTCTTAAGTAGAAATCCAAAGTATAATCTGTTCAAAGATTTAATGCTTTGAGTGTTGCATTTTTAAGTGGATGTTATTTACTAATAGGGATAGAGGAAATGAACAGATTTGAAACTCAGTAAATAAAATATTGCACTTTGTATTTCTAAACTGCTTTTACATAGCAACAAAAATTACAAAATTATTAAATTCACCTTTTATCAGAATGGATTGTTAAGGATCACTAAGTTGAAAATGCTTCTGGACTTTACATACAGGCTCTATGGTTTACCTGTGAAGATTTTGTTCAGCATTGAATCTAGATGTGTACTAGATTAAAAGGAATAGATGTGCTTTTGATCTAAATGGTTTGAATAAAATGTTTTTCTGACTGTAAGTGGGGCTATGTGCTTCCCACTGCTTATGGAATATGGAATATGTCATCATAAGACAGGAGTTTTTTCAAGAAGACATTTGGGGCAAGAGCATGGAAATAAGGTTTAAAAAGTTGTTAATTGTTTGCTTGTTTGTTTTCTCTATTTTTTACGTGTTAAAAATAATTGGCAGCATCCTAACTTCTTACATTTCTCTGTTAGGAAAAAATTCTGACAAGGTTGGCATTGAAGCAGCTGAGATACTGCTGAAGAATCTTAAACATGGTGGAGCTGTGGATGATTCTTTACAAGACCAAGTAAGGCTCCCATTTGTGTCTACATGAAAGTGATGTAGCAAGAACGTTTATGTATGTATTACTTTTAAATAATGTAAATCTGAACAGTGAAAGAATGGCAAGTAGATTTCAAAGTTGGATTGTATCTCCAGAAGAAGGCATGGCTTTAAATAATGAATTGATAATCAGTCTTGAGAAGTTTCCAGGTGTGGTACACATCAGTACTGGTTCACATCAGTAGAATTAGCATATTACATACAGTTCTTAGGAACCACAGATGCTTTTGGCTTTGCACACATCGTTAAATAGTAGGTATAAAATATGAAGTAGTAATTCGCTTCTATTTGGTACTCCATGTATAGGCGTAAAAGTAGCTTCCTGGTTAAAGTTATTGGAGAACAGATTATCTAGGATGTATTCCTGTCTGTCTGGTGAATATGTCATCATGAAGTGTTATAATTAAAAACCTTTTCTGAGTTTTTCTCTCCACCCAAAGGTAGTCTTGTAATCTAGAGTCTGACATGACTTTGGGGAAGCCTGGGGAATGAGGAGCAAAGTAAAATGTAATAACACAAATTCTAGTGGCAAACTTGACTGGGGAAAAGTAGCAGCCCTTCTGTAATCAGGCATCACATTAGTAAATTCCAAGATTCTTGAGCTTTGGATCACTCTTAGCACTCAGCAGCATGAACTTTTATGACATTTGGCAGACAATGTTTTTACACTTCCAGACATCATGGATGTTTTTGTTTCTTTTTTTTTTTTTTTTTAAATCAGTAAGTTCCTAGGATCTGAAGAGTTATTAAATAATGACCTTTCTCCCCCCTTTTCAGCTGATCATTTTTATGGCACTAGCAAAGGGGGTGTCTAGAGTGAAAAGTGGACCAATTACACTTCATACGCAAACTGCTATACACTTTGCAGAACAGCTAACAAAGGTGAGTCCAAAACTTCAGGAATTTTATCCTCTCAGTTGCATTCCAGTAACTAAGAAGGGTGCAGTTTTGTAGATTCACGCTGTTTTTTGCAGGCACTGTGAACTGAATTTTGTCATTGAGGATAAGCACTGATAAAATAACTGTTACAATATTTATGTGGGAGTTTGCCAGTAGAAATTAAACATACTTTAGAGTTTAATGCCTTTAGAATGGTTAGATACTTCTACCACCTTTATTTTAATATTTGTAATGAAATCGGTAAAATTTGTAATATGTATAAATTACTGGACATCAGGTATTGAAGATTTAAACTTGCATATAAATGAATTTGTGATGTATATTTCTAATCCTGTTTTAGGCCAAATTTACTGTGACAAAATCAGAAGAGGAAGATCCCAGTAAAGATACCTACATCATTGAGTGCCAAGGAATGGGGATGATAAACTCAAACTTATAGGGTTAAAAAACAACAACAAAAAAAAAGCAAGCTAGCAAAAGCAAAGCAAACTCAACATACCTCAGTGATGCATTGCACTACATTTCAATAGATGTCTAATATGCATGTGAACAGGAGGAACCTTCTGTCACATCTAATTGATTTGATATAACTTCAAGGATGATATCAAGTTTTCCCTTGGTGTGCTGAGAATCTGTGATACGAAAAATGGAAACTTCACTTTTTTTTTTTTTTTTTACTTTTTATTTTTCTATTATCAGCAAAATGAGTACAGACAGAACAGCAAACAGAATACAGTGTATGTACTTGGGCATCCAAGAGCATCAATTAGAAGCTCTAAGAATTCAGATTCACCAAAGCAGAAAATAACTGTTTCAGTTTTGGGAAAAAAATACCTAGATGATACATTCTTTCCACTTTAAAACATGTAGGTTTTATTCTTTGGGATCCTTATGTTATGAGGATTGTGGAATGAAGTGTACCATCAAATCTGTATCTCTGTTCTTCCTTAACTATTTTGCTTAAATCATGTATGAGGAAATAAAAAAAGCAATAGCACCAAACAAAAGTCTGGTATTTATTTTTGCTATCACCTCAGCAAGTTGTGTTAATAGGAGATTGATATAAAGTAAGTGTTCAGAAATGTAATTTCTTTCCCTCAGTAGAGTAAGAACACTCAATGCATATAATAATCTTATTTTAAATCTTCTCTTTTTATCAGTTTTATAAAAATCTTCTCAGACAAGCTTAGAAAATGTATGATGTTACATCCCAAATAGAAAACAGTAATTGTACGATCAGTTTTTCTATCTACATCTGTCCTTTTTAGCTAAGAGTAATGGGTCTACATTTGCACAAAGCTGTTGTTTCTTCTTATTGGGAGTACTTAATTTCAGCTGAGATTAGAGAGCTGTTGAATACATATATATACACACAAATGTATACACGTGCATACACTGAGCAGTGGACATACAAGTGTATTTAGGCATAGAAAACCCAGTCGTGTTATCCCCTGTCTGGGGAGCAGGTAAGAAAGAATTTCTGCCAATCTGGTCTTGATCTTGCTACCAAATCTTACTCTGAATTAAAAGGAAGATTTAAAAAGAGATGAGGCATCATGTGTTTTGCACATGAAGAACTGAATCACAGAATTGGAATGACTTAACCAAAAATGTATAAACACACTCTAGAAGCTTTAATTAATTTCCAGTTTTCCCACATCCTAGTCCACAGATTTTTTCCAAGTCCAAGATCTTTTTTTCCACTGTGAGTATCGAACCTAGCAGCTGAAGTAGTAACTTGAAGTATGGTTTGTCTTACTCATTAAAATAAAAAAAATCTACTGCTGATATAAAAAAAATTTCACCAGCTATCTACTTAAAAATGTATTTATTCTTAGGGTTCGTTCCCACTCCCCAGCAAAAACTAGTGCAAAAGAATGGAATGCTATTAATTTCTGATTTAAAAATTTGTTTTTCTTTAATACTGGGAGTAGTCTGAAGGGGGCAGCAGATACCCACTGAATTATGTCTGTAACACTGATACTCTAAATTCTTTATTTAATAAAAGCGTCCCTCTCGATCACTATTTGCTGCTGCTCATGATTTTCAGTGTTTCCTTTTGGAAGAACTTAGAATGTATTTAAAAAAGAAAACTTGAAAAAAAAGCTCCCAAGGAGTTGTTTTCTGTGCTTGTGTGTGTTTTCTGTGCTTGTTTTGTTTGCCTACTTCCCCAATTCAAAAATGTAATGTACTTAACTAATTATCCTTCTACTGGAGAGATTCCCACTGAAGGGAGGGCTGGGTGTAACATAATTCAACATCCTGATCAAAGCACCACTAATTTAAAAGTTAGATTAGATTAGTCTTTAAAAGTTAGATTAGATTATATTAGTCTCAAAAAGTTTGATTGTTGAGTCAAGTTTTGGAAATTTTCAAAGATGGAGGTGCTACAGCCTTTGTGGGCAACTTGTCAGCAGAGCTTAACTGCACTCAGAGCTGGCATTTAATGTGAATATGCCAAAGGATTGTTCGTTTTGTTTTGTTTCTTAAGCTGACGAAATGTTTCTTTAAATTGAAGTTACTTTATGTTACAGGAAACATATTAGGAAGGTGTGCACAGCAATTAGTTCTTCACTAATTCTTTCAGAAGAAAATGTGGCCGAAAATAACAACATAATCAGTTCTACCTTAGAAGATTTCTGGTTATGTGGGGAATCCTCAGGTTACTCTGGCAGCTGAGAAAGAGGAAACTTCAATCAAGCCCTAAAACCTAAGAAGTTAAAGCCAAAAATTAATTACAGACAGTTACTTAATACAGAAAAGCATATCAAAAGCTGTTCGTAACCTACAAATATTCCTTTTTATTACCTTTGAAGTTCAATAACTGGATTCTGTATAATGTAATACCTTTTTACCAATATCCAATCAAACAACTTGCGCAGACTACAGGCAATTAAAATTATTTATTATGAAATTGAAACCTTTGTAGAAATTATGTTTAGAGAGAGAGTAGAATTGTCATTCTTTGTAGTATTATTCAAAATAAGCCGACACAGTGCACATCTTTATAAATTACAATCCAGGAATTAATGCTTTGCCTTTAGCTTTTAAAATCTCTAGTGAGTGCCTTATACACTTAGCCTTCTTGCTCTACAATCACTACTTTACTTTAGCAATCAAATATGGAAGATCTGCTCTCTTGCCTAATTGATTATTTGTGGACTGTAAGCACACTTAGATGTTAATGCCAATATAGCTTAAAAATAAACAAATCAACATACCTAGCTCCTGTCATGTTAAGAAAACCTTATGCATAAAAGTACAGCTAAATCTTTCAGATTTAGGCAGGCTTCAATATATTTGTGCACATATACATATTGCATTATGCATGAAAAGTGGGATGAGCTTGAGCATGATTTTATATCTGGTCTCAAAGGCTGGCTGGAATACTTTTTCACAGCTTTTCTTCGCTTCTGAAAAACTGTCTGTTTGCACATTGGAGATGTCTGCAGTGCAGCCAGAATTTTTCCCACATTCACAAATGCCCAAGACTGTCTTGGAATAATTGCAGCAAAATAAAGAACTGCAAAACCTTGAGACAGCTATCTCACATTAGAATTTCTAGTTCTGAAATTAGATCTACCTAGCTAAAATTTTCTTTTGGAAAAAAAGAATCAAAATACGCAGGTTTTGTTTCTAAGGATAATAATAATAATAAAAACAAACAAAATGGAACAAAATGTAGACAAATAAATTGCCATTAAAAAACTGAAATGCAAATCCTGTCTTCTAGACAGGACTACAAATGCATATAAATGACAATATATTTGATAAAGATGAACAAAATCAAGGTTACAAGGTTTACATTTACATTCAATTCACCTACATTTTAAATTTAAAAATCAAAACACATGCTGCAGTTCTTGTTGCACACTTCTGCATTGTACATGCTGTATATACTTAAGCTTAAATTTTACAGCATAAAGTCTTAAAATGAATGCTGTGTGTAAATCAGTTGTTTCTAGTTAGTGGCGTAAATTCTTTTTTTAAAAAAAACTTCCTGCCCTTTTGAATATTAACTAATAATTACAGTGCGCTACTCGAAGCTTTTAACTCTCATTTATATCAATTTACAATCATATCATTTTTAGTGTTAAGGCTGGATTAAGTCACTTGTGGG